>NC_041380.1:375045632-375077594 GCF_002162155.2 Triticum dicoccoides | reverse complement strand
TACTATATAAAGCCATGATGCCTTCAATGTAAGGCAGGTTATTTTTTATGAAATAGACACGATGTGTTTTTCAGGGTAGACACCCGTATCATGTTTTGGAGGGACCTTTAGAAAACCTCTGTGTTGCGATTTCTCTTCGTGGAAATTGTTTTGCGCGTGAGTACCTTCGTCAAGATTGGTTTTCTCGTGCTAGGCCGCAAGGTTCAAACCCTCTACTTCGTGTACATCGCGTGCGCGGGCAAGAGGTTGCTACTGCTGGTGGTGGAGTGTCGTGAAAGGTCGGGCCGCAACAACAGATCAGATCTCGCCTCGAGGTTCAGTCTACATCAGGTGGTATTTAGAGCATCAGGTTGTTCAAGACACTATGGAGAAGATGGCGGGCATGCCGTCATTAAGGAAGTTAAGCTATGGATTTCAGTTAGAGGAGGAAGGCCGCTAGACCAGACTTTTTCATACTCGTGTTGTGGTGAGAGAAAGATCATGTGCCATGACGATCGACCACATGAGTTTGATAAATGCTGCAAGCATTGAGATGGTGGAGAAGTTGGAGCTATGGACAACACCACTACCACGTCCGTACTTATTGTGCTGGGGTGATGGAGATCTCGCTGTCACTCAACAAACGAAGGTACCGTTTTTGTTGGGAATTTTTTTTGTGAGGTTTTGTGTGACGTGATACCGATGTCGATGATTTCATGTTACTTGTTATTGGGAGATCCATGGTACAAGGAATATCGTGCTACATATGACCATCTCACATACATGTATCATATCATTGGGGGTAAGAAATATGATCTTGTGTGTATGCCGCAACAGTTTTTTATTGCCTGGAGGAAAGATCACCTGGAGAGGTTAAAAGAGAAGGAAGAAGCAATGGAAAAGGAGGTCGAAGCTACTGAACTTTTAACCTCAAAAATCAAGATAGATGTAATTGCTCAGAATGAGGACTTGAAACCGAGGACGGTTTCGTTTCAAGGCGGAGAGGATGATACGACCAGTTTCGCATATAGTCGGACCAACAACAATGACGATGTACAAGCTACCCACCAGGATCAAGTTATCATTGCTCCATTAGTTACTGTTAATGATGTATATGTGCCAAACTATACTAGCGTTGATAAACAGTACACGGAAAAGATTGCAAACTTAGTTAAAGTTACATGCATGCATACTATGGTATTGGCGGAGACGCACTCACTTAAGAAAGAGGAAAATAAGATGTTGGACGTGCAAGCATTACGTGGGGAGAGATACATGTGTGTACATGGAAAGAAGGATTACACTAGCACGTTTGATCAAGGTGTGCATCAATCCGGTTATTTCTTTTGGTTGCTACATCCGAAACATGTCCAAGTTATACACGTCCAGGAGATTTGTTTCCTTGAGATTAATCACGGAATCATAAGCTGCTATTATTTCTCACGATTAAGGCCGCCGGAGCTAGAGGTGCAGGTCAGCAGGTTTAAATGGTGGAGATTATTTTCCTTGTGCGATCAGGGATGGGGTCCACCAGACCGGCAGCTCAAGTATGGCACGGAGATGTCGCACCTAATTTTATGTGTATACAGTATGAGTCGGTTTGTTAGTTTTAGCAATAAAAGGAAACTGCCGAGATGTAAAAGGCAATTACGTTTATATTTTAGGAGAGTCCAGATTTTATTTGAGTTAGAGATAGAAGGTCAGTTTGCTTTTCAAGGCAAGTTAGATGGTCGGCTACTATATAAAGCCATGATGCCTTCAATGTAAGCCAGGTTATTTTTTATGAAATAGACATGATGTGTTTTTCAGGGTAGATACCCGTATCAAGTTTTGGAGGGACCTTTAGAAAACCTCTGTGTTGCGATTTCTCTTCGTGGAAATTGTTTTGCGCGTGAGTACCTTCGTCAAGATTGGTTTTCTCGTGCTAGGCCGCAAGGTTCAAACCCTCTACTTCGTATACATCGCGTGCGCGGGCGAGAGGTTGCTACTGCTGGTGGTGGAGTGTCGTGAAAGGTCGGGCCACAACAACAGATCAGATCTCGCCTCGAGGTTTGGTCTACATCAAAATCAATATCAAACAGAGTCCAAACACCGTGAAACTTTTTGTGGATTTTATATGGACCAGAAGACTCCCGATGGGCCAGAGCAGCACCTAGGGGTGCCCCTAGGGGGCACAACCGACCAGCGCGCGCCTGGGGCCCCAGGCGCACCCAGGTGGGTTGTGCCCACCTTGGTGGCCTCCCGCACCCCCTCTTTACCCTATAAATTCACAAATATTCCAAAATCCCTCGGGGATAACCTCGATCAGAAGTTCCGCCGCCGCAAGGCTCTGTAGCCACCGAAAACCAATCTAGACCCTTTCCGGCACCCTGCCGAAGGGGGGAATCATCTCCGGTAGCCATCTTCATCATCCCGGCGGCCACCATGATGAGGAGGGAGTAGTCCACCCTCGGGGTTGAGGGTTTGTACCAGTAGCTACGTGTTTAATCTCTCTCTCTCTCGTGTTCTTGAGATGTCACGATCTTGATGTATCGCGGGCTTTGTTAATATAGTCGGATCATATGGTGTTTTCCCCTCTCTATCTTGTTGTGATGAATTGAGTTTTTCCCTTTGAGATTTCGTTGTTAGAGGATGGAATACTTTTATGGATTTTAGAACACTTGATATATGTCTTGCAATTGAATACTCGTGGTGATAATGGGGTATCATATTGATTCACTTGATATATGTTCTGGCACTCAACTCGCAGATTCCCGAGGTGACGTTGGGGTAATCTATGCATAGGGGTTGATGCACGTTCTTGTCTTTGTTTCTCCGATAGGAATCTTGGGGCACTCTTTGAAGTTATTTGTGTTGGATTGAGTATTATGAATCTGAATTTGCTTTGGTGTTATTTTAGTACGAACTCTTGGTTAGATCGATCGGAAAGAATAGCTTTGTGTTATTTTAGTACGAACTCTAGGATAGATTGATCGGAAAGAATAGCTTTGAGGTGGTTTCGTACCCTACAAACAATTTCGTCTTATGTTCTCCGCTAGATAGGAACTTTGGAGTGATTCTTCGTTCCACATTGAGGGGTGATTCTATGATCCAATTATATTAGCATTGTTTAGAGGTTGCACTAGTGAAAGTATGGACCATAAGCCTCAGTTTCAAGCATTGCAAGACCGTTTTTGTGCCCTTTTACTATTTGCTACCCTGCTGTTTTTATTTATTCATATTATAAAAATGTACTTCTACCATCCATATTACACTTTTATCACCATCTCTTCGCCGAACTAGTGAACCTATACAATTTGCCATTGTATTGGGTGTGTTGGGGACACAAGAGATTTCTTGTATTTGGTTGCAAGGTCGTTTGAGAGAGACCATGTTCATCCTACACCTCTCACGGATTGATCAACCTTAGGTCATCACTTGAGGGAAAATTGACACTGTCCTACAAAACTCTGCGCTTGGAGGCCCAACACGTGTCTACAAGAATAAAGTTGCGTAGTAGACATCAAGCTCTTTTCTGGAGCCGTTGCTGGGGAGGTGAGTGCTTGAAGGTATATCTTTAGATCTTGCAATTGTATCTTTCAGTTTCTTGTTTTATCACTAGTTTGGTTTATAAAAGAAAACTACATAAAATGGAATTGAGGTTGCATCATATTATTGATCATCTTTATAATATCTTTCTTGAAAATAATGGATCGGAAAACTGTGCTCAATTGTTAGAAGAAGAAGTCAATAAAATGTTTGTCACAAAATATTTGAATGATGAGCATGATTGCAATGTTGTTAGTATGAATTCTTTGAATATCCATGATGCTAATGATGTGCAAAGCCGTAAGCTTGGGGATGCTATGTTTGATGAAGATGATATTTTTAGTCCCCCAAGTTTTGATGAGAAAATTTATTATGATGATTGCGCACCTCCTATTTATGATGATTGTATTGATGAAAGTGGATTCAGAGAGGTCATGACTTTATTTAATGATGAATCCACTATTTTGGAAGAGGTTGCAATTGACTATGACAACAAAGTTGCTATCTATGATGATTATGGTGATGACATGTATGCTATAAGGAATAATGATAACCATGAAACTTATCATCATGATTTTAGTTTTCAATCCCATGATAGTATTTTGTTGAGTTTGCTCCCACTAATATTCATAAGAATAAATTTGCCTATGTGGAGAGTAATAGAATTTCTATGCTTGTGGATCATGAAAAGAATGCTTTATGTGATAGTTATATTGTTTAATTAATTCATGATGTCACTGAAAATTATTATGACGGAGGAACATATGCTTGTAGCAATTGCAATAATATCAAGTTTCCTCTCTATGTGTTGAAAATCTTGAAGTTATGTTTGTTTTGCCTTCCTATGCTAGTTGATTTTTGCTCCCCAAATCCCTATGCATAGGAAGTGGGTTAGGATTAAATGTGCTTGCCATGTGTTTCATGATGCTCTTGTTATGTTTCAATTTTTATCTTTTATGTGAGCATCATTGAAATCATCATGCCTAGCTAAAAGGAATTAAAGAGAAGTGCTTGTTGGGAGACAACCCAACATTTATGTCGGTGTTCTAGGAACGGGGGTCCCCAGACTTGCCTGCCTGCGGCCCGCAGCGTGGCTCCTCCAGCGGCCCCGTACGGCCCATCTTCACCAACAAACATTCAAGACCCTCGCGAGGGGCCAAGCCTCGCGAGGTGGGCGACGCAATACCTCCTCAGGGGTGGCCTTACTAGGCTGGCTTGCGAGGGGCGGAGAGATCAAGGCAAGGCAAACCTCGCGAGGTTCCAATGACGCAAGCCATGACGATCAAGACCAGGCGGGCGCCAGCGCGCATAGTGTCCTCATTTCTTCTTTGGTGTTAAGGAGGCAAGCGCAGGCGAGGAGTTCCGGGGCATCAGGCAAAGGTTTCCATATCGGTGCAACACGACCAAGACCAGCAGGACGGAGGTCACCGTGGAGCCCAAGACGACGTCACCACCAGAGCCTTTGGCAGGCGAAGACTACTTTTGTCAGGATAACTTGTACTAGTTGTCTCCCTTTGAATTTGGCTGTTGTGGGATCCCTTCCCGCTCAATATTTGGGGAGAGGACCAGGTCCTCTATAAATAGGACTAGCCACCACCATAACGGAGGATGGATCATCTAGATCATACTCAACCACACAAGCTCAGTTAGCACAAGAACACCTCTCCTCGGGAGGCTATTCTTCCCTTGTAACCGCCATCCTCAGCCCAAGAGGCAATCCACCACACTACACTGGAGTAGGGTATTACACCACAACAGTGGCCCGAACCAGTATAAATCTTGTGTCTCATGTTCTTTGGGTCCGTCAAGCTAGGCCGTGGGATCATTGAGTGTGCGAGCTAGAGAGAGGGGGGAGATCTTCGTGCGCACCCAGGTGTTCGAAACTCAAGAGTTTTACCGAAACCCGAAATCCGACAATTTATCCCTACTATTTTTGTGTGTTCACATGATTAAGCTACTATAGTAATCATGTTTTATAGCTTTTGTTTCAATAAAGTGCCAAGTTAGACCTTTGGTATGGCTTACGGTGATAGTTGATTTGATCTTGCTAAAAAACATAAACTTTTCGCTCAGGAAAACGATTCTCATTTTTCAACAGAAGTGTGATAAAATGCTGATTATTTTTGCAGAAGATTAATAGACAAATTATCTAGGATTTCCTATTTTTCAGAATTTTTGGAGTAGTAGAAGTATGGTTGGAGTACAGATTACTACAAGTTGTTCTGTTTTTGACAGATTCTGTTTTCAATGCATATTTTGCTTGTTTTCTAGTTTCTATGGCTTATATTGATCTATATAAATTGTGCAAATGATATGCTACAGTTGGAATTTTGTAGAAACAATTATGAATCTTGTCTTTGACAGTACCAAAGTGAAATGATTTGCTCTTTATCATACTAACCTATCTCACGAAGTTCCGTTAAGTTTTGTGTGATTGAAGTTTTCAAGTGTTGGGTGATATGTCGATATGAGGAGAATAAGGAGTGACAAGACCCTAAGATTGGGGATTGCCAAGGCACCCCGAGGTAATATTCAAGGAATATCCAAGAAACTAAGCTTGGGGAAGCCCCGAAAGGCATCCCCTCTTTCGTCTCCGACATAATCGGTAACCTCACTTGGAGCTATGTTTTCATTCGTCACATGATATGTGTTTTGCTTGGAGCGTAAATTTATTTTGCTAGGATTTGTATGCTGTTATCTAGAATAATGTTTTGCATCTTTTATTTCAATAAAAGTGGCATTGAGAGCCTTTACTATGCTTATTTTACAAGTATACATCTTGCTGTTTGAAAACAGAAAGTTTACCGCTGTTGCAAAAATTCCCTAGAAAAGTCAGAATGTGATAAAATGTTGATTTTTTTCCAAAATAAGCTCTGATAAATTTTCTACAGTGTGGTAAATGTTCATAATCTTTGGAATTTAAGAAGTATTGATACTCTTGCATTCTTTACAGACTGTATTGTTTTGGCAGATTGTTGTTATGTTTGCATTGTTTGCATATGTTTGCTTGTTTAATGATTCTATTTGAGGATAGGATCATTAAATATGCAGAGTCATTTAGTATGAAATGTTGAATAATAATTTTAGTGATTTGCTACAGTAGAGAATGATAAGGTTTTTGCATTGGTTTATACTAACTTACCTCACGAGTTCTTGTTGAGTTTTGTGTGGATGAAGCTTTTGAGATTTAGGAATACCGTGATATGAGAAGAATTAAGGAGACACAAAATCTCAAGCTTGGGGATACCCAAGGCACCCCAAGATAATATTTCAAGAAGTCTCAAGCATCTAAGCTTGGGATGCCCCGGTAGGCATCCCAGCTTTTTTCTTCAACAATTATCGGTTAGTATCGGTTGAGCCTAAGTTTTTGCTTCTTCACATGATGTGTGCTATCCTTGGATTGTTATTTTATTTTGTTTTGCTTGCTGTTTTAATAAAGTACTTAGTTCTGAAAGTTTTTTTTAAATAAAATAGAGTCCTCAAATAGTTGCCAGGGAGGCTAGGTAAGCGGCATTCACATCCCGTCAACGAAGCTCTTTTTCTATGGAATTGCTCTAGTGCTTCACTTAAATCTTTTTGAGCACGGTGTGCTTTAGTATTTTTGAAGAAATTCTCTCTTGCTTCACTTAAATTAATTTGAGAGAAAGAAATATTATGCTCATGATCTTCACTGATATCTTTTTGGAGTAGCTTGTCATTTACTCTTGTGCTTCACTTCTATCCTATGAGTAAATTGTTGAATAAATTGAATGTCATGAAGTTGAAATTGTTGGTGAATGTAGCATGCAATTTCAAAAAACTTCTATGCTCACGCAAGATCTATCTAGGAGATGCATAGCAACGAGAGGGGGAGAGCATGTTCATACCCTTGAAGGTTGCAATGCGGATGCGTTTAACAACGTGGTTGATGTAGTCGTACACCCTCACGATCCGTCCCGATCAAGTACCGAAAGTACGGCACCTTCGCGTTTAGCACATGCTCAGCTCGATGAAGTCCTTGCCTTCTTGATCCAGCAAGAGGGGCGAAGTAGTAGATGAGTTCTGGCAGCATGACGGCATGGTGACGTTGTTGGTGAAGAACAATCTCCGCAGGGCTTCGCCAAGCACAACGGAAAGTATGACGGAGGATAAACTAGAGGGGACGGGGTTGCCGGCACACGGCTTGGTGATTCTTGATGTGTTCCAAGTGCTAGCCCTGCCCCTCTATTTATATGTTGAGCCTTGGGGGTCGAAACTTGGAGTAAAAGCCTCCTCAAGTCGGTTTTGCCCGCAAGGAAGAGTTCTTCTCGGACTTCCAGGACCAGACGCCACGGTCATTGGAGTCTGGCCCAGACTCCATGGGCCTCAGCGTCTGGCCTAGATGCCATGGGCCTCGGCATCTGGCCCAGGGCTAGACGCCAGGGTCTCCGGCGTTTGGCCCCTAGCCTCCGCAAAACTCCTTTTGCACCGACCTAAAGCCCCATGGGCTTCACCCCTTGGCCGAACCATATCATCCTATATATCAATCTTTACCTCCGGACCATTTCAGAGCTCCTCGTCATGTCCGTGATCTCATCCGGACTTCAAAAAACATTCAGTCGCCAACATACATAACTCATATTGTTGGGGATATGACTATTGGGTATGACCCGCCAAGGAGGGGCCGAGTCATACCACTGGCGGTTCATAATACCAAAGCCCATGAAGATGTTGAAGATGGCAGTTCATGAAGTAGGCTTACTAAAGGCCAAAGCCCAAAGGCGACTTAAGGCCTACAGGTGTAAACCGCCATATATGTATGACTTGTATAATAAGGCATGGATAGTTAGTCGCCGAGCCAAACACGTTGTGTATAAGCCGACTGGGACTCTGTGAGCTGCTAGGCGTAAACCTATGTATATAAAGGGACGACCCGGCGGTGGTTTAGGACGAGAGACAATAGATAGAAAGCTAGGTCAAGCGTATTCTCTCCCTGGTAATCGAGACATAAGAAATACCACCTCAAACTGGATTAGGCCTTTACCTTCAATGCAAGGGGACAAACCAGTATAAACTCCTTGTGTCCTTTGTCCTGCTTAACCCCTTTAAGCTAACCAAGTTGCGACGGCTCCACGACTAAGTCCTTCTGCTAGGACATCTGCCGTGACAATTCCATGACAGTTGGCGCCCACCGTGGGGCCAGCGCACGGTGGTTTCGAGTTCTTAAAGGGCAGCTTCGAAGGGATTAAAGGATACGCAGTGGGCCGGATGAACAAGGGTCGTCGCGGCAAGCTCTACATCAACGATGCAGGATGGGGCCCCGAGGCCGGCTCAATCGAGTACGGGTACCGGGTCCCCTTCGGCGGAATCCGCATCTTCATCGGCAAGATCGGTGAACCGGGCCCTGAGCCGGACATCTGCACTGACATCATCGAGATGGCTCAGCATGCATGACCCGCCCGGGTTCAGCCCACCGTGAGACGTGCCTTTGTTGGTTTCGTACATGGGGTGAAAATTGAGGATGGATCTGTGTCTGGCGGTGAGACGACCATCTATTCTGATGGTGAGTCGTCCACGTGCGAGACCAATTCATTGTATCAGCTGCAAGACGGTCGGCTTGGGGACTACTCCGATGGTGAGAGTATTCCGGACCCCTACAAGCCGCCGAACAGGGTTGCGATCTTTATGGCCGGTACACAACCGGCACTTGGTTCAACAACTACAGTGGCTATGACCTCCAATTCAATGTCTGCAACGGCGGTTGGTTCTAACAGCTCTGCGCGCCCGCCAGCTCAAGTCCTCACCGAATTGTTGGAGGCTCTGGCAACTCTGATGGAGGTAGAAGTAACCCCGGACAACCAGGAACAACATAAGGTAGATGTGGCTAAGCTGCGAGGAGAGATAGCTCAAGCTAAGGAAGACTTGGCAGCTGAAAACACCAGGATGGCTCCAGAACGGGCCATTTTGGATGCACAGGCACAGCGGATCCAAGCTGATTCCTTCCAACTCACGTTGGATCAGAATGCTTCAAGTGAGGTCATGAGAAGGAGACACCGGAGTCATCTACCCCCGGTTTATGAGCCAAGAAACCTCTTTAACACGCCTGGAGCAGGGGCCAGTGATCCGCAGGTGGTAAACCGGACGGTCGAAGCGCCTGGAGCCGGAGCTCCGGTTCAGCCGCGCACGATGGACCTTTCGCGTGTGAATAATATTCCACCGCAACATGTTTCGACACCACCGGGTCATTACTCTAACCCTTTGGACAATATGATTGTTGTGGCATCAGGATTGGCAGCCCTACCAGTTGAAGGCGAGTCTCCAGCAGCAGTGGAGACACGGCGGGTCAGGGAACTTCTTCAGACGATCGTGGCTCAGCAGGCGGCTTATTCTTACAGCCGCGAGCGGATCCACTCAACCCCTCGGCCAAGCCGAAGTTACAACAGGCACATTGACGAACCAGCGGTCTCAAGCAGTGAGCAGCGCCGTAACCCGGCACATGGTGGTGCCAATGCTCAGACCCTGGTGGATCAGGGCAGGGTGCGTTGGGAGGCCGAGCTGGCGGCTCAACAAGCGGCTCACCGACAGTCTCCGGTTTACCCGACAACCTCAGTGGAAACAGGCGTGACCTCTAAGACCTTGGGTGTGCCCTGTTTAGTGCCGGCTCTGCGTAACGAGCGTTTGCCCAAGGATTCCAGGGGTTCTCGCAAGGTGCCTAATTGCACAGCAGATCAGCCTCCTGAGGCTTGGGTTGAAAGTTATGAGATGGCCATGGAGATGCTGGATGTTAGTGAGGCTGTGTGTGCTGAGTATTTCACCATGATGTTAGAAGGGCCGGCTCGTACTTGGCTGAAGGGACTCCTCGCCAACTCCATTAGGTCGTGGGCGGAACTGAAGGCCCAGTTTATTCAAAACTTCAAAGATACGTGCAAGAAGCCTATGTCAATCATGGATTTGGTTTCTCGTGTCCAAGGTGAAGGCGAGTCAATAGCCAACTAGGTGCGTCAGGTCTCAACTATCATACACTCATCAGATAATATCAACATCGGCTCAGCAGTTTTAATGTTGGAGAAAAATTGCCATTTCCTCCCTCTTAAACAGAAGCTCGGGCGGCTTAAGCGCCATTGCAGTGACATGGGGAGCTCATGGCAGCCCTGGTCAAGTATGCTGACTCTGATAGTACTAAGGACCCCGAGTCTGATGATGAAAGGCAGGGCAAGGGAAAGAAGGGTAGCGGCATGAAGGGGCAGTAGTACAACCCGGCTAGTCAGGGTGGCAATGGTAAGCGTAGAACCGATGGGAACTTATACTTCGTGGCCAACACTAGTGTGCAGAATAATAACCAACATCGCAAGAGGAGGCAGGCTCAGTCTGGAGGAGAAAAACTTGACCTCGAGGAAATAATGAATCCGCTGTGTTCGAAGCACGAAACACATGAGAAGCCATCTGCCCATTTGTGGAAGGATTGTCTTATCATGAAAGAGTTCAGGAATTCCCATCTTTTCCAGAATAACCATGGCCTGAATGGCGGCTCAGGATCAGGCTCTCATGATCCGGGTCATGGAGGTGGTGGCTCAAATTCCGGTTTTCGAGGCCAAGGCAATCAGGGCAGTTACAATCAATAGAATAATCAGGGGAATCAACAGCAGACTGGTCATCAGAGTAACCCGAAGCAATTGAATAGTGGGCAGTATCACGTCTTCACCATGAGTTTATGTAAGAGGGATCAAAAGCTCCATAGAAGGGCAATGAACGCAGTTGAGTCGGTGTTGCCCTGTTACTTATGATGGTCTGAACACCCTATTCTTTGGAGCCGTGAGGATCACCGGCCCCGGGTTGATAATCCGGGTCACTTGGCGCTGGTGGTGGCACCTTAGGTTGGAGGATACAAGATCACTAAAGTACTCATGGATGGAGGTAGCAGCATCAATATCCTTTACTATGAAACTTTCCATCGCATGGGATTAACCGACAAAAATCTTAAGCCGTCAAACACTGTGGTGCCTGGTAAGTCGGCATATCCAGTGGGTAAAATATCTTTGGAGGTTGCCTTCGGAGATGAGTATGATTCTAGGTCTGAGACACTGACCTCCGAAGTAGTTAAAATCAAGAGCCCTTATTATGCTCTGTTTGGACGGCCGGCTTACGCTAAATTCATGGCAAGGCCTTGTTATGTTTACTTGCAGCTTAAGATGCCGGGTCACAAGGGCACTATCACAGTGCATGGAAGTCGCAAGGTAGCCTTTGAGTGTGAAGAAGGTGATGCCTCTTATGCTGAATCTGTCTGTGCAACAGAAGATTTGAAATTTTACAAGGATAATGTTGACCCGGCAGATATGACATCTTTGAAGAAGCCAACCATAGAGCATGACCCCTTGTTGAAGTTTAAGTCGGCAAATGATATTAAGCTAGTTGATTTTGTTCCTGGCGATTCATCCAAGCAGTTCAGCATCAGTGCTAATCTGGATCCAAAATAGGAAAGCGCGCTCATCGAGTTCATCCGTGAGAACCGGGACATGTTTGCATGGAAGCCTTCAAACATGCCAGGTGTACCGAGGGAACTCGCTGAGCACACTCTGAATATTGATCCAAAGTTTAAACCGGTCAAGCAATTCCTTCACTGTTTCAATGAAGAGAGGCGTAAGGCTATTGGTGAGGAGGTAGCCTGGCTCTTGGCAGCTGGGTTCATTGTTAAAGTTTTTCATCCTGAGTGGTTGGCTAACGCGGTGCTGGTGCTTAAGAAAAACGGCACCTAGCACATGTGTGTGGACTATACGGACTTAAACCAGGCTTGTCTGGCTGATCCCTTTGCTCTCCCCCGTATTGATCAGATTATTGATGCTACGGCGGGTTGTGAGCGTTTGAGTTTTTTGGATTCTTATTTTGGTTATCATCAGATCAAGATGGCAGTTAAGGACCAGGAGAAAACAGCTTTCATCACTCCCTTTGGAGCCTTCTGTTACGTGTCTATGCCTTTTGGGCTCAAGAGCGCCCAGGCGACTTACCAGCGGTGCGTGTAGAATTGTCTTCATGATCAAATTGGGCGCAATGTTCATGCCTACGTGGATGATATTGTGGTAAAGTCTAGGAAGAATGAAACCTTGATAGATGATTTGAAGGAGACCTTTGATAATCTCCGGGTCTATAAGATGATGCTTAACCCGGCCAAGTGTGTCTTTGGTGTGCCAGCAGGCAAGCTCTTGGGTTTTCTAGTTTCAGAACAAGGTATTGAAGCTAACCCGGAGAAGATAAAGGCTATCACCTCCCTGGCTAAGTTGGCATGTATCAATGATGTTTAGCGTTTGGCGGGTCGTATTGCAGCCTTAAGCCGGTTCATAACCCGGTTGGGTGAGAAGGCCATCCCTCTTTATCAGATGATGAAGAAGACATATCATTTTTGTTTGGAGTGATGCTGCTAATCAGGCGTTTGAGGCCTTGAAGAAACAGTTGGCTGAGCCACCGCTTCTTGCTGCTCCCATTGATAGGGAGCCTTTGTTGTTATATGTGGCTGCCAATAGCTGAGCCCTCGGTGTAGCCATTGTGGTGGAAAGGAAGGAATGAGGCAAGGAGCATCCGGTTCAGCGACCAGTTTACTACATCAATGAGGTGCTTATTGAGTCCAAGCAGAGGTATCCACATTGGCGGAAGCTTGTATATGGGGTGTTCATGGCTAGCCGGAAGCTCAAGTAGTACTTTCTGGGTCATCCCATCACTGTGGTTAGTTCTGCTCCTCTAGGGGATATTATTCAAAACAGAGAAGCCACAGGTCGGGTAGCCAAGTGGGCCATTGAGCTTGGACCCCATGGTATGAAGTATATGCCTCGCACAGCCATCAAGTCTCAAGAACTGGTGGATTTTATCAATGATTGGACAGAGTTGCAGATGCCTGAGGAGAAGCCAAATAGCACATATTGGACTATTCACTTTGATGGATCTAGGCAGTTGGAGGGCTTGGGGGCTGGAGTTGTCTTGACTTCCCCACGAGGTGATAAATTTTCTTATGTTCTCCGATTGATGTTCCCTTGTACTAACAATGCAGCTAACTATGAGGCCTTGCTCCATGGTCTTTGGATGGCTAAGGAGATGAACTTAAGGTGGGTGGGGTGTTTTGGTGACTCAGACCTGGTGGCCCAGCAAGTTTCTGGTACTTGGGATTCCAAGGATCCACTCATGGCGGCTTATCGCCGAGAGGTTGATGCTATCGCTGGCCATTTCAAAGGTTATAAAGTGGAACATGTTAATCGCAGGAAAAATGAAGCGGCCGATGCTTTGAGCCGGTTAGGGTCCCAGCGTAAGCCGATGCCACCTAACACCTTCCTGGATATTCTGCATAACCCTTCAGTCAAATTGCGTACAGAGGAAGATTTAGCCATTCCTGACCTGAAAGCACAATTGGTGGCAGCTCTTCATATCATTCCTGATTGGACAGTTCCGTATTTGGCTTATATGACCCGGGGCGAGTTACCTGAGGATGAAACTTTGGCCAAGCAGATAACCCGGCGGTCTAAGTTAATGACTATTGTCAATGGAGAGTTGCATCACCGCAGTGTCACAGGGGCGTTTCAACATTGCGTATCTCCTGAGGAAGGTAGTGGGATTTTACGAGAGATTCATGAAGGAGATTGTGGTCATCATGCCGGCTCTAAGTCTCAGGAAGCCAAGGCTTTTCGTCATGGGTTTTATTGGCTGACGGCTCATGCTGATGCAGAAGAGTTGGTCAGTACATGTGATGGTTGTCAGAAATTTGTGTGACGAGCTCATGTGCCGGCTCAAGAATTGAGGATGATTCCAATAACTTGGTCATCTGCAGTCTGGGGGCTCGATATGGTTGGACCTTTCAAAAGGTCCAAGGGTAAAAATACCCACCTTTTGGTGGCGGTTGACAAATTTACAAAGTGGGTTGAGGCAGAGCCGGTCAGTAAGTGTGACGCGGCGACAGCGGTTCAATTCATCAAAAAGGTGATTTTCCGTTTTGGCTTTCCCCACAACATTATAACTGATAATGGAACTAATCTATCCAAGGGTGCTATGAAAGAATTTTGTCAACGCGAGCACATTCGACTTGATGTATCCTCAGTGGCTCACCCCCAGTCCAATGGTCAAGCTGAGCGAGCTAATCAAGAGATTTTGCGAGGCATCAAGCCCCGGCTTATGGTCCCTTTGCAAAGGACGCCGGGTTGTTGGGTGGAGGAGTTACCCTCAATGCTATGGGGTATCAATGCTACCCCCAACAGGTCTACGGGTTACACACCTTTCTTCATGGTTTATAGAGCAGAGGCGGTTCTCCCTAGTGACATCCATCATGACTCGCCCCGTGTGGCAGCTTATGTTGAAGCTCATAATGAAAAAGCACGTCAGGATGCACTTTACCTATTGGATGAGAAGTGTGACCTTGAGGCGGCTCATTCAGCGATTTACCAGCAAGATCTGCGCCGCTATCACAGCCGCCGGGTTAAAACTAGAACCTTTCAAGAAGGCGACTTGGTACTCCGGCTTATCCAGGATCAGACTGATATGCATAAACTATCCCCGCCTTGGGAAGGACCTTTTGTGGTCAGCAAAAACTTGAACAATGGGTCATACTACCTTATCGATGTTCGAGGACACCAGGACTCACGCACGTCGGAGGAGGAGACCCGCCTGCCGTGGCATATTGCTCATCTCCGGCCTTATTATACCTGAGTTACTGACTCTTGTGGTGTACATATTTTGACGATGTATATATTGTGATGAATATAATAAATCCGGCTTCCCTAATAATTCAGGGCCTCTATTGTTTCATTTCTTCGAAACTGAGCCTTTATTGTCATCTCATATGATCACTTAAGAGGCTTGATGCCCGAGTTACAGGGACCAAAGAGAGTTTGATGCACAACACAGCTCAATCATAGGTACCCGCTGAGTACAGCTCAGAAACATATCACTTGGGGGCTTCCTGTTCAATGAACATAGCTATATTCACCCTTTTGATTGGCTTGGACGCCAGGTGTATTCACCAAAAATCCGGGTTATCCTGCCTGTATGCAAGATGCTCCTCGACCAGGTAATCCTAGATGACCCGCCCTGTTCTTAACAAGTCAATCTATTAAATGAGACCCTGAACTTGTCAGGGTTAAAACATTGATTGGGTCATGAGAGAGTCGGCTTACCGAAAGCAAGGATAAGCTCAGGCTGTTAAGCCGCCTTCCTTGAAACTTGGTTAAACCGGCATGTTTGCACGATGCTATTCCAACCCCGCATACTCTTGATAAGTCAATCTTTTAACAAGACCCTGAATTTATCCAGGTTAAAATGTCGATTGGGTCATGTGAGAGCCGGCTCACAGAAAGCGTGGATACTCCAGTGGCTATCATGCTAGTTTCATTGAGAAGAAATTTTTGGCTCGACGACCTATGAAAGCCTCGTTTTTTTCTGGATTTTCTATTCATCTTGGATTTATGTTGCCCCCTTCTTTCTTACCATATAGTTTTCAAAAGTTGGGCCAAGCAGCCTTGACTATGTCTCATATTTGGGATATTACCCCCTGCCCTGGTTATGGACTTTTATGGTCACCAATGGACTTATACTGGGCATCATGACCCGCCTTGCGGTAAAACGCCAGGGCACTTGTGATTTGTTTGTGTGCATGAAAAAGGAATAAACAACTGGTCTATATGATGATATCATGAACACAATTCGCATATCTTCACCTGGCGGATCAGCGGTATCATACAAAATAAAATGTGCATGATGGCATGGCAGATCAAGAGTTTAACTAACCTATTGCAAGGCATCTGATGGCCCAATAAGGATAAGTGTTTTGGAGATGTCAACACGACAAAGCATTTTGGTTCATAATCTGGCTCATAACTATTCGCGGGTTGAAGCCTCCGGGTCATTCTGCGCCTCTTCTTCATCTTCACCTCCTTGCTTATCCATCAGCTGGAAGTCAGACGTAGCCCAGTTGATACTGGTAAATGCTCTAAACACAGCTTCATCATCAATAAGGTTTGATGGATCAATGTCAAGAGCGAAGGTATGCTTACGAATTAGCAGGATGAGGTCTGTTGGCTGATGAACCGGTGCGCTCATTCTCTTGTTTTCAGCATTATAAGCCCCTTGATATGTGCCAAGATTGGTTTCATGAGCTAGCTTACTCGCTAAGGGGCGCATTGCTCTTGCTATTGCTGCAAAGTCATCAGCACTGAAGGCAGTTCCGTCTTCTTTGACATTGGGGAAGCCATTGGCCAAATCTTCAGGATCAAGATATGCTTGCCATGCCTTGGCCCGGGTCAAGGCAGTCAAGGCGCTGGCTCTGGCAGCTCCCTGTTTCAAGTCGTCAATTCTTCACGGCAGCACGGATAACTGCTCCAGTGTGTCTTTGATGAGTGTTGAGGGAGATTTCTTGTGCAGCATAGCAGCAATGGTTCATTGGGCACCAGTATATAACTATTCTACAAGAGTGTAGACAACTTTAAGCCGGACGCGCATGTCTGAGCCCAACTTTACGCTCTGCGAACCTATATCAGTAAAGTTATGGGTAAGCCGGCAGCCATTCATAATATGGTTGTTAAGATGCAAGGGAGAAATGTTCTTACCGAAGATAGCCGATGACATAATATTAATCTATTGCTTTAAGCCGGATAACTCCTCAATCACCGGTTTAAGCGCGGTTTCAGCTTCTTCTGCTCTCTTCAATAGAGTTGTCTTTCAGTTTCCCAGCCATCTTTTTCAGAGTTAAAGCTCTGTTTTAGCTGCTCAATATTCTCCAAAGCAGATTTCAGTTCTGATCTGGCCTTGGATGTCTCTAATTGCTGTGTTTTGATATTGGCCTTAAGATCATTAAGCTGTGAATCTTTTTCAGTCAACTCAGCCTGTGACATAAGCATACACAGACAACATAACGATCATGATTACTCTTTGAAAGTCCCAAGCACAATACAAGTATTACTCTTGGCACTTGGGGGCTAATGCATATTGCTCTTTTTTAAGACAAAATTTTCAAAGTCCCAAGCACAATACAAGTATTATCCTTGGCACTTGGGGGCTAATGCTTATTGCTTTGTTTCAAGACAAATCTATGACCCAGACAAATGAGGTAATCCGGCTTATAAAGACTACAGATTCGGGTTGTTGATTTTAAATAGGATGATTAGTCCCGACTTATTCATCACTGAGTAAGCCGGCCCTTGGGGACTATGGATGCAATATTGATTCTTGCTACTTAAAGTTCCAGCTTAACATATTTATTAAGCCGACCCTTGGGGGCTACTAGATTTGATCTGTGCAAATATTGAAGTTTTATAGTACATTCTATTCTATCATGTCTAGTAAACTTGGCGGCTAAGGGAAGTATATTCATATAAAAAGGAGTTGCAGCGATTACCTCATAGCGTTCCTTCATCAGGTTTATTAAACCGGCTTCAAAGTCACGGCTGGTGTACAGGCGGTTCAAGTAACCAGAGTGGATGTCTTGGGCGTTGAAATGGGCGTAGCTCTCCAAATCCACCTTCCACTTGCCTTTATCTTCAGCAGAAATTTCTTCCTTGGCGTTGTGCTTAGATAAGGAAGTAGGTTGACCCGGGGCTGTAAATCCAAACCCAATGACAACAACATCATCAGTCTTATCCTCAACAGGTTTAATTGGGCTTGGCGGCTTAGGAATATCTAGTTCAACACCCATAGGATTTATGTAGGCTTCATGATCTTGTGGTGGTGGTGGATCATCAAGGGCGGCTTCAACAATTGGGTTAGAGGGTTCTGACTGTTGCTTTTCCGGTTCAGACGGATTGGAGTCATCGGCCGGCCTGGTCAGCTTCGCCTTTTTGCTGGGTTTGGCCTGGCCCCTGAATATAAGAAGTATAAAGAGGTTAGTATAATGATCAGGCATAAGGTTTGAATGATTAAAAATACCCTTACCCAGGTCCAGTCTTGAAAGCCAGGATTTGAGTTCCTGTTGACTCGCCAGAGGAGGAATGAGAAGTCCCCTGATAGTTTGAATCAGACGGGTTAAGAGGTTGTCGGAAATAACCCGCCTTGGGATAAAGTATATCGGAAATAGGTAAGACCACTCGGCGGCGTTCGCGAACCGGCGTGTTTGGTAAGCCGAAGGAATTAATCACACCACCACTATGTCGGGTGGTACGGCGAGCTTCATGTTGCTGTTTCTTCAAAAGAAGTTGGATCCAACTGAGCTAAAGGGTGAGAAAAGCTTACTTTCCGGCTTGCTTGTCGGGTTTTCTGTGTTGGTAGAGGCTCTGAGCTGGAGGAAAGAGTAATTACCTCTGCGTCATCTGCACGGCTGGCTTCCGCGTCATCCTGATAACAGTCATTGTCAATAAGATGTACAAAAAATGAGCCAAGGGAATCAAGTTCTACCTCTAATTCATCATCGTCATCTCTGTCATCCAAATCAAATAACTCGGCAGTCTTGGACTTCTTCTTAGTGGGCTTCTTGACGGCTTTAGTTTTTGTCCGAGGCTTTTTTGGTTTCTCTGGTAATTTCTTGGCCTAGAAAGCCGAGTCGGCCTGTAAACAATAAATAAGCACAAGTAAGAAACAAAGATGGGAGTATTAGTAAAACATGAGCTAAGTTCAAAGCTCACAGCAGGCGGCTCATTCAATGTGTAGAAAGGGCTCAATCTAAATTGGCTGCAGTCTTCCAAACTCTCATTTAGCAGAGTCTTGGTCATGTTGTTGATGTCTTCCTCGGTTATTTCAGTGTTGCAGTGGCGTTGAGGATCTGTTAGATCGCCTGTGTATTCACACATTAAATCGGGCCGGATGCTTAGTGGTAGGACTCTCCAGGCGACCCAGTAGTGGACTAGATCAATTCTGTTAGGCCATTGGCCATGAAGGCCCAGACCTTGGCAAAAATTGGCACATACTTCTTCTGTTCTGCTGTGCTAATACGGTCCGGAAGGAGATGTCTACTGCTGAGACGGCTAGCGTGATAACCCGGCAAAGGGTTCTCTCCTTCTGGTGAGGTGTCTTGACAGTAAAACCAACTCTGGTTCCAGTCTTTGGGATGACTGGGCAGATTAGCAGCTGGGAAGGTGGCTTCTTTACGGCGTTGGATAGATATGCCTCCCAGTTCAAGGCTAGGGCCATCTGTAAATTCATTTCGGCGGTTCAAATAGTAGAACTCCCTGAACAGTTCCACGGTAGGCTCCTGTTGAAGATACACCTCACAGAAAACTTGAAAATTGCAGATGTTTGAGACAGAGTTGGGTGCGATATCTTGTGGGTGAAGCTTAAAGAAGTGTAGGACATGACGGAAGAACTTTGAACCGGGAAGACTAAAGCTCCGGTCCATATGATCCATAAAGACTACCACTTCGCCATTTTTGGGCTCAGGGCGAGTTTCAACACCCGGAACCCTCCAGTGAATGGACTCCTTCTTGGCTAAAACGCCAGTTTGAACGTATGCATTTAGATCTTGCTCCGTAACCCGGGAAACAACCCAGTTGCAAGAAGTGACGGTTTTAACCATCTTGAATAACAAGGACCTAAATAAAGGAAATATTATCGGGCTAAGGTTATGCTATTGAATTGGGATCATCGTTTTTGAAGATAAAGTGTTATTAACAGTTGGCAGATTAAACCAGTGATTGAACAATGAAGATTTGGCGGCTTAAAAGGGGACTAATGATACCTACTGAAGTAAGGATTTTTTTATGTTAAGCCGGACAGAGTTTAGTAGTCAAGATATATGTGTTGCATAATTATTAATCTTGAGCGAGCATGGTTAGACCAGAGGTGCCTTGCAGAAACGGCAGTCTATAAAACATATGATGGCGGGTTATGGTTTATGAGTTAAGCCGCCCACACAATTAATTGTCTACAGATCTGAATGGAAAAATTGCTAAGTGTTGGAAAACAGATTCGACAGATTGATGCTCTAATTTTGGATCTACGACACTTCAGATAATGGTAAATATCTAGGCCTAGATTACAGTACTTGAGCAGTTCATGTATCCAGATCGGATTTCTTATGTAAAAGGAGATGCTCTAAATAGAAAAAATGAATGCCATGACTGCCACCGTGCAGGAGGGGTACCAAGTTTGAAACAAAAATGCAAGCTACGACGAAAACTCCGATGAACTCATGGAAACCCTAATTGGATCTATAGGATAAGGAAGAAGGAGGACTCACCAAGTGATGTCGAGCAACGGAGGCGCGCGGACGAACTCTAGACGATTCAGGTTGATGCGGTGTCGGGGGTTGGGTGCGACATACGCCAATGGATGGCTTATCATGGTGGGAGCGAGTAGAACGTCGCCGGTGCCTGGAAGCGGGATGAGGCGTAGACACGAACGCTGACGTACTTTACCTAGGTTCGAGGCTCTCCTAGGAGATAACACCCCTAGTCCTGCTCTGCGGGGTCTCCGCATGATCACTAAGGCACTAGTGAGTACAATGGTGCTCCTCGAGCTGTATGCTAGAGGTAGAAGAAGGCAGGCATGCTCTCTCCTTCCTCTAGGTATGAGTCTACTTCTAACAGGTTGGGAACCCTTTGCACGGGTGCCCTGGGGGTTTATATAGGCCTACCCCCCAGGGGTACAATGGTAATCTAGCCAGGTGTAGGACCCGACTGTCAGTGTCTCCGGTCGCCGGCTTCTCCGCCGGCTATTGGGGCCCGCCGCCTGGTCTGGTACGGAGCCGACAGGCCGCTCCCGCCGCTCGCGGGTCTTTCCGGCCGCTGGTTACTATAGTCGTGGTGCTAATGACGCATGCTTGGTCAGGGGAGCGTGGCTACAGTCCCGCCGCCTGGTGGGAGATCATTGTAGCCACTCCGGGTCTCATCTGGTTAATGGTGCGCGGGCCCCGAGGGAGGAACGGGCCGCCTATTGGGAGCCAGCCTCCCTTAGGTCCGACTGGTTAGGCCTCCATCGACTCTCGGGCTCTCGCTGCCCAGTAGGGCCTGCCGCCTGCAGGCCGTACCGACAGGTCGTCATGGGAACAGGGCCCTGCCTGCCAGCAGGGACGTCAGGGATGGAGTGGCAACAGAGCCACGTACAGGCTGAGATCTCTGTCTGTACGGAACACTGTGGCCACGCCCGGCCCTGGATATGGGGGGATGGGCTACACTGTAGCCTCACCCCGTCTCGTCCCCGAAGCTGGTGAGGCGTCACCGCTGATTGGCCGAGAAGCCCCAAAAGTTTCCTTCTCCAAGTGCTCTGGTCTTGAAACTTCATCCAACTCCTAGCATGCCACGTGGAGGGAGTCGGCCACGGCCAGTCGGACTTGACCGAAAACTTTAAACGCAATGGCGGGAACCGAGTGGCGTACTAGCGAAGCCTCCAGGCCCGCCGCCCGCCGCGGGCATGCCACTTGGCCCCAACCAACCGGGCCAGCCTGCCAGCCCACGCGCACGATGGGATGTGACAGCAGGTTGGGCCCGCCACTACCTGGACTCGGCACGCGAGTGGATCTGCCGTGGTCGAGGCGGCCGGTTGAGCTTCTCTGCGGAGTTACCGCGCGCAGTAACTCGCGCGATAAATGGGGGGACATGGTGTCGTGGGCATAGTTAATCCCACGATCCCACGCCCGCCCCCTCGGCTTCATAGCCCGACGGCTATAAGTAGGGGGAGGAGGGGAAGTGGTGAAGCACGCGCGTCCTCCTTCCCCATTGTTGCCTCTTTCTTCCTCCTCTCGCCGCAGCGCCCTCAAGCTCCGCCGGAGTGCTGCCGTCGCCCGTTTCCGTCGAGCTCTTCCGCCCTGAGCCCTTCTCGGCCCTGCTTCGATCCTCCGCTCCCCCGCCACGCCATTTGCCTCGTCGGGCTCTTCATGGCGCGCGAGCGGGGAGGAGACTGGGACGGGTCAAACGTCAACGACGACCACATCACCTTCCTTCGCGACACATGGTGCCTTCCCGGCGCTAGCTATGTGAAGGCGCGCGTGCCTCCCGAGGGGGAGATTTCGCCGGCGCCGGGAGAGGGCGAGCGGGTCGTCTTCTGCTCGCACTTCATCCGTGGCTTCGGCCTACCGGCGAGCGGCTTCCTCTGCTCATTCCTCGACTTCTACCATCTCCAACCTCACCACATCACGCCCAACACTGTGATTCTTATATCCGCCTTCGTCATGATGTGCGAAGGCTACCTCGGCATCCTCCCCACCATCGAGTTGTGGGGAGCATTTTTCTATACCAAGTTGGGCACCTCAGTCCGGGAGGTGGCTGCTCAGTGCGGTGCCTTCGTCGGCGTGCACTGTCCGTCTCCAAGGAATGCCTTCCCCTCCATCAAGCTGCCACAGGTGGTCAAGATGTGGCAACAATCTTACTTCTATGTGGAGAACATTGACCCGACCGTCGACTTCCTCAACCTGCCGGCCTTTGAAGCCGGACCACCGGCTGAGCCTCGGGCCAACTGGGGCTACAAGCCGAAGCCGGTGTCACCAGACGGCGCCGCCGCCATCAATCGACTCTGGGCGCTGGTCGAAGCCGAAGGCCTCAAAGCATCCGACTTGCTGGTCGCCTTTGTCGCGCGCCGGGTTCTCCTGCTCCAAGGCCGGCCTCACTTGATCTGCCGGATGAGCGGGCACCGCGACCCGTGCCGGCTGAGTACCAAGGAGATGCCGGCGGCCGAGGTGGCAAACTTGGTGAACGAGATCTGCGACCTCAAGCTGGATGGGTCCTGGCAGTTCGGCAAGCAGTCATACTCCCGCGCGGATCCGCCACCTGTCATAAGCTTTTCAACATTTTCCCTCTTTCGTGCTTTATCTTGATTCCGTCTTGTTGATTCGACCAGCCGGCCTCTTGCTCTTTTGAAATAGATCTACATGTCCGAGGCGACGGCCGCCATCATGGGGGCGGGCGGCCCCTACCTACCGGACCGAGCTGTAAGCGACATGGACGACCCTGACTTGGGGGAGGCCGCCTTGGAAGACGATGCCACAGGCGGCGTCTACGGAGCAGGCGGCTCCGAAGAGGGGTCGGCGTCGAGTCATGGCCGGACGACTTCGAGGAGGAGGAGCAGCCGTGCCCTTCACGAGGCGCCGACAAGGCGGACGCGGGCCCCTCCGCCGAGTTGTCTTCCCTAGGCGGTACGTGAAAGCGTAAACAGGGCGCCGCCTTGTTCGGCAGCGTGCCAAAGAAGCCCAAGAATCCTACCACCGCGACTAGGTGGAAGGAAGCCACCGCGAAGGCGGCCAAGTTCCAAAAACTCCCGAAGGCGCCTCCCATGGTGTCGGCGTAAGTATCTTTTTCTCGTGCCTTCCTTTCTTGTTGATTTTATCTGAGCCTCTTCTCCTAGTCTTCTTGATTTAGGGCTCCGCTCTCGCTCGAGAAGTCAGCCGCCGCCTCCGTTATCGGGTCGGCGGAGGCCTCCACCACCAGCCGGCGAATCGATCCTGCAGCCGACCTCCAGGAGGCGCGGGAGCGAAACGTGCGTGAGGTGCGTGAGGAGCAGGAGGTCGCCCACCAGGAGAAGGCGGAGGCAGACGCGCTGATGAAATTGGCGGAGGCCGAGGCCAATGCTGCCGCGAAGAAGCGGCTTGAAGAAACCGCACGCCGCCAGGAGCCGCTCTTCGTCGTCCCCCTGAACTCTGCGCCGCCACTGCCGGAGTTTGTGGTGCCGACTGGGGGTGCTAGCGACAATCACCCGGTCATGGAGAGTGAAGGCGGTGACATCGTCATGCCGGAGGTAGTCGTGCCTCCAGCACCGCCATCCGAGGGAGTGCAGGACAAATAGACGGCCGACCCGCCAGCGCCACCAGCCTAAAGCGAGATGGTGACGGGCCCAACTCCTGAGGTCCGCACACCATCGTGCTGCCGGTTTGTGAAAGCGGCCTTGGCGCCGCGCCCGCTGGAAGTCTGTGTCGTGAGCTCCTCGATCCCGGACGCCGAGGCAACCAGCGCCGCACCCGCCGACTGGGTGCGAGGAGGCAGGACGGGTCCTTTGAACCAGGCGATCCTGGACGTCCAAGGCAAAATTCGAGCCGAAGCCGACGCCCTGAAGCGGTGCAACCAGGCATTCCTGGAGTCGCGAGCGGCCATCCGGGTATGCTTCTTCATATTGACTCTTGTATTTCTTGTACTTCTCTGTGGGAGCGCGCCAGCGCACCCACTGGGTGTAGTCCCCGAGCTTCGGGCCGGCTGCTGAGCAGGCGGCTCGGAGCTTTATTTGGCGAGCTCCGAGTACTGACTTCATCTGCTATCTTCTTTATAGGACTATTACAACCTCCACGCAGTCGCCTTCAACTCTAACATCCGAGAGCTGGACCGACGGGCCGTCGACTTGTCGGAGAGCCGGAGTAAATCCTTCTTTACTTTCTCTGTGGGGGCGCGCTGGCGCACCCGCGGGCTGTAGTCTGTGAGATTCGGGCCAACTGCTGAGCAGTCGGGCCGGATCTCCCGGCAATTGTTCTTCTTCTTCGTTGATTGCTGACGCCTTTTTCTTTCTCCCTTCTTGCAGAGGCCAACGCTGCTCTGCAGCAGCAGCTTGGTGAAGCCGACACTGCCTTGCACGCCAAGGAGGTGGAGTGCAGCAAGCTGGCCGAAGAGCGTGACCGGCTGGCTACGCAACTGGCGGAGCAGGCGGAGCTTCTCAAGACAGCTCAGAAAGAGGCGGAGGCGAAGGAGTCCAGTCTCCTTGCTGAGTTCGAGACCGAGTGCTCCTCTTAAACTGATAAGGAGGCCATGCTGACTGCCGGCTTCGGTGAGATCGAAGACATAGTTGACGGTAAGCTTCCCTCCTTTTTCTTTCTTCGAGCTGCCGGTTGCTTGACTGAACCGGCTTCTTGTCTTCTAACTTTGGCTCTTTTGCTTTCTGATTGAGCAGACTTCTTCCTTGGCCACTCCGGCGCCGCCAACTAGGCCATTGAGGCCTATCGAGAGGAGCGGAGGGCGGAAGGAGCGCAGATTGCCGCCGATGCCCCCCGGTCCCTTAGTAAGTAGCTCCTCAGCATCTAGGCCCACCTTCGGCCAGCTCATCGGATGTTGCGCCGCCTTCAGCGCGTCGAGGCCCAGGCGATCTCCACCCTGTGGCCAGACATGCCGACTCCGCACACTCCCAGCCGGACCACCAACTGGCGGGAAGTGGAGGCCGGCCGTCTTGAGGCTTGGAAGGGCTCCTCGGCCCGGGCTGGCGCACGCTGGGCCCTGTAGTTCGTCAAGGCGTGGTACCCTGGGCTAGATCTAGCCTAGTTGACCACGTTTCGACAGGAGGCCCAGGAGGAGCTGGTGGCGGTGGAGCGTGATCTCACCAAGCGGGTGGCGGCGATCGCCGAGTACACCAACACCAACGTCTTCGTCCCGGAGCTAGCTGAGAATGGTGCCGAGGTGCCACCAGAGTGGTTCAGGCTGAACCCGGAGGATGGCGAGGACTCGGTCGAAGTGATCGACTCCAGCGACGAGGGAGAAGACGACGAGGGGGAGGAAGCGCCAGAGGTCGAAGCGGACGGCCAGCCTCAGCTCGACCGCGCCTCCAGCAACGAGCCATGCCAGAGTGAGCCGACTTCTGCTGACGGCAACCAAGCGGAGACTGACCAGTCGGCCGCTCTACCAACCGGCACCACCGACTCCACCGTTTCGCCGAACCCGTCTGCTACTCCCTAGGCTGCCAATTTATCTTTGTTTTTACCTGCTTATCAGTCTCAACAAACTTTATTAGCTTCGCACAATTCCACCCACGGGGTGTATTTCAAACTTCTGTTGAATGTTGGCCAAGGGTCTTTTGTTATGTAAATATTTTTGCTGAGTTCTATCTCTTCTTGCTTTTTGCGCCTTGGCCTTTTTCTTTTACCGCCCTCCCTCAGTTGTCGTCTTGCCAGCCGGACAGCCGCTCTGTGGACTGTGGCTGGGTCAAGTACTTAGCCACTTTGGGAAGGCAAGTACTCAGCCGACTAGAGTGTTTAGAAAATTAAGTAGAAGCCGGCCGGCCGGCTGCGCGGCAGCCGGTCGGCAAGGCGGGGAGCCGGCTTGAACTATGCACATGCTTTTGGGTCCTTAGCCATTTCTCATGTGGGCACCCTTTCCTGCCTTTGACTCCTGCCTATCGGGTAGCCACTCTGCAAGCTACGGCTTTGGCAGGAGAGGGCTGAAGTGCCAACACATTACTTGTTCGGCTGTTGGAAGCATTACATAGTACAAGGCGGCGAGCCCCCGGGTCGACTGCTCAAACCCGGTGCCAGGCGGACTAACACATTCATAGGCATAATACTTATCATATAGATAAAGGAGGGCAGTTCCCGAGCTTCTTCTCGGGGGACCCAGAGTCTTCATACTTAATACAAAAGTTGGCTTGGTACATACCGCATTAACTGTAAAACCTTCGGAGGAGGTTTGCATTCCATGGTCGTTCCATCTCCTTGCCGGAGTCGTCTCTTTTGCATGCTCGAGGCTTTTGAGCATCAATCAGGTAGTAGGAGTCGTTGCCCAACACCTTGCTGGTGATGAAGGGGCCTTCCCAAGGTGCTGAGAGCTTGTGCTGGCCGGTTGATCAGCCGGAGCACAAGGTCTCCCTCTTGGAAGGATCTTGGCTTGACCTTTTGGTTGTAGTATCGGCGTAGACTCTGTTGGTAGATGGTGGATCGGCTGAGTGCCAGCAGTCGGCCCTCTTCCAGTAGATCGACGCTGTCTTCTCGTGCTTCTTTTGCCTCCGCTTTGGTGTACATGGTGACTTGAGGGGAGTCGAATTCTATGTCCGTCGAGATGACGGCTTCGGCACCGTAGACGAGGAAGAAGGGTGTGAAGCCGCAGGCTCCAAAGGACGGCCGACAGCTCGTCAAGCCAACAGCCGGCCGAGCGCTCTAGAGGCTCGACCAGTCGGGGCTTGATGCCGGACAAAATGAGGCCATTTGCTCGCTCCACTTGGCCGTTTGACTACGGATGGGCGACGGGCGCTAAGTCCAGTTGGATGCCCTGCGTCGCGCAGAAACGGGCCAAGGCGCCTTTGGCAAAGTTTGTGCCATTGTCGGTGATGATGCTGTGTGGTATGCCATGTCGGATGGTGATGTCGGCGATAAAAGTCACAGCAATAGGGCCATTCAACTTCTTGGGTTTTGCTTCTATCCACTTGGTGAACTTGTCCACTGCGACAAGCAGATGGGTCATGCCGCAGCATGCTGTCTTGAATGGTCCTACCATATCCAGCCCCCAGACATCGAAGGGCCAGGCAATGGGGATGGTCTTGAGTGCAGAAGCCGGTTGATGTGGCTTGGAGCGGAACTTCTTGCACCCTTTGCATTTCTGGACCAAATTTTTGGTGTCTTCTAGGGCAGTCGGCCAGAAAAACCCATGGCGGAAAGCTTTGGCAACAAGTGCTCTTGAAGCTGCGTGGTTGCCACACTCACCTTGGTGGATATATTTGAGGATTGCTTGACCTTGCTCTAGCTCTACGCAGCGCTGGTACACACCAGTGACACTGCGCCTCACAAGTTCTCTATTGACAATGGTCTACGCTGCTGCCCGGCGTTGGACTTGCCGGGCCGAGATCTCATCAGTCGGCAGCTCTTTGTTCACCAGAAAGTTGAGGATGGGATGTGCCCATGAAGGTGCTGCTATTTCTTTGACTGCCAGGACTGCAACTTGCACGAGGACGGTTGGGCCGGGAGGCGGCGGGTTGGAGTCAGCTGCCGCTTGCTGAATTGATGAAGTCCCCGGGCCGACTATTGCAGTCCCCGGGCCGGGTGCGGCAGCCGCAGTCCCCGGGCTACCTGCTGAATTCCACGTGCCGGTTGCCAAGGTCCTCAAGTCAGATCCGACTGCTTCAGGAGGAGTGGACACGAAGATGGAATCTAACTCTGGCAATGGCTTGACAGACGGCTTAAGGAGGCGTTGCAGGGTGACGCCGGCTGGTATTGCTTGTCGGGTGGAGCCGATTCGTGCCAAGGCATCTGCTTGCTCATTGTCATTTCTTGGCACATGTAGGAACTCGCACCCTTCAAAGTATCCGCTGAGTTGCTGGACGAGGAAGCGGTAGCTTGCCTTGTTTGCATCTTTGGCGTCCCAGTCGCCTGACGACTGCTGGACCACCAAGTCACAGTCTCCATAACACAGGATCCGGCGAATGCCGAGTTCCTTGGCAAGCCGGAGCCCGTGAATGAGTGCTTCCTATTCAGCAACGTTGTTGGACGCGGCAAAGTGGATTTGCGGCACATATCTGAGCTTGTCACCTTTTCGAGAGGTGAGGACGATGCCGGCTGTAACACCCTCGATACGACTATATCTCCCACGTGTCGAGGCACGACTTAGAGGCATAATCACATTGAAGGCATATGTCGCAAGTTAGGCAATCTTCACAACATCCCATGTAATATAAATCATAAAGGGGAGATAACATAGTTGGCTTACACTCGCCACGTCAATCAAGTACATAAATAACATTACATCATCCAAACACTCATGGCCCGACTACTGCGCCAAAATAAAAGATAACCCAACATGCGACAACGGTCCCGTTCACCCCCAACTGGGCACCACTATTGATCATCAGGAAAGGAAACATAGTAACGTTGAGAGTCTTCGTCGAACTCCCACTTGAGCTCAAATGCATCTCCTGGAGCGGAATCATCAGGCCCTGCATATGGTGTAATAGTAATATGTGAGCCACAGGGACTCAGCAATCTCGCACCCTCGCGATCAAGACTATTTAAGCTTATAGGTAAGGCAAGGTAAATATGTGGAGCTACAGCAAGCGACTAGCAAAATATGGTGGCTAACTTATTCGCAAAAGAGAGAGAGAGAAGAGGAGGCAAAGCGTGAGCGAGAAACTAGAGAACAACCTGCGCAAACATTACTCCAACACCGTGTCCAGTTCCCGGACTCCGCCAGAAAGAGACCATCACGGTAACACACGCGGTTGATGCATTTTAATTAAGTTAAGGTTCAAGTTATCTACAATCGGACATTAATAAATTCCCATCTGCCCATAACCGCGGGCACGGGTTTCGAAAGTTCAAATTCTTGCAGGGGAGTCCCAACTTAGCCCATGACAAGCTCTCACGGTCAACGAAGGAATAGACCTCCTCCCAAGATGTTCCGATCAGACTGGTATCTCGGTTCTTCAAGACACTTCGACAGGTTAAAACAAATCCAGCAACACTGCCCGAATGTGCCAACAAATCCCGATAGGAGCTGCACATATCTCGTTCTCAGGGCACACTCAGATGAGACATCCTACGAGTAAAACCAAACCTCAAGTTGCCCTGAGGTGGCCCCGCAGTCTACTCGGTCGGACCAACACTCAAAGGAGCACTGGCCCGGGGGGGTTAAATAAGATGACCCTCGGGCTCCGGAAACCCAAGGGAAAAAGAGGCTAGGTGGCGAATGGTAAAACCAAGGTTGGGCATTGCTGGAAAAGCTTTAATCAAGGCGAACTATCAAGGGGTTCCCATTATAACCCAACCGCGTAAGGAACGCATAATCCGGGAACATAACACCGATATGACGGAAACTAGGGCGGCAAGAGTGGAACAAAACACTAGGCGAGAGGCTGAGCCTTCCATCCTTTACCAAGTATATAGATGCATTAAGATAACATAGCAGTATAATGATATCCCAACAAGTAAATAAATGTTCCAACAAGGAACGGCCTCCAATCTTCACCTGCAACTAGCAACGCCATAAGAGGGGCTGAGCAAAGCGGTAACATAGCCAATCAACGGTTTGCTAGGACATGGTGGGTTAGAGGTTTGACATGGGAATTTTGGGAGGCTTGAAAGCAATTGGTAGGCATCGTAGCATTGGCATAGCAAAAGAGCGAGCAAACTAGCATAGCAAAGATAGTAGTGATTTCGAGGGTATGATCATCTTGCCTGCACAGTTGTCAGAGTTGACTGGATCCTCGAAAGCAAACTCAACGGGCTCCTCGATGGCGAATTCGTCTCCCGGATCTACCCAAACAAGACAAACATGCAACAAGGACACAATCAACCACGTGCAAGGACAAACAATATGATGCAATGATGATATGCTATGCGGGATGCGATGCGGGATGCAAAATGCAAGATGTGACAGGAAATGCAATAACCTGGCCTCAACTTGGAAATCCAAGTGTGCCACTAGAAATATGAGATGAAATCGCTTGAAAATGATATAAAGAACGCCGGAATCGGAGTTACGGTTTGGAAATGGCAAGCGATTCAAATATGACACCGGTCTGCGATTTACAGCAAGTAGCCATCTAAATGCTACAAGATGAACATGCTACAGCACCCAAACATGACAACAAAATACATGGAAGGGATGCATTCGAGATGCTTAACAAAAGTCTAGCACTGAGCTACGGCCAATTCATCCATTAACAGGTTCAAACAAGCATGGCAAAAATGCATATGGCAAACAGATCTCAGACTTAGTGAAATTAACACTTGTCTGGAATCTCAGATCAGGTAGCACTCTTCGGAGCAACAAAACTACATGCTACAGGACCTGAACATGGCAAAGTAAAACATGGCATGGAGCTACTCAAATAGCTTAACAAAAGTCCCTTAGTGACCTTGAGCCAAAAGGGATCAGAAAATACAATTGCAAGCATATGAACATAGCAAAAACATAATCAGTTTTCAGACTTAGTGAAAACTGGCACATGCTGAAACATATCTCAAGTGGGCATGTTTACGAGCTCGATGCACTCACTATGGAGCAAGTCATGGCAAGACAAGCATACATCTATCAAGAACACTCAAAATGCAAGCTAGACATGGCAAGAACAATAGCATAGCATGCACGGATCAACTACAACATCATCGACAAAATTGCAAACAAGTTGACAATCTGCCCAGATTCACAAAGTAGCACAAGTAGAGCTCGATTGACTCAAGCTAGGGTGCTCCATAATTGCAACAAAGACATGGATGGATAGAGCACTACAAGATTAACAAAACATCCTTACTGATCATCCTCAAAAGAGGCACGGATCACTAGGAAACAACATGAACATATGGCAACATGAGATAAACAGATCAAGGACTTAGTGGAAATGCTAAGTCCCTGAAAACAGAATTACTAAGTGCACCACTTTGCAAGTTTGCACTAGTCACCACACTCATCACAAAAATACATGGGTTGCACCTCTGGAAAGATGACAAAACCCTTAACAAAACATATGTAGAGCATCAGGGCATATCATGCACACATTAATCATGGCAAAAATGACAAAACCTAAATGGAGTAACAGATCTGACAATTATCTCAAGTAGCCCTCTTCTAACAGCATTTCAGGCATCAAGATGAACTCAAATGAAAATGATGCAATGGAATGAAATGATGTACTTTCTGAGATGAACATTTTGATATGCTATATGCATGAATCGGAGCTACGGATGCAAAGTTACGGGGCTATGAACAGGAGCACTTGGATCTGGAATTTTTAGGGACTTAGACGAAAAAAATCACCCCGAGGTCTAGGGTTTGACCCGGCGCAGAAATCGAGGCACGGTCAGGGCACTGTAGCCGGCCGGATCCGAAGCTCGCTGGAGGAGGGCGCAGGGCGGCGCCAGAGTGGGAGGGAGAGGCCGAGGCGAGGGAGCGGTCGGGCCCGACGCAGGGAGGCAAGGGCGGCGCGGCCGCGGCATTGGCG
>NC_041380.1:374978688-375045006 GCF_002162155.2 Triticum dicoccoides | reverse complement strand
CCTTGGGCTTCCCGGGCCGCGCGGTGGGAGGCGGCGGTGTGGACACGTGGCGGCGTATGATAGGCGCGGGCGGGCGGCGGCGGCGTGTCCGGCTGGAACGGACACGTCCGGCGCGGCGCGAGGTGGATTTTTAGGGTTTCGGGGAGGGGGATCCGAGATTTTCGAGGAGGACCTATTTATAGGCATAGAGGGAGCTAGGAGAGTCCAAATGAGGTGCGGTTTTCGGCCACGCGATCGTGATCGAACGCTCTAGATGATGGAGCAGAGTTAGGTGGGTTTTGGGCCAAATTGGAGGGGTGTTGGGCTGCAACACACATGAGGCCTTTTCGGTCCCTCGGTTAACCGTTAGAGTATCAAACGAAGTCCAAATGGTACGAAACTTGACAGGCGGTCTACCGGTAGTAAACCAAGGCCGCTTGGCAAGTCTCGGTCCAATCCAGAAATTTTTAATCCCCACACACGAAAGAAAGGTAGAAATGACCACCGGAGGAGGACGAAGCGCCGGAATGCAAAACGGACAACGGGGAAAATGCTCGAATGCATGAGACGAACACGTATGCAAATGCAATGCACATGATGACATGATATGAGATGCATGACACGATAACAACACACGGAGACAAAGACCCAAACCCGAGAAAATAAAATAACTTAACGCCGGAAACGGCAAGAGTTGGAGTACAAATTGGGAAAGTTACATCCGGGGTGTTACACCGACTCCCAAACCGGTGCACATCTTGGAACCATCAAAGTGCATCCGCCAATGGGTCGAGTCCGGCACTGGCAGCAGGTACTGGGTCTCGGCCCAGTCGACAAGGAAGTCGGCCAGTGCTTGTGACTTGACGGCAGTGCGAGGCTGGTAGTAGATGGTGTAGGGGGCCAAATCTATGGCCCATTTGGCCACTCGGCCCGAAGCATCTCGGCTGTCAATAATCTCGGCAAGAGGAGCAGTGCAGACAATAGTGATTGGGTGCTCTTGAAAGTATGGCTTCAGCTTCTTGGCAGCGAAGTGCACGTCGTAGCACATTTTTTGATAATGCGGGTAGTTATGCTTGGAGGCGGACAACACTTCAATCAGGTAATACACTGGCCTCTGGATTGGTAGTGCTTTGCCCTCTTCCTTGCGTTCCACAACTATGACTGTGCTGACCACCCGGCTGGTGGCGGCGATGTAGAGAAGCATGGGCTCCTTAGCAGTCAGAGGCGCTAGGACAGGTGGAGTGGTCAGCATCTTCTTGAGCTGGAGAAAGGGTTCATCTGCCTTGTCGTTCCACTCGAAAAAGGTGGTCTTCTTCATGAGCTGGTACAGGGGAAGAGCCTTCTCGCCCAGCCAACTGATGAAATGGCTGATGGATGCCAAGCAGCCGATGAATTTTTGCACGTCCCGCAGTCGGGTGGGCACTGATACGTCTCCAACGTATCTATAATTTTTGATTGCTCCATGCTATATTATCTACTGTTTTGGACTATATTGGGCTTTATTTTCCACTTTTATATTATTTTTGGGACTAACCTATTAACCGAAGGCCCAGCCCAGAATTGTTTTTTTTTGCCTATTTCAGTGTTTCGAAGAAACATAATATCAAACGGCGTCAGAAAAATCCTTTTTGGAACGTGATTTTCTTCTCGGATAAGACCCAGGAGACTTGGACCCTACTCCAAGAAGTACCGGAGGCGGTCACGAGGGTAGGGGCGCCCCCCCCTACAGGGCGCGCCCCCTGCCTCGTGGGCCCCTCGATGCTCCATCGACGTACTCCTTCCTCCTATATATACCCACGTACCCCCAAACGATCAAAAAAGGAGCCAAAAACCTAATTCCACCGCCGCAACTTTCTGTATCCACGAGATGCCATCTTGGGGCCTGTTCCGGAGATCAGCCGGAGAGGGCTGTCATCACGGAGGGCTTCTACATCATCATAGCCCCTCCAATGAAGTGTGAGTAGTTTACCTCAGACCTTCGGGTCCATAGTTATTAGCTAGATGGCTTCTTCTCTCTTTTTGGATCTCAATACAATGTTCTCCCCCTCTCTTGTGGAGATCTATTCGATGTAATCTTCTTCTTTTGCGGTGTGTTTGTTGAGACCGATGAATTGTGGGTTTATGGTCAATTCTATCTATGAACAATATTTGAATCTTCTCTGAATTCTTTTATGTATGATTGGTTATCTTTGCAAGTCTCTTCGAATTATCCGTTTGGTTTGGCCAACTAGATTGGTAGTTCTTGCCATGGGAGAAGTGCTTAGCTTTGGGTTCGATCTTGCGGTGTTCTTTCCCAATGACAGAAGGGGCAGCAAGACACGTATTGTATCGTTGCCATCGAGGATAACAAGATGGGGTTTATTTCATATTGCATGAATTTATCTCTCTACATCATGTCATCTTGCTTAAAGTGTTACTCTATTTTTAACTTAATACTCTAGATGCATGTTGGATAGCGGTCGATGAGTGGAGTAATAGTAGTAGATGCATAATCGTTTCGATCTACTTGTCACGGACGTGATGCCTATATACATGATCATGCCTAGATATTCTCATAACTATGCTCAATTCTGTCAATTGCTCAACAGTAATTTGTTCACCCACCGTAGAAAACTTATGCTCTTGAGAGAAGCCACTAGTGAAACCTATGGCCCCCGGGTCTATTCTCATCATATCAATCTCCATCACTTTAATCTTGTTTTGTTTTTACTTTGCCTTTTACTTTTCACTTTGCATCTTTATATCAAAAATACCAAAAATATTATCTATCGGATCTCACTTCCGTAAGTGACCGTGAAGGGATTGACAACCCCTAATCGCGTTGGTTGCGTTGAGCTCTTTGTGTTGTGTAGGTACGAGGGACTTGCGCGTGGCCTCCTACTGGATTGATACCTTCGTTCTCAAAAACTGAGGGAAATACTTACACTACTCTGCTGCATCATCCTTTCCTCTTCGGGGAAAACCAACGCAAGCTCAAGAGGTAGCAAGAAGAATTTTTGGCGCCGTTGCCGGGGAGTCTACGCAAAAAGTCAACATACCAAGTACCCATCACAATCCCTATCTCCCGCATTACATTAGTTGCCATTTGCCTCTCATTTTCCTCTCCCCCACTTCACCCTTGCCGTCTTATTCGCCCTCTCTTTCTCCTTCCCCTTCTCCTTCTCCGTTTGCCTTTTTCTCGATTGCCTTTTGTTTGCTCGTGTGTTGGATTGCTTGTTTGTCGCGATGGCTCAAGATACTACCAAATTGTGTGACTTCACCAATACCAACAATAATGATTTTCTTAGCACTCCTATTGCTCCTCTTGCCAATACTGAATCTTGTGAAATCAATACTGCTTTATTGAATCTTGTTATGAAAGATCAATTCGCCGGCCTTCCTAGTGAAGATGCCGCTACTCATCTGAATAGCTTCATTGATTTATGTGATATGCAAAATAAAAAATGTCAATAATGATGTCGTTAAATTGAAGCTATTTCCTTTTTCGCTTAGAGATCGTGCTAAATCTTGGTTTTCATCTTTGCCTAAAAATAGTATTGATTCTTGGAACAAGTGCAAAGATGCTTTTATCTCTAAGTATTTTCCTCCCGCTAAGATCATCTCTCTTAGAAACAATATTATGAATTTTAAGCAACTTGATCATGAACATGTTGCACAAGCTTCGGAGAGAATGAAATTAATGATACGTAATTGCCCTACTCATGGTTTAAATTTATGGATGATTATACAAAAAATTTATGCCAGATTGAATTTTGCTTCTAGAATTTTTTTAGATTTGGCCGCGGGAGGCACTTTTATGGAAATCACTTTAGGAGATGCTACTAAACTCCTAGATAATATTATGGTTAATTATTCTCAATGGCATACTGAAAGATCTTCTAATAAAAAAGTGCATGCGATAGAAGAAATCAATATTTTGAGTGGAAATATGGATGAACTTATGAAATTATTTGCTACTAAGAGTGTTTCTTCTGATCCTAATGATATGCCTTTGTCTACTTTGATTGAGAATAACAATGAATCTATGGATGTGAATTTTGTTGGTAGGAATAATTTTGGTAACAATGCTTATAGAGGGAATTTTAATCCTAGGCCATATCCTAGTAATCCTTCTAATAATTATGGAAATTCCTACAACAACTCTTATGGAAATTATAATAAGATGCCCTCTGAATTTGAGAATAGTGTTAAAGAGTTTATGAATTCACAAAAGAATTTTAATGCTTTGCTTGAAGAGAAAGTGCTTGGCCGACTAAAAGGCGACATGTTCAACAGTTAGGTGTGGCGGAGATGCGTATGTTGAGATGGATGTGTGGCCACACGAGGAAGGATCGAGTCCAGAATGATGATATACGAGATAGAATTGGGGTAGCACCAATTGAAGAGAAGCTTGTCCAACATCGTCTGAGATGGTTTGGGCATATTCAGCGCAGGCCTCCAGAAGCTCCGGTGCATAGTGGACGGCTAAAGCGTGCGGAGAATGTCAAGAGAGGGCGGGGTAGACCGAATTTGACATGGGAGGAGTCTGTTAAGAGAGACCTGAAGGATTGGAGTATCACCAAAGAGCTAGCTATGGACAGGGGTGCGTGGAAGCTTGCTATCCATGTGCCAGAGCCATGAGTTGGTTGCGAGATCTTATGGGTTTCACCTCTATCCTACCCCAACTTGTTTGGGACTAAAGGCTTTGTTGTTGTTGTTGTTGTTGCTTGAAGAGAAAGTGCTTAAAGTTGATGATTTGGCTAGGAACGTTGATAGAATTTCTCTTGAGATTGATTCTTTAAAGCTTAGATCTATTCCTCCTAAGCATGATATCAATGAGTCTCTCAAAGCTATGAGAATTTCCATTGATGAGTGCAAGGAAAGAACCGCTAGGATGCGTGCTTCAAAAGATGCCTTTATTAAAGCGTGTTCTTCCAATACCTATGAAAATCAAGATGAAGATCTAAAAGTTATTGATGTGTCCCCTATCAAATCTTTGTTTTGAAATATGAATCTTGATGAAACTGAATATGATCTTCCTTTACCTAGAAGGCATTCCAAAAATTCGGAGTATTTAGATCTTTATGATGAAATTGATGAAAGTGGGATTGAAAGAAATAAAAATTTAGATGTTGCTAAACCCACTATATTGGATTTCAAGGAATTTAATTATGAAAGTTGCTCTTTGATTGATTGTATTTCCTTGTTGCAATCCGTGCTAAACTCTCCGCATGCTTATAGTCAAAAGAAAGCCTTCACCGAACATATTGTTGATGCCTTGATGCAATCTTATGAAGAAAAACTTGAGTTGAAAGTCTCTATCCCTAGAAAACTCTATGATGAGTGAGAACCAACTATCAAAATTAAAATTAAAGATCATGAGTTTTATGCTTTGTGTGATTTGGGTGCTAGTGTCTCCACTATCCCCAAAACTTTGTGTGATTTGCTAGATTTCCGCGATCTTGATGATTGCTCTTTAAACTTACATCTCGCGGATTCTACTATTAAGAAACCTATGGGAAGGATTAACTATGTTCTTATTGTTGCAAATAGGAATTATGTGCCCGTAGATTTCATTGTTCTTGATATAGATTGCAATCCTTCTTCCCTATTATTCTTGGTAGACCTTTCCTTAGAACGGTTGGTGCGATTATTGATATGAAGGAAGGGAATATTAGATTCCAATTTCCCTTAAAAAAGGGCATGGAACACTTTCCAAGAAAGAAAATAAAATTGCCATATGAAACCATCATGAGAGCCACTTATGGATTGCCTTCCAAAGATGGCAATACCTAGATCTATCCTCGCTTTTATGCCTAGCTAGGGGCGTTAAACGATAGCGCTTATTGGGAGGCAACTCAATTTTATTTTTTGTTTTTTGTGTGTTTTTCTTCTGTTAGGGAATAAATAACCCATATAACCTCTGTTTGGATGTGGTTTTGTGTTTTAATTAGTGTTTGTGCCAAGCTAGACCTATTGGATCTTCTTGGATGATAGTTATTTGATCTTGCTGTAATTTCCAGAAAGTTTGCGTTCAGTGCCCGAATTACTGAAAATCATCAGAACGTGATAAAATACTGATTCCAATTGCTTCTGCTCAATAAACAAATTATCTAGGTCTTCTAATTTTGGTATATTTTTTTGAGTTCCAGAAGTTTGCGTTAGTTACAGATTACTACAGACTGTTCTGTTTTTGACAGATTCTGTTTTTCGTGTGTTGTTTGCTTATTTTGATGAATCTATGGTTAGTAAAATAGTTTATAATCCATAGAGAAGTTGGAATACATTAGGTTTAACACCAAAATAAATAAAGAATGAGTTCATTACAGTACCTTGAAGTGGTTTTATGTTTTCTTTCTCTATCGGAGCTCACGAGATTTCTATTGAGTTTTGTGTTGTGAAGTTTTCAAGTTTTGGGTGAGTTCTTTTGATGGATTATGGAACAAGGAGTGGCAAGAGCCTAAGCTTGGGGATTCCCATGGCACCCCCAAGATAATGCAAGGACACCAAAAAGTCAAAGCTTGGGGATGCCCCGGAAGGCATCCCCTCTTTCGTCCACTTCCATCGGTAATTTACTTGGAGCTATATTTTTATTCACCAACATGATATGTGTTTTGCTTGGAGCGTCTTGTATTATTTGTGTCTTTGTTTGTTAGTTCGCCACAATTATCCTTGCTGTAAACACCTTTTGAGAGAGTCATCTATGAATTAAAATTTGATAGAATACTCTATGTGCTTCACTTATATCTTTTGAGCTATGTAGTTTTGCTCTATGTGCTTCACTTATATCTTCTGAGCGTTGAAATTTTGCTCTATGTGCTTCACTTAGTTCTTTTAGAGCACGGTGGTGTTTTGTTTTAAAGAAACTATGATCTCTCATGCTTCACTTAAATTATTTTGAGAGTCGTAATAGCATGGTAATTTGCTTAATAATAACTTGCTTGGTATTCAAGATTTGTGAAACTTTCTTTTGAGTGCGTTGAATACTAAGAAAAGTTGGATGATTGATAATTGTTTTGAGATATGGAGGTTGTAGTATCAAAGTCATGCTAGTAGAGTATTTGTGAATTTGAGAAGTGCTTGAGTTAAAGTTTGCAAGTCCCGTAGCATGCACATATGGTTAACATTATGCAACAAATTTGAAACATGAGGTGTTATTTGATTGTCCTCCTTATGAGTGGCGTTCGGGGACGAGCGATGGTCTTTTCCTACCAATCTATCCCCCTAGAAGCATGCGTGTAATACTTTGGTTTTTGATGGCTTGTAGATTTTTGCAATAAGTATATGAGTTCTTTATGACTAATGTTGAGTCCATGGATTATACGCACTCTCGCCCTTCCATCATTGCTAGCCTCTACGGTACCGTGCATTGCCCTTTCTCACATTAAGAGTTGGTGCAAACTTCGCCGGTGCATCCAAACCCCGTGATATGATACGCTCTTTCACACATAAACCTCCATATATCTTCCTCAAAACAGCCACCATACCTACCTATTATGGCATTTCCATAGCCATTCCGAGATATATTGCCATGCAACTTTCCACCATCCAGTTTATCATGACACATCCATCATTGTCATATTGCTTAGCATGATCATGTAGTTGACATAGTATTTGTGGCAAAGCCACCGTTCATATTTTTTCATACTTGTCACTCTTGATTCATTGCATACCCCGGTACACCACCGGAGCCATTCATATAGAGTCATACTTTATTCTAGTATCGAGTTGTAATCATTCAGTTGTAAATAAATAGAAGTGTGATGATCATCATTCAATAGAGCATTGTCGCAAAAAAAGATAAAGGCCAAAGAAAAAAGAAGGCCCAAAAAAAAGGGGCAATGTTACTATCCTTTTTTCCACACTTGTGCTTCAAAGTAGCACCATGATATAGCGAGTCTCATATATTGTGCTTCAAAGTAGCACCATGTTCTTCATATAGATAGTCTCTTGAGTTATCACTTTCATATACTAGTGGGAATTTTTCATTATAGAACTTGGCTTGTATATTCCAACAATGGGCCTCCTCAAGTGCCCTAGGTCTTCATGAGCAAGCAAGTTGGATGCACACCCACTTAGTTTCTTTTGTTGAGCTTTCATACATTTATAGCTCTAGTGCATCCGTTGCATGGCAATCCCTACTCCTCGCATTAACATCAATCGATGGGCATCTCCCTAGCCCATTGATTAGCCTCGTTGATGTGAGACTTTCTCCTTTTTTGTCTTCTCCACACAACCCCCATCATTATATTCTATTCCACCCATAGTGCTATATCCATGGCTCACGCTCATGTATTGCGTGAAAGTTTATGAGTTTGAAATTATTAAGGTATGAAACAATTGCTTGGCTTGTCATCGGGGTTGTGCATGACGAGAGCATTCTTGTGTGACGAAAATGGAGCATGACTAAACTATATGATTTTGTAGGGATGAACTTTCTTTGGCCATGTTACTTTGAGAAAACATAATTGCTTTGTTAGTTTGCTTGAAGTGTTATTATTCTTTATGTCAATATGAACTTTTGTCTTGAATCTTTATAATCTGAATATGCATACCACAATTAATAAATTTTGCATTGAAATTATGCCAAGTAGCACTCCGCATCAAAATTCTATTTTTATCATTTACCTACTCGAGGACGAGCAGGAATTAAGCTTGGGGATGCCTGATATGTCTCCAACGTATCTATAATTTTTGATTGCTCCATGCTATATTATCTACTGTTTTGGACTATATTGGGCTTTATTTTCCACTTTTATATTATTTTTGGGACTAACCTATTAACCGGAGGCCCAGCCCAGAATTGTTGTTTTTTGCCTATTTCAATGTTTCGAAGAAACAGAATATCAAACGGAGTCCAAACAGAAAAATCCTTTTTGGAACGTGATTTTCTTCTCGGATAAGACCCAAGAGACTTGGACCCTACTCCAAGAAGTACCGGAGGCGGTCACGAGGGTAGGGGGCACCCCCCCCCCCATACAGGGCGCGCCCCCTGCCTCATGGGCCCCTCGGTGCTCCACCGACGTACTCCTTCCTCCTATATATACCCACGTACCCCCAAATTATCAAAAAAGGAGCCAAAACCTAATTCCACCACCGCAACTTTCTGTATCCACGAGATCCCGTCTTGGGGCCTGTTCCGGAGCTCCGTCGGAGAGGGCCATCATCACGGAGGGCTTCTACATCATCATAGCCCCTCCTATGAAGTGTGTGTAGTTTACCTCAGACCTTGCTTCTTCTCTCTTTTTGGATCTCAATACAATGTTCTCCCCCTCTCTTGTGGAGATCTATTCGATGTAATCTTCTTCTTTTGCGGTGTGTTTGTTGAGACCGATGAATTGTGGGTTTATGATCAAGTCTATCTATGAACAATATTTGAATCTTCTCTGAATTCTTTTATGTATGATTGGTTATCTTTGCAAGTCTCTTCGAATCATCCGTTTGGTTTGGCCAACTAGATTGTTAGTTCTTGCCATGGGAGAAGTGCTTAGCTTTGGGTTCGATCTTGCGGTGTTCTTTCCCAGTGACAGAAGGGGCAGCAAGACACATATTGTATCGTTGCCATCGAGGATAACAAGATGGGGTTTATTTCATATTGCATTAATTTATCTCTCTACATCATGTCATCTTGCTTAAAGGGTTACTCTGTTTTTAACTTAATACTCTAGATGCATGCTGGATAGCGGTCGATGAGTGGAGTAATAGTAGTAGATGCATAATCGTTTCGATCTACTTGTCACGGGCGTGATGCCTATATACATGATCATGCCTAGATATTCTCATAACTATGCTCAATTCTGTTAATTGCTCAACAGTAATTTGTTCACCCACCGTAGAAAACTTATGCTCTTGAGAGAAGCCACTAGTGAAACCTATGGCCCCAGGTCTATTCTCATCATATCAATCTCCATCACTTTAATCTTGTTTTGTTTTTACTTTGCCTTTTACTTTTCACTTTGCATCTTTATATCAAAAATACCAAAAGTATTATCTATCGGATCTCACTTCCGTAAGTGACCGTGAAGGGATTGACAACCCCTAATCGCGTTGGTTGCGTTGAGCTCTTTGTGTTGTGTAGGTACGAGGGACTTGCGCGTGGCCTCCTACTGGATTGATACCTTGGTTCTCAAAAACTGAGGGAAATAGTTACACTACTCTGCTGCATCATCCTTTCCTCTTCGGGGAAAACCAACGCAAGCTCAAGAGGTAGCAGGCACCTCCATCCTCTCGATAGACTTGATCTTCACAGGGTTGCATTCTATGCCGCGCTCTGAGATCAGGAAGCCAAGAAGCTGGCCGGCTGGTACTCCAAAGGCGCGTTTCTCCGGGTTGAGCTTGATCTAAAATAGGCGCAAGTTTTCAAAGGTCTCCTTGAGGTCTTCTTGCAGCATTCCGCGCCTCTCCGTCTTCACCACAACATCGTCCACATAGACGTGGTCGTTTCTGCCAAGTTGCTTGAGGAGACACTTCTGCATGCAACGCTGAAATGTGGCACCAGCATTCTGTTGGAAATATGCCCTAGAGGCAATAATAAAATGGTTATTATTATATTTCCTTGTTCATGGTAATTGTCTATTGTTCATGCTATAATTGTGTTATTCGGAAATCGTAATACATGTGTGAATACATAGACCACAACATGTCCCTAGTGAGCCTCTAGTTAACTAGCTCGTTGATCAATAGATAGTCATGGTTTCCTGACTATGGACATTGCATGTCATTGATAACAGGATCACATAATTAGGAGAATGATGTGATGGACAAGACCCAATCCTAAGCATAGCACAAGATCGTGTAGTTCGTTTTCTAGAGCTTTTCCAATGTCAAGTATCATTTCCTTAGACCATGAGATCATGTAACTCCCGGATGCTGTAGGAGTGCTTTGGGTGTACCAAATGTCACAACGTAACTGGGTGACTATAAAGGTATACTACAGGTATCCCCGAAAGTATCTGTTGGGTTGACATGGATCGAGACTGGGATTTGTCACTCCGTATGACGGAGAGGTATCTCTGGGCCCACTCGGTAATGCATCATCATAATGAGCTCAGTGTGACCAAGTGTTTGGTCACGGGATCATGCATTACGGTACGAGTAAAGTGACTTGCCGGTAACGAGATTAAACGAGGTATTGGGATACCAACGATCGAATCTCGGGCAAGTAACGTACCGATTGACAAAGGGAATTGAATACGGGATTGATTGAATTCTCGACATCGTGGTTCATCCGATGAGATCATCGTGGAACATGAAGGAGCCAACATGGGTATCCAGATCCCGTTGTTGGTTATTAACCGGAGAGTCGTCTCGGTCATGTCTGCGTGTCTCCCGAACCCGTAGGGTCTACACACTTAAGGTTCGATGACGCTAGGGTTGTAAAGATATTAGTATGCGGTAACCTGAAGTTTTTTCGAGTCCCAGATGAGATCCCGGACGTCACGAGGAGTTCTGGAATGGTCCGGAGGAGAATATTTATATATAGGAAGTCCAGTTTCGGCCATCGGGAAAGTTTTGGGGGTAATCGGTATTGTACCGGGACCACCGGAAGGGTCCCGGGGGTCCACTGGGTGGGGCCACCTATCCCAGAGGGCCCCATGGGCTGAAGTGGGAGGGGAACCAGCCCCTGGTGGGCTGGTGCGCCCCCCATGGGCCTCCCCTGCACCTAGGGTTGGAAACCCTAGGGGTGGGGGCGCCCCACTTGGGTTGGGGGGCAAGTCCCCCTTGGCCGCCGCCCCCCCTTGGAGATCCCATCTCCTAGGGTCGGCGTCCCCCCTAGGGGCCCTATATATAGTGGGGGGGAGGGAGGGCAACCGTACCCAAGTTCCTGGCGCCTCCCTCTCCCCTCGTAACACCTCTCTTTGTCTCATTGGAGCTTGGCGAAGCCCTGCCGAGATCACAGCTGCTTCCATCACCACGCCATCGTGCTACTGGATCTCCATCAACCTCTCCTTCCCTTGCTGGATCAAGAAGGAGGAGACTTCTTCCCAACCGTACGTGTGTTGAACGCAGAGGTGCCGTCCGTTCGGTGCTCGGTCATCCGTGATTTGGATCACGACGAGTACGACTCCATCAACCCCGTTCTCTTGAACGCTTCCGCTCGCGATCTACAAGGGTATGTAGATGCACTCCCCTCTCCCTCGTTGCTAGATGACTCCATAGATTGATCTTGGTGATGCGTAGAAAATTTTAAAATTCTGCTACGTTCCCGAACAGTGGCATCATGAGCTAGGTCTATGCGTAGTTTCTATGCACGAGTAGAACACAAGTTGTTGTGGGCGTTGATTTTGTCAATTTGCTTGCCGTTACTAGTCTTATCTTGATTCGGCGGCATCGTGGGATGAAGCGGCCCGGACCGACCTTACACGTATGCTTACGTGAGACTGGTTCCACCGACTGACATGCACTAGTTGCATAAGGTGGCTAGCGGGTGTCTGTCTCTCCCACTTTAGTCGGATCAGATTCGATGAAAAGGGTCCTTATGAAGGGTAAATAGAAATTGGCATATCACGTTGTGGTTTTGGCGTAGGTAAGAAACGTTCTTGCTAGAAACCTATAGCAGCCACGTAAAAACTTGCGACAACAATTAGAGGATGTCTAACTTGTTTTTGCAGCATGTGCCATGTGATGTGATATGGCCAAAAGGATGTGATGAATGATATATGTGATGTATGAGATTGATCATGTTCTTGTAATAGGAATCACGACTTGCATGTCGATGAGTATGACAACCGGCAGGAGCCATAGGAGTTGTCTTAATTTATCTATGACCTGCGTGTCAACATAAACGTCATGTAATTACTTTGCTTTATTGCTAAAACATTAGCCATAGTAGTAGAAGTAATAGATGATGAGACAACTTCATGAAGACACGATGATGGAGATCATGATGATGGAGATCATGGTGTCATGCCGGTGATGACGATGATCATGGCGCCCCGAAGATGGAGATCAAAAGGAGCAAAATGATATTGGCCATATCATGTCACTATTTGATTGCATGTGATGTTTATCATGTTTTACATCTTATTTGCTTAGAACGACGGTAGCTTAAATAAGATGATCCCTCACAATAATTTCAAGAAAGTGTTCCCCCCTAACTGTGCACCGTTGCGAATGTTCGTTGTTTCGAAGCACCACGTGATGATCGGGTGTGATAGATTCTAGCGTTCGAATACAACGGGTGTAAGCCAGATTTACACACGCAATACACTTAGGTTGACTTGACGAGCCTAGCATGTACAGACATGGCCTCGGAACACGGAAGACCGAAAGGTCGAACATGAGTCGTATAGAAGATATGATCAACATGAAGATGTTCACCGATGATGACTAGTCCGTCTCACGTGATGATCGGACATGGCCTAGTTGACTCGGATCATGTATCACTTAGATGACTAGAGGGATGTCTGTCTGAGTGGGAGTTCATTAAATAATTTGATTAGATGAACTTAATTATCATGAACTTAGTCTAAAAACCTTTGCAAAATGTCTGGTAGATCAAATGGCCAACACTCATGTCAACCTCAACTTCTACGCGTTCCTAGAGAAAAGCAAGCTGAAAGATGATGGCAGCAACTATACGGACTGGGTCCGGAACCTGAGGATCATCCTCATAGCTGCCAGGAAAGCATATGTCCTAGAAGCACCGCTAGGTGATGCACCCATCCCAGAGAACCAAGACGTTATGAACGCTTGGCAGTCACGTGCGGATGATTACTCCCTCGTTCAGTGTGCCATGCTTTACAGCTTAGAACCGGGGCTCCAAAAGCGTTTTGAGCGACACAGAGCATATGAGATGTTCGAAGAGCTAAAAATGGTTTTCCAAGCTCATGCCCGGGTCGAGTGATATGAAGTCTCCGAGAAGTTCTACAGTTGTAAGATGGAGGAAAATAGTTCTGTCAGTGAGCACATACTCAAAATGTCTGGGTTGCACAATCGCTTGTCCCAGCTGGACATTAACCTCCCGGACGAGGCGGTCATTGACAGAATCCTTCAGTCTCTCCCACCTAGCTACAAGAGTTTTGTGATGAACTACAATAGGCAGGGGATGGTGAAAACTATTCCTGAAGTATTTTTAATGTTGAAATCAGCGGAGGTGGAAATCAAAAAGGAACATCAAGTGTTGATGGTCAATAAAACCACTAGTTTCAAGAAAGGCAAGGGTAAGAAGAACTTCAAGAAGGACAGCAAGGGAGTTGCCGCGCCCGGTAAATCAGTTGCCGGGAAGAAGCCAAAGAATGGACCCAAACCTGAGATTGGGTGCTTTTATTGCAAGGGAAAGGGACATTGGAAGCGGAACTGTCCCAAATACGTGGCGGACAAGAAGGCCAGCAACACTAAAGGTATATGTGATATACATGTAATTGATGTGTACCTTACCAATACTCGTAGTAGCTCCTGGGTATTCGATACCGGTGCGGTTGCTCACATTTGTAACTCAAAACAGGAGCTGCGGAATAAGCGGAGACTGGCGAAGGACGAGGTGACGATGCGCGTCGGGAATGGTTCCAAGGTCGATGTGATCGTCGTCGGCACGCTACCTCTACATTTACCTACGGGATTAGTTTTAAACCTCAATAATTATTATTTAGTGCCAGCTTTGAGCATGAACATTGTATCTGGATCTCGTTTAATATGAGATGGCTACTCATTTAAATCCGAGAATAATGGTTGTTCTATTTATATGAGAGATATGTTTTATGGTCATGCTCCGCTGGTCAATGGTTTATTCTTAATGAATCTCGAACATGATGTTACACATATTCATAGTGTGAATACCAAAAGATGTAAGATTGATAATGATAGTCCCACATATCTGTGGCACTGCCGCCTTGGTCACATCGGTGTCAAACGCATGAAGAAGCTCCATACAGATGGACTTTTGGAGTCTCTTGATTTCGAATCATTTGACACATGCGAACCATGCCTCATGGGTAAAATGACCAAGACTCCGTTCTCCAGAACAATGGAGCGAGCAACCAACTTATTGGAAATTATACATACTGATGTGTGCGCTCCAATGAGCGTTGAGGCTCGCGGTGGCTATCGTTATGTTCTCACTCTCGCTGATGACTTAAGTAAATATGGGTATGTCTATTTGATGAAACACAAGTCTGAGACCTTTGAAAAGTTCAAGGAATTTCAGAATGAGGTAGAGAATCAATGTGACCAAAAGATAAAATTCTTACGATCAGATCGTGGGGGAGAATATTTAAGTCACAAATTTGGTACGCACTTAAGGAAATGTGGAATCGTTTCACAACTCACGCCGCCTGGAACACCTCAGCGTAACGGTGTGTCCAAACATCGTAATTGCACTCTATTGGATATGGTGCGATCTATGATGTCACTCACTGATTTACCGCTATCATTTTGGGGATACACTCTAGAGACAGCTACATTCACTTTAAATAGGGCACCGTCTAAATCCGTTGAGACGACACCGTATGAATTATGGTTTAGGAAGAAACCTAAGCTGTTGTTTCTAAAAGTTTGGGGATGCGATGCTTATGTCAAGAAACTTCAACCTGAAAAGCTTGAACTCGAGTCGGAAAAATGCGTCTTCATAGGATACCCTAAGGAAACCATTGGGTATACCTTCTACCTCAGATCCGAAGGCAAGATCTTTGTTGCCAAGAACGGGTCCTTTCTGGAGAAAGAGGTTCTCTCGAGAGAAGTAAGTGGGAGGAAAGTAGAACTCGATGAAGTACTGCCTCTTGAACTGGAAAGTAGCGCAGCTCAGGAAGATGTTCCTGTGGTGCCTGCACCGACTAGAGAGGAAGTTAATGATAATGATCAAGGTACTTCGGATCAATTTGCTACTGAACTTTGAAGGTCCACAAGGACACGTTCCACACCAGAATGGTATGGCAACCCTGTCCTGGAAATCATGTTGTTAGACAACGGTGAACCTTTGAACTATGAAGAAGCAATGGCGGGCCCAGATTCCAACAAATGGCTTGAAGCCATGCAATCCAAGATAGGATCCATGTATGAAAACAAAGTATGGACTTTGACAGACTTGCCCGATGATCGGCGAGCGATAGAGAATAAATGGATCTTTAAGAAGGAGACGAACGCGGATGGTAATGTTACTATCTATAAGGCTCGACTTGTCGCTAAGGGTTATCGACAAGTTCAAGGGGTTGACTACGATGAGACCTTCTCACCCATAGCGAAGCTGAAGTCCATCTGAATCATGTTAGCAATTGTCGCATACTATGATTATGAGATATGGCAAATGGACGTCAAAACAGCATTCCTTAACGGCTTTCTTAAGGAAGAATTGTATATGATGCAGCCAGAAGGTTTTATCGATCCTAAGAATGCTAACAAGGTATGCAAGCTCCAACGCTCCATCTATGGGCTGGTGCAAGCATCTCGGAGTTGGAACATTCGCTTTAATGAAATTATCAAAGCGTTTGGGTTTATGCAGACTTATGGAGAAGCCTGCGTTTACAAGAAAGTGAGTGGGAGCTCTGTAGCATTTCTCATATTATATGTGGATGACATACAATTGATGGGAAATGATATAGAACTTTTGGACAGTATTAAGGCCTACTTGAATAAGTGTTTTTCAATGAAGGACCTTGGAAAAGCTGCTTACATATTAGGCATCAAGATCTATAGAGATAGATCGAGACGCCTCATAGGTCTTTCACAAAGCACATACCTTGATAAGATATTGAAGAAGTTCAATATGGATCAGTCCAAGAAGGGGTTCTTGCCTGTGTTGCAAGGTGTGAAATTGAGCCCAGCTCAATGTCCGACCACGGCAGAAGATAGAGAAAAGATGAGTGTCGTCCCCTATGCCTCAGCCATAGGGTCTATCATGTATGCCATGTTGTGTACCAGACCTGATGTAAACCTTGCCGTAAGTTTGGTAGGAAGGTACCAAAGTAATCCCGGCATGGAACACTGGACAGCGGTCAAGAACATCCTGAAGTACCTGAAAAGGACTAAGGATATGTTTCTCGTATATGGAGGTGACGAGGATCTCGTCGTAAAGGGTTACATCGACGCTAGCTTCGACATAGATCTGGATGAATCTAAGTCACAAACCGGATACATGTATATTTTGAATGGTCGGGCAGTTAGCTGGTGCAGTTGCAAGCAAAGCGTCATGGCGGGATCTACATGTGAAGCGGAGTACATGGCAGCCTCGGATGCAGCGCATGAAGCAATCTGGATGAAGGAGTTCATCACCGACCTAGGAGTCATACCCAATGCGTAGGGGCCGATCACTCTCTTCTGTGACAACACTGGAGCTATTGCCCTTGCCAAGGAGCCCAGGTTTCACAAGAAGACCAGGCACATCAAGCGTCGCTTCAACTCCATTCGTGAAAATGTTCAAGATGGAGACATAGATATTTGCAAAGTACATACGGATCTGAATGTCGCAGATCCGTTGACTAAACCTCTTCCGCGAGCAAAACATGATCAACACCAGAACTCTATGGGTGTTTGATTCATCACAATGTAACTAGATTATTGACTCTAGTGCAAGTGGGAGACTGTTGGAAATATTCCCTAGAGGCAATAATAAAATGGTTATTATTATATTTCCTTGTTCATGGTAATTGTCTATTGTTCATGCTATAATTGTGTTATCCGGAAATCGTAATACATGTGTGAATACATAGACCACAACATGTCCCTAGTGAGCCTCTAGTTAACTAGCTCGTTGATCAATAGATAGTCATGGTTTCCTGACTATGGACATTGGATGTCATTGATAACGGGATCACATCATTAGGAGAATGATGTGATGGACAAGACCCAATCCTAAGCATAGCACAAGATCGTGTAGTTCGTTTGCTAGAGCTTTTCCAATGTCAAGTATCATTTCCTTAGACCATGAGATCGTGTAACTCCCGGATGCCGTAGGAGTGCTTTGGGTGTACCAAACGTCACAACATAACTGGGTGACTATAAAGGTATACTATAGGTATCCCCGAAAGTATCTGTTGGGTTGACACGGATCAAGACTGGGATTTGTCACTCCGTATGACGGAGAGGTATCTCTGGGCCCACTCGGTAATGCATCATCATAATAAGCTCAATGTGACCAAGTGTTTGGTCACGGGATCATGCATTACGGTACGAGTAAAGTGACTTGCCGGTAACGAGATTGAACGAGGTATTGGGATACCGACGATCGAATCTCGGGCAAGTAACGTACCGATTGACAAAGGGAATTGAATACAGGATTGATTGAATCCTCGACATCGTGGTTCATCCGATGAGATCATCATGGAACATGTGGGAGCCAACATGGGTATCCAGATCCCGCTGTTGGTTATTGACCGAAGAGTCGTCTCGGTCATGTCTGCGTGTCTCCCGAACCCCTAGGGTCTACACACTTAAGGTTCGGTGATGCTAGGGTTGTAGAGATATTAGTATGCGGTAACCCGAAAGTTGTTCGGAGTCCCGGATGAGATCCCGGACATCACGAGGAGTTCCGGAATGGTCCGGAGGTGAAGATTTATATATAGGAAGTCCAGTTTCGGCCATCGGGAAAGTTTCAAGGGCAATCGGTATTGTACCGGGACCACCAGAAGGGTCCCGGGGGTCCAGTGGGTGGGGCCACCTATCCCAGAGGGCCCCATGGGCTGAAGTGGGAGGGGAACCAGCCCCTGGTGGGCTGGTGCGCCCCCCATGGGCCTCCCCCTACGCCTAGTGTTGGAAATCCTAGGGGTGGGGGCGCCCCACTTGGCTTGGGGGGCAAGTCCCCCTTGGCCGCCGCCCCCCCTTGGAGATCCCATCTCCTAGGGCCGGCGCCCCCCTAGGGGCCCTATATATAGTGGGGGGGGAGGGAGGGCAGCCGTACCCAAGTCCCTGGCGCCTCCCTCTCCCCTCGTAACACCTCTCTCTCTCGTTGGAGCTTGGCGAAGCCCTGCCAAGATCACTGCTGCTTCCATCACCACACCGTCGTGCTGCTCGATCTCCATCAACCTCTCCTTCCCTTGCTAGATCAAGAAGGAGGAGACGTCTTCCCAACCGTACGTGTGTTGAACGCGGAGGTGTCGTCCGTTGGCGCTCGATCATCGGTGATTTGGATCACGATGAGTACGACTCCATCAACCCCGTTCTCTTGAACGCTTTCGCTCGCGATATACAAGGGTATGTAGATGCACTCCCCTCTCCCTCGTTGCTATATGACTCCATAGATTGATCTTGGTGATGCATGGAAAATTTTAAAATTCTGCTACGTTCCCCAACACATTCCTCAAGCCGAACGTCATTGTCAGATAATAGAAGGCTCCGAATGGTGTGATGAAGGCGGTCTTTAGCCTGTCGGCCGGGCTCAGCTTGATCTGATGATACCCTAAGTATGCATCCAAAAAGCTCAACAGCTTGCATCCGGCTGTGGAGTCAATTACTTGGTCAATTATTGGCAGAGCAAATGGGTCTTTGGGGCAAGCTTTGTTGAGGCTGGTATAATCAATACACATGCGCCACTACTTATTCTTCTTCAGCACGAGGACTAGGTTGGCTAACCATTCGGGAAAGAACACCTCCATGATGAAGCCGGCTGCTAGAAGCCGGGCTATCTCTTCTCAGACAACTCTTCTCTTCTCCTCTGACAGGCGGCGCAAGGGCTGCCTGACTGGCTTAGCATCAGGTCGGACATGTAGCTTGTGCTCGGCGAAATCTGTCAGAACACCGGGCATGTCCTTGGGAGACCATGCAAAGATGTCCCGATTCTCACGGAGGAAATCGACGACTCGCTTTCCTATTTGCTGTCAAGGTTCGCACCTATGACAGCGTGCCTCTCCGGGTGCTCCGGGTCCAAGGGTATCTTCTTTGTTTCTTTGGCCGGCTTGAATGAGCCCTCAGCTTCCGACTCCTTGGGGTTGGGTGACATCTCCGGCTGCTTGCTTGCCATTGCTACAACCCGGTCAAGGAGCCGCTTCTCAGCCGCGATCACGAGGGACTCGGCTAGCCAGCTGCTGTCTGCCGCGCAGGCGGACGACTTCTTGTAGTCCACAGTTATGGTTAGGATTCCCTTAGTGCTTGGCATCTTCATCTTGAGGTAGGCATAGTGGGGGACCGCCATGAACTTGGCCAGAGCAGGCCGCCCAAGCAGTGCATGATAAGGGCTCTCAAGGTCCACCACCTCAAACTAGACCGACTCTCGGCGAAAGTGTTCCTTGTCTCCGAAGAGGACGTCAATTTGAGTCTTTCCGATTGGTGAGCAGGAAAGGCCAAGAACTATGCCATGGAACATAGTCCGACTGGGCTGAAGTTTCCTCTGTTTGATTCCTAGCTTCTCCACAGTGTCTCGGTACAAGATGTTGATGCTGCTGCCGCCATCTATCAGGACTCGGGAAAAGCGAGCAGTCCGCCTCTCTATGGTGAAAGTGGCATCCAAAACTAGGGCATAAGAACCGGGATTGGGCATCACCTCTGGGTGGTCTGCTCTGCTCCAGTTGATGGGCTTCTCAGACCAATGCATGAACTCGGGGGTCTTTGATGCGACTGCATTTACTTATTGTTGTCGCTGCCGTCTGCTGTGCCTATCGTGGGCCATGCTGGTGAACATGACATAAGCTCCATTCTCTTCAGGGTATTCATCTTGTATGGCACCGACTGGCCGAGCCGCCGCCTGTTGGGGAGGAGGAGGCGGCAGGCCGGCAGGAGGAGGAGGTGGGAGTCCATCACCTTTGGCGATCCTGGTGAGCCAGTGGCATTTTCGAGTGGTGTGGTTGGACGGCTTCGCATCGCTGTGGAACTTGCAGGGTGCATCGAGAGTCTGCTCGTACGAGAAGGCGGGTAACCAGTTGGTCTTGCCACCCTTCTGACGCTTGGGTGGAGGCTGCCCTTCTGGCTACTGGCCCTCGACTGTCGCCACCTGCCGGCTTGTGGAAGCTGGCAGCGTGGCCTTGCGTTTGTTGTCATTCAGTTGCTGACGCCGACTGGCGTCGCCAGCCAGGGTCCGAGGAGCTTGAGGAGCCAATTTGCTATATACGTCAACTCGGATTTCCGCCTTCATGGAGGAGTCGGCTGTGGCGTACTTGTCTGCTATGATCAGCAGTTCATCGAGGGTCGTCGGCTCGTCGCAGAGAAGCCGGTGCTTGAGGAGGGTGCCTTCTCGGTACCCGGCAGTGAAGTACTTGATGGCCTGCACCTCGTGCACACCTTCGCATGAGTTGCGCAGCTTGGCCCAACATTGAGGTAGTCACGAGTCGACTCGGTGGTGCCTTGGACGCATAAGGAGAGCTGGCGAGGCTTGGGCGGCCGCTTGTACGTGCTGGTGAAGTTGTGGATGAAAGCTTCAGTGACGTCAACCCAGCTGTTGATGCTGCAGGGCTTCAGGCTGTTCAGCCACGTCCGGGCTGTGCCCTGGAGTATGAGCGGAACGTACTTCACGGCAACGCGCTTGTTGCCATTGGCGATGCTAACGGCTATGGAGTAGTCAACCAGCTAGTCCTCCGGCTTCACGGAGCCGGTGTACTTGGGCGTATCTCCCGGGAGCGTGAACCCTTTGGGAAAGGGCTCATCTCGGATGCGGGGGCCAAAACAAGGCGGACCAAGCTCATCTTTTTCTTCTAGCGCCAGGGATCGGTTGAGGCAGTCGATCCGGTGGCGGGCGTCGTTCTCTCCGACTCCTTCTCGATGACCAAGGCGGTTGCCGAGTGTCGGGTGGTCAACAGGCGGAGGGGAAATGCGCCTTTCCCTACGGGGAGGGGAAGGCGGGCAGTCGTCTTGTCGCCGCACAGTTCTTGGGCGGCCATCTTGGTCGCGCTCGATGGTGATGCGAGTCCGGCTGCGGCTGGCAGACTGCTCCTTGTCTCTCCTATCGCGGACGCCACCAGTCGGCGTCCGGGATGTCGTGCCTTGGTCCCGGCGAGGAGGTGGATCATCGTTTCGCTGGTTGGGCGCTTTAGTGTGGCAACTGGCCTCTTGCTGCTCAGCAGCCGCATCAAGGAGCTGTTGGACGCGCTCTATCATGTGGCGGCACTCATCGCCCTCGATCTTGTCTAGCTCGTATGCTGCTGCCTGGGCAGCTCGTATATTCTTTGCAGGCGTGGCGTAGACGGGACGATCTGTCTCGAACATGCTGGCGATGGTCGCGCCACGCTGCCGGATCGGGCCAATGCGGCTAGGCCCGCCAGGAGATGGCGTGCCGCCGACAGCATGGTCCATCTCACGATGGTAGGCCTCTGAAAGGCGTCTCAAGCTGTCCAGCCGGCTGGCGCTTTCGACGAGCTGGACACGACGTGCCTCCAGCGTCTCCGCGTCAGCGTCTTCCGGGATGGGCGCAGTTAGGTCTTGCATTGCCGCCTGCAACGGATCCTGGCCACCTCCGCCAGAGCGCTCGCCATGGCTGATGATGAGCACCTCCATGACGGTGCTGCCGCCGCTGTCCGTGCGAGGAGGCAGTTCGTCGTAGACCACCACGTTGGTGGGGAACGCGTCAAGCAACGCCGTGTCGGAGTCGACAAGCATCGGGTCGGTGGAGCCAACCGACTCCAAGTCTGCAGCAGGCTCGCCGGCAACGTGGAGTTGATCGAGGAGGCTGACAAGACGGCTCTCGGGGCCTTCCGTGCCCGCGTCAGATCTCCGGGGGATGGTTGATACGTCTCCAATGTATCTACTTTTCCAAACACTTTTGCCCTTGTTTTGGACTCTAACTTGTATGATTTGAATGGAACTAACCCGGACTGACGTTGTTTTCAGCAGAATTGCCATGATGTTGTTTTATGTGCAGAAAACAAAAGTTCTCGGAATGACCTGAAACTCCACGGAATATCTTACAATAAATAATAAAAAATCCTTGACAAAGATGAAGACCAGGGGGGCACACCATTCTCACGAGGGTGGGGGCGCCCCCCTAGGGCACGCCCCCCTACCTCGTGGGCCCCCTGGAGACCCCCCGACTCCAACTCCAACTCTATATAACTGCTTCCGGGGAGAAAAAAATAAAGGAGAAGAAATCATCACATTTTACGATACGGAGCCACTGCCAAGCCCTAAAACCTCTCGGGAGGGCTGATCTGGAGTCCGTTCGGGGCTCCGGAGAGGGGGATTCATCGCCGTCGTCATCATCAACCATCCTCCATCACCAATTTCATGATGCTCACCTCCGTGCGTGAGTAATTCCATCATAGGCTTGTTGGACGGTGATGGGTTGGATGAGATTCACCATGTAATCGAGTTAATTTTGTTAGGGTTTGATCCCTAGTATCCACTATGTTCTGAGATTGATGTTGCTATGACTTTGCTATGCTTAATGCTCGTCACTAGGGCCTGAGTGCCATGATTTCAGATCTGAACCTATTATGTTTTCATCAATATATGAGAGTTCTAGATCCTATATTGCAAGTCTATAGTCACCTATTATGTGTTATGATCCGTTAACCCTGAAGTGACAATAATCGGGATACTTACCAGTGATGACCGTAGTTTGAGGAGTTCATGTATTCACTATGTGCTAATGCTTTGTTCCAGTTCTCTATTAAAAGGAGGCCTTAATATCCCTTAGTTTCCATTAGGACCCCGCTGCCACGGGAGGGTAGGACAAAAGACTTCATGCAAGTTCTTTTCCATAAGCACGTATGACTATATTCGGAATACATGCCTACATTACATTGACGAATTGGAGCTAGTTCGGTGTCACCCTATGTTATGACTGTTACATGATGAACCGCATCCGGCATAATTATCCATCATTGATCCAATGCCTACGAGCTTTCCATATACTAGTTTACGCTTATTTACTTTCCCGTTGCTATTGTTACAATCACTACAAAATACCAAAAACATTACTTTGCTTTCATTACTCTTTTGTTACCGCTACCATCCTATCATATTACTTTGCTACTAAACACTTTGCTGCAGATACTAAGTTTCCAGGTGTGATTGAATTGACAACTCAGCTGCTAATACTTGAGAATATTCTTTGGCTCCCCTTGTGTCGAATCAATAAATTTGGGTTGAATACTCTACCCTCGAAAGCTGTTGTGATCCCCTATACTTGTGGGTTATCAAGACCATTTTCTGGCGCCGTTGCCGGGGAGCATAGCTCTATTCTTTGAGTCACTTGGGATTTATATCTGCTGGACACTATGAAGAACTTGAGAGATCCAAAAACCAAGATCTATCCCTCAACTACGAGGGGAGGTAAGGAACTGCCATCTAGCTCTGCACTTGATTCACCTTCTGTTATGAGTAAGCTTGCGACACCTACACCTGCTTCTGCTATTCGTTCTGATATGTCGCATGTTATTGATGATGCCACTTCTGCTATGCATGATACTTATGATGAAACCACCTCTATGCCTGATACTACTATGCCACTTAGTGATTTTCTAGAGTAACGACTTGCTAGGGCTAGAGAGATTGAAAATATTGAATCTGATTATGAAGATGAAAGTGATGATGAAGAATCACTTGTTATTCCTGAGGGTTATTTATTTGATCAAGATGCTTCTTTAGCTATTTTAGCCTGCAAATATAGATATGAACTCAAAAGGTTATTAGCTAAATGGAATAAGCAATCTCCAAATGCTAGGATGAGACCTGACCCTGCTTTTGCTACTTCACCTATATGTGTTGCTGATAAGGATTATGAATTCTCTGTTGATCCTGGTATAATTACTTTGGTTGAATCTGATCCTTTTCATGGCTATGAATCTGAAACTGTTGTAGCACATCTTACTAAATTAAATGATATAGTCATCCTGTTCACTAATGATGAGAGATCTTGCTACTTTTATATCTTTAAAATATTTCCGTTCTCATTAAAGGGTGATGCTAAGATAGGGTTTAATTCTCTTGATCCTGGTTGTGTGCGTAGTCCCCAGGATATGATTTATTACTTCTCTGCTAAATATTTCCCTGCTCATAAGAAACAAGCTGCTTTAAAGGAAATATACAGCTTTGTGCAAATTAAAGAAGAGAGTCTCCCACAAGCTTGGGGGAGGCTTCTCAAGTTACTTAATGCTTTGCCTGATCATCCTCTTAAGAAAAATGAAATACTTGATATCTTTTATAATGGACTAACCGATGCTTCCAGAGATCACCTGGATAGTTGTGCTGGTTCTCTTTTCAGGGAAAGAACACCGGATGAAGCTGAAATCTTATTGAATAATATGTTGACAAATGAAAATAATTGGGCACCTCCTGAGCCAGCTCCTGCTCTAATTAATGATCCTATTCGTAAACTAACTCTGAAGAAGAGAGGTATTCTATTTCTCAGTCCCGAAGATATGCAAGAGGCAAAGAAATCTATGAAAGAAAAAGGTATTAAAGCTGAAGATGTTAAGAATTTACCTCCTATTGAAGAAATACATGGTCTCAATTTACCGCCTAATGAAGAAATATATGATCTTAATCCTTTATTTATTGAAGAACCTCCAGACCTCGATAACCCGACATAGGTAGTAAAGGTAAATTCTCTCTATAGATATGAATACGCTCAAATCCCTCCTACTAAAATTGCTAGTCAATGCTTGGATGAGTTTGATAATTTCATGTTTAAGCAAGAAGACTTCAATGCTTATTTTGGTAGACAATTAAAACAAGATGCTGATATGATTAAATACTTAGGTGATTATATGGCTAATAGTAGAGGTTAACTTAAACTTGTTAGCAAAGATGCTTCTATGGTTACCACTCAAGTAGAACAAGTACTTAAAGCTCAAAAAGAATTGCTCAATGAGATGAATAGTAAGAAAAATGATTATGATGTTAAAGTGGCTACTAGAACTGGTAGAATGACTCAGGAACCTTTGTATCCTGAAGGCCACCCTAAGAGAATTGAGCAAGATTCTCAGATAAATAAAATTGATGCACCTAGTTCTTCTAAAACAAAGAAAAAGAAAAATGATAGAACTGTGCAAACTTCTAGTGAACCTATTGCTGAACCACCTGATAATCCAAATGATATTTCTATTTCTGATGTTGAAACTCAATCTGGTAATGAACGTGAACCTAATGAAAATGTTAGTGATGATGTTCATATTAATGCTCAACCTAGTAATGATAATGATGTAGAAATTGAACCTGTTGTTGATCTTGATAACCCACAATCAAAGAATCAACGTTATGATAAGAAAGACTTTGTTGCTAGGAAACATGGTAAAGAAAGAGAACCTTGGGTTCAGAAACCCATGCCTTTTCCTCCCAAACCATCCAAGAAAAAGGATGATGAGGATTTTGAGCGCTTTGCTGAAATGATTAGACCTATCTTTTTACGTATGCGATTAACTCATATACTCAAAACCAATCCTTATGCTAAGTACATGAAAGATATTGTTACAAATAAAAGAAAGATACCGGAGGCTGAAATTTCCACCATGCTTGCTAATTATACTTTTAAGGGTGGAATACCAAAGAATCTTGGAGATCCAGGAGTACCTACTATACCATGCTCCATTAAAAGAAACTATGTTAAAACTGCTTTATGTGATCTTGGAGACGGTGTTAGTGTTATGCCTCTCTCTTTATATCATAGACTTGATTTGAATAAGTTGAATCCTACTGAAATATCTTTGCAAATGGCCGATAAATCAACTGCTATACCTGTCGGTATTTGTGAGGATGTGCCTGTTGTGGTTGCAAACGTTACTATTTTAACGGACTTTGTTATTCTTGATATTCCCGAGGATGATAGTATGTCTATTATTCTTGGAAGACCTTTTCTTAGTACTACATGGGCTGTTATTGATTGCAACAAAGGCAATGTCACTTTTCATGTTAATGGTAATGAGCATACGGTACACTTTCCGAGGAAACAACCTCAAGTTCATAGTATCAATTATATCGGAAAAATTCCATCGATTATATTTGGAGGTTTTGAATTTCCTCTTCCTACTGTCAAGAAGAAATATGATATACTTATTATTGGGGATGTGCATATCCCCGTTGAGGTAACCTAGTGTTATTCGAAATTTCTCCGGTTTCGTGTTAATCGGAATGAGTTTGTTAACAAGACTTGATCAACCTTGTTAGTGGATTCCTTTTGACGAGCATGAGATGGATGAAACTAGAAGCACAACACTCTATACCCTTTCTATACTTTCTGTTATTTAGTTGAAATAAAATAAAAATAAATATTTGTCTGTCTATTATCTGATTATCCGTGCAATATAAAAATACCTCAAAAATAAAAGTTCTCCAAATGCCCTAAAAATTAAATATGATTTTTGTAGAATATTTGAGGATTTATGGAACAAAGAACACACCAGGGGGGCCAACCACCTTGCCACGAGGGTGGAGGGCGCGCCCCTACCTCGTGGGCCCACGGTGGCCCTCCTCCACTTATTCTTTCAGCCACACACTTCATCTTCATCCCCCAAACATGAAAAACGAACTCAAACCCGAGCCCAAGCTCATTTTGCTGCCATTTTTTATCTCCTTGCTCAAAGCACCTCTCACAAAACTGCTTGGGAGATTGTTCCTTGGTATGTGACTCCTCCATTGGTCCAATTAGTTTTTGTTCTAGTGCTTTATTCATTGCAAATTTGTGTTGCTTAGGTGACCCTGTTCTTGAGCTTGTATGTCAAATTTATATGGTCAAAAGTAGTTTTGATGCATGATATAGGCCCTAGGCACTTGTAGGAGCAGTTGCTATCAATATTATTGAGTTTGGTTTACTTTTATTTTGAAGTTACTAAAAAAATTCAGAATTTTTCAGAAAATGATGAGGAGATTATTTAGGGGCTCATCGAGCCAAAGCTCGAAGGAAAAGGCACCGAAGCCTAAGTATAATTTGCCGCGCACCACGGAGGTTCGGGCGTGTGAATGGCCTTCTGAGGATTTCTTGGGAGTAGCCGGGATTTATGAAGATTTTCATGAGTTGGCTCATAATGCAGGCCTCACCGCTTTCCTCCACGACCAATGCGATCAATATCTCTTGCTCACAAATACCTTTGTGCAAAACTTTCATTTTCATTCTAGGAACTCACCACCTACGGTGGAGTTTCATTTATATGATGAGCATAAGGAGATGTCACTTTATGATTTCTGTCAGATTTGTTTAGTCCCTTTTGGGGGCAAGACAGAAGAACCACATCATGATGATGTGGAGGGATTTATTAATACTATCACTGTAGGGGAAACTAGGAAGGTTTCCGATGCACGAATCACTAGCATACATTTTCCTGTCTTACGTTACTTTGCATTATTTGCTAGTCGTTGCTTAATTGGTCGCGGAAACTGTGGAAACCTTAGTATCCCTGATATTATTATTTTGCTCCAAGGTTTATACAGCGATAACACTTTTAGTATGGGCGGCATTATTGCTAGACGGTTAAGTATGAACCATACTAAGGGTCCCATCTTTGGAGGCATCTATGCTACATGCCTAGCTGCACATTTTAACATACCTATTAGGCATGCTGAGAAGGAAGAAAAAGTGTTGCCTCGTGTTTATCTAGATTATAAAAATATGGTGGCACATGATTTTATTGTTAAGAATATGGCAGGAGAGCTTAAATATCAATTGTTCTTTAATAAACATCATCCTGAGACTATTACCTTGCCTGCTCCTGCTTTGTTTGATTTGACTGTAGGCAAGTACCTTGTTCCGTTGACGGCTATCCACGCCTACCGGAACCCTGCACCAGCCGAGGAGCCAGAACTGGAACCACAATTTGATCCTTCACGACAATCTAACTATCAGTGGGATCTAGAGATGATTGCCAGCCAGTGGCAATCGGAGCCTTCTTCTTCCTCATCACAGTACGACCCCAACAACTATTATTATGGATATCAGCCAGGCCAGCCGTGGCCATAGACCAACTTAGGCCAAAAGCCTAAGCTTAGGGGAGTACGTATTTCTCACCGACATTACATTTATGTTCACACACACTCATTGCTAGATGTCGTGCTCATACTTTTTCGTTGTATCATCCATGCTAGTTTTCTTTTATGCTTTCTTCTTGTGTGATTAATAAACCTTAAGAAAAACCAAAAAAATAGTTGTAGCTTTTAATTAATTTACTTTCCATGCTTGTAGTAGTAATCAAAAGAAAACCCAAAAATATTTCCCGTTCTTCTTTTGCTTGTTGGGAGCTTTCCCATGTAAATAGTTTTACTTCTTTTCTTTTCTTTGGGGGTCAGTAGGAGAAGACCATGATTAAATTGTAAAAGTGGCTCTTACATGCATTATTGTTTATCTGACAAAAGAGCCCATATTGCCTTGTCTTCTCCTGTTTATTGAATGCTCGCAGATTCCAGCTTAGTCCAATGCACGTGCACTCTTATTATTATTCACATCGTTCGGTCGTGCAAGTGAAAGGCAATTATGATGATATATGATGGACTGACTGAGATGAGAAAAGCTGGTATGAACTCGACCTCTTTTGTTTTTGTAAAAATGATGAGTTCATCGTTCTTGATTCAGCTTGTTATGAATAAACATGTTTGCAATGACAATTAGAGATCATAGTTGCTTGTGCCATGCTTGATTAGCTATGAGTTATAATGATTTACCTTGTGTGCCAACATGCTATTAGAATGGTTATGATGTGGTATGATAGGGTGGTATCCTCCTCTGAATGATTTAAGTGACTTGACTTGGCACATGTTCACGCATGTAGTTGAAACAAATCAACATAGCCTTCACGATATTTATGTTCATGGTGGATTATATCCTACTCATGCTTGCATCCAATGTTTATTAATTTTAATGCATGTACATGGTTGTTGTCGCTCTCTAGTTGGTCGCTTCCCAGTCTTTTGCTAGCCTTCACCTGTAGTAAGCGGGAATACTGCTTGTGCATCCAAACTCCTTAAACCCCAAAGTTATTCCAGATGAGTCCACTATACCTTCCTATATGCGGTATCTACTTGTCGTTCCAAGTAAATTTGTATGTGCCAAACTCTAAACCTTCAAATAATCATCCTGTTTTGTATGCTCGAATAGCTCATGTATCAACTAGGGCTGTTCGTATCTTCCATGTTAGGCGGGTTATTCTCAAGAGGAGTGGACTCCGCTCCTCACTCATGAGATAAAGGGCTGGTCACCGGGATGCCCAGTCCCATGCTTTATGCAAAATAAATCAAAATAATTGCAAACAAAACTCCCCCTGGGACCTGATGTATGTTGGAGGCACTCGTTGTTTCAAGCAAGCCATGGATTGATGTTTGTTGGTGGAGGGGGAGTATAAACTTTACCATTCTGTTTGGGAACCGCCTATAATGTGTGTAGCATGGAAGATATCACCATCTCTTGGTTGTTATGTTGACAATGAAAGTATACCGCTCAAAATGTTATTCACCTCTGTTTTAAAACCGAGCTCTGGCACCTCTACAAATCCCTGCTTCCCTCTGCGAAGGGCCTATCTATTTACTTTTATGTTGAGTCATCACCCTCTTATTAAAAAGCACCAGTTGGAGAGCACCATTGTCATTTGCATTCATTACTGTTAATTTATATTGGGTGTGACTATGATTGGATCTCTTTTACCATGAATTACAATGTCTAGTCAGTCCTTGATCTTTAAAGGTGCTCTGCATTTATGTTTTGCGGTCTCAGAAAGGGCTAGCGAGATACCATCTTGTTATATCATATTATGATTGTTTTGAGAAAGTGTTGTCATCCGAGATTTATTATTATGGCTCGCTAGTTGATTATGCTATTGATATGAGTAAACATGAGACCTGAGAATTATTGCAAATATGGTTAGTTATAATCTTTGCTGAAAACTTGAATGCTAGCTTGACATATTCATAACAACAAGAGCAAACAGAGTTTGTAAAAGTTTTTCTTTATTTCTTTCAGTTTGTCAACTGAATTGCTTGAGGACAAGCAAGGGTTTAAGCTTGGGGGAGTTGATACGTCTCCAACGTATCTACTTTTCCGAACACTTTTGCCCTTGTTTTGGACTCTAACTTGTATGATTTGAATGGAACTAACCCGGACTGACGCTGTTTTCAGCAGAATTGCCATGATGTTGTTTTATGTGCAGAAAACAAAAGTTCTCGGAATGACCTAAAACTCCACGGAATATCTTACAATAAATAATAAAAAATCCTCGCCAAAGATGAAGACCAGGGGGGCCACACCCTTCTCACGAGGGTGGGGGGCGCCCCCCCTAGGGCACGCCCCCTACCTTGTGGGCCCCCTGGAGACCCCTCGACTCCAACTCCAACTCTATATAACTGCTTTCAGGGAGAAAAAAATAAAGGAGAAGAAATCATCGTGTTTTACGATACGGACCCGCCGCCAAGCCCTAAAACCTCTCGGGAGGGCTGATCTGGAGTCCGTTCGGGGCTCCGGAGAGGGGGATTCGTCGCCATCGTCATCATCAACCATCCTCCATCGCCAATTTCATGATGCTCACCGCCGTGCATGAGTAATTCCATCGTAGGCTTGCTGGACGGTGATGGGTTGGATGAGATTCACCATGTAATTGAGTTAATTTTGTTAGGGTTTGATCCCTAGTATCCACTATGTTCTGATATTGATGTTGCTATGACTTTGCTATGCTTAATGCTTGTCACTAGGGCCCGAGTGCCATAATTTCAGATCTGAACCTATTATGTTTTCATCAATATATGAGAGTTCTAGATCCTATCTTGCAAGTCTATAGTCACCTATTATGTGTTATGATCCGTTAACCCCGAAGTGACAATAATCGGGATACTTACCGGTGATGACCGTAGTTTGAGGAGTTCATGTATTCACTATGTGCTAATGCTTTGTTCCGGTTCTCTATTAAAAGGAGGCACTAATATCCCTTAGTTTCCATTAGGACCCCGCTGCCACGGGAGGGTAGGACAAAAGATGTCATGCAAGTTCTTTTCCATAAGCACGTATGACTATATTCGGAATACATGCCTACATTACATTGACGAATTGGAGCTAGTTCTGTGTCACCCTATGTTATGACTATTACATGATGAACCGCATCCGGCATAATTATCCATCATTGATCCAATGCCTACGAGCTTTCCATATACTAGTTTACGCTTATTTACTTTCCCGTTGCTATTGTTACAATCACTACAAAACACCAAAAACATTACTTTGCTTTCATTACTCTTTTGTTACCGCTACCATCACTATCATATTACTTTGCTACTAAACACTTTGCTGCAGATACTAAGTTTCCAGGTGTGGTTGAATTGACAACTCAGCTGCTAATACTTGAGAATATTCTTTGGCTCCCCTTGTGTCGAATCAATAAATTTGGGTTGAATACTCTACCCTCGAAAGCTGTTGCGATCCCTATACTTGTGGGTTATCAATGGTGCACCTCGCCCCATGGTGGGCGCCAAATGTCGGGGGTTGAGTGCGACATACGCCAATGGATGGCTTATCATGGTGGGAGCGAGTAGAACGTCGTCGGTGCCTGGAAGCGGGATGAGGCGTAGACACGAACGCCGGCATACTTTACCCAGGTTCCGGGCTCTCCTAGGAGATAACACCCCTGGTCCTGCTCTGTGGGGTCTCCGCATGATCACTAAGGCACTAGTGAGTACAATGGTGCTCCTCGAGCTGTATGCTAGAGGTAGAAGAAGGCAGGCACGCTCTCTCCTTCCTCTAGGTATGAGTCTAGTTCTAACAAGTTGGGAACCCTTTGCACAGGTGCCCTGGGGGGTTTATATAGGCCTACCCTCAGGGGTACAATTGTAATCTGGCCGGGTGTAGGACCCGACTGTCAGTGTCTCCGGTCGCCGGCTTCTTCGCTGGCTGCTAGGGCCCACCGACTGGTCTGGTACGGAGACGACAGGCCGCTCCCGCCGCTTGCGGGTCTTGCCGGCCGCTAGTTACTGTAGTTGTGGTGCTAATGACGCATGCTTGGTCAGGGGAGCGTGGCTACAGTCCCACCACCTGGTGGGAGATCACTGTAGCCACTCCGTGTCTCATCTGGTTAATGGTGCGCGGGCCCCGAGGGAGGAACAGGCCGCCTGATGGGAGCCGGCCTCCCTTAGGTCCGACTGGTCAGGCCTCCACCGACTCCCGGGCTCTCACTGCCCAGTAGGGCCCGCCGCCTACAAGACGTACCGACAGGTCGTCATGGGAACAGGGCCCTGCCTGCCAGTAGGGACGTCAGGGATGGAGTGGCAACAGTGCCACGTACAGGCAGATATCTCCATCTGTACGGAGCACTGTGGCCACGCTCGGCCCTGGATATGGGGGGGGATGGGCTACACTGTAGCCTCACCCCATCTCGTCTTCTTAAATGGGAGCGCAGACTCCGAGGGTGCGGTGGGCCGCCTGCTAGGAGCCGGCCTCTCTGGAGGCTGCCCACAGGAAGTCGGCCCGTCTTGGAGCCGCCTTCTTGAACTCGGCCGCCTTCCGACAGCCAGCCGCTTGGGACAACCGGCCACCAAAAGGCGGCACTGCTTCTTGATGTCTTGAGGCACGCAGCCAGCCCTGATGTCTTGAAAGGCTCAAGGACTTGGGTCTGGCTACCCGTGGCCCATTACTCCGACATGCAGCGGCCGTTGTTGAGGCAGTAGCGAAGGTCGACGGCGGCGGTGGAACTCGGGCACTGAGGCGACGCGAGGTGGAAGACAGAGACGAGGAGGCAAGGGGGGAAGTGAAAGAGACCACTAGCCCTATTTATAAGGTTGAAAGGATAAGTGGCATGCACGAGAATCGAGGAGGCCAAAAAATGGATATGCAATCCTGCAGATGCCTCGATTTCCAGGAGCTTGTTAAAAGAGAAGATATATTAAGGTTTGGGCCTTGTGTAATGTTAATGATAGGTGACGTCACGGTGGGTTATCGCAATTTTAGGAGATGACATCATGGCGGGTTACAAGATCTTGCAAGAGCAAATGAAGAAGTATTTTTTCTAAGTGCTGAAAGATTGATATGAACAAGTTCACATCAACCTGGGACCTAATGTTGGGAATGTAACTATTGGGTATGACCCGCCCAGGAGGGGCCGGGTCATACCACCGGCGGTTCGTAATAACAAGCCCATGAAGATGTTGAAGATGGTGGTTCATGAAGCAGGCTTACTAAAGACTCGAAGCCCAAAGGCGACTTAAGGCCTACAGGTGTAAACCGCCATATATGTATGACTTGTATAATCAGGCATGGATAGTTAGTCACCGAGCCGGACACGTTGTGTATGAGCCGGCCGGGACTCTATGAGCCGTTGGGCGTCAACCTGTGTATATAAAGGGACGGCCCGGCGGCGGTTTAGGACGAGAGAAAATAGATCAAAAGCTAGGTTAAGCGTATTCTCTCCCTGGTAATCGAGACATAAGCAATACCACCTCAAACTGGATTAGGCCTTTACCTTCAAGGCAAGGGGCCGAACCAGTATAAACTCCTTGTGTCCTTTGTCCCGCTTAACCCCTTTAAGCTAACCAAGTTGCGATGGCTCCACGACTAAGTCCTTCTGCTAGGACATCTGTCGTGACAATTCCACGACACATATAGTACTAGATCGTCAACGAACTTTAAGTGTGCGGACCCTACGGGTTTGAGAACTATGTAGACATGACCGAGACACCTCTCTGGTAAATAACAAATAGCGTAACCTGGATGCCCATATTGGCTCCTACATATTCTACGAAGATCTTTATCTGTCGAACCTTATGACAACATGTGTAATTCCCTTTGTTTATCACTATGTTACTTGCCCGAGATTCGATCGTCGGTATCTACATACCTAGTTCAATCTCATTACTGGCAAGTCTCTTTACTCGTTTCATAATGCATCATCCTGTAACTAACTCATTAATCACATTGCTTGCAAGGCTTATTATGATGTGCATTACCGAGAGGGCCCAGAGATACATCTCCGATACTCGGAGTGAAAAATCCTAATCTCGATCTATGCCAACCCAACAAACACCTTCGGAAATACCTGTAGAACATCTTTATAATCACCCAGTTATGTTGTGATGTTTGATAGCACATAAGGTATTCCTCCGGTATCCGGGAGTTTCATAATCTCATAGTCAAAGGAATATGTATATGACATGAAGAAAGCAATATCAATAAAACTAAACGATCAATATACTAAGCTAACGGATGGGTCTTGTCCATCATATCATTCTCCTAATGATGTGATCCCATTCATCAAATGACAACACATGTCTATGGTTAGGAAACTTAACTGTCTTTGATCAACGAGCTACTCTAGCAGAGGCTTACTAGGGACATGGTGTTTTGTCTATGTATCCACACATGTATCAAGTTTCCGATTAATACAATTCTAGCATGAATAATAAACATTTATCATGATATAAGGAAATATAAAATAACAACTTTATTATTGCCTCTAGGGCATATTTCCTTCAGTCTCCCACTTGCACTAGAGTCAATAATCTAGTTCACATCACCATGTGATTTAACACCAATTTACATCGCCATGTGATTAACACCCATAGTTCACATCTCCATGTGACCAACACCCAAAGGGTTTACTAGAGTCAATGATATAGTTCACATTGCCATGTGATTAACACCCAAAGAGTACATAAGGTGTGATCATGTTTTGCTTGTGAGAGAAGTTTAGTCAACGGGTCTGCAACATTCAGACCCGTATGTATTTTGCAAATTTCTATGTCTATAATGCTCTGCACGGAGATACTCTAGCTAATTGCTCCCACTTTCAATATGTATCCAAATTGAGACTCAGAGTCATCCAAATCAGTGTCAAAGCTTGCATCGACGTAACCCTTTATGACGAACTCTTTGTCACCTCCATAACTGAGAAACATTTCCTTAGTCCTCTTTAGGTACTTAAGGATAATTTTGACCGATGTCCAGTGATCTACTCCTAGATCACTATTGTACCCCCTTGCCAAACTCATGGAAGGATATACAATAGGTCTGGTACACAGCATGGCATACTTTATAGAACCTATGGCTGAGGCATAGGGAATGACTTTCATTCTCTCTCTATCTTCTGCCGTGGTCGGGTTTTGAGTCTTACTCAACTTCACACTTTGCAACACAGACAAGAACCCTTTCTTTGACTGATCTATTCTGAACTTTTTCAAAAAACTTGCCAAGGTATGTGCTTTGTGAAAGTCCAATTAAGCGTCTTGATCTATCTCTATAGATCTTGATGCCCAATAAGTAAGTAGCTTCACCGAGGTCTTTCATTGGAAAACTTTTATTCAAGTATCCTTTTATGCTATCTAGAAATTCTATATCATTTCCAATCAATAATATGTCATCCACATATAATATCAGAAATGCTATAGAGCTCCCACTCACTTTCTTGTAAATACAGGCTTCACCATAAGTCTGTATAAAACCATATGCTTTGATGACCTTATCAAAGTGTATATTCCAACTCCGAGATGCTTGCACCAGTCCATAAATGGATTGCTGGAGCTTATGCAGTTTGTTAGCACCTTTAGGATCGACAAAACCATCTGGTTGCATCATATACAACTCTTCTTTAAGGAATGCAGGTTTGACGTCCATTTGCCAGATTTCATAATCATAAAATGCGGCAATTGCTAACATGATTCAGACAGACTTAAGCATCGCTATGGGTGAGAAGGTCTCATCGTAGTCAACTCCTTGAACTTGTCGAAAACCTTTTGCAACAAGTCAAGCTTTGTAGACAGTAACATTACCATCAGCGTCACTCTTCTTCTTGAAAATCCATTTATTCTCTATGGCTCGTCGATCATTGGGCAAGTCTACCAAAGTCCATACTTTGTTCTCATACATGGATCCCATCTCAGATTTCATGGCCTCAAGCCATTTTGCGGAATCTGGGCTCATCATCGCTTCCTCATAGTTCGTAGGTTCGTCATGGTCTAGTAACATGACTTCCAGAACAGGATTACCGTACCACTCTGATGCGAAACATGCTATGGTTGACCTAGGAGGTTCAGTAATAACTTGAATTGAAGTTTCATGATCATTATCATTAGCTTCCTCTCTGGTTGGTGTAGGCATCACGAGAATGGTTTTCTGTGATGAGCTACTTTCCAATTCGAGAGAATGTACAATTACCTCATCAAGTTCTACTTTCCTCCCACTCACTTCTTTCGAGAGAAAACTCCTTCTCTAGAAAGGATCCATTTTTAGCAACAAAGATCTTGCCTTCGGATATATGATAGAAGGTGTACCCAACAGTTTCTTTTGGGGATCCTATGAAGACGCACTTCTCTAATTTGGGTTCGAGCTTATCAGGCTGAAACTTTTTCACATAGCCATCGCAACCCCAAACTTTAAGAAACGACATCTTAGGTTTCTTGCCAAACCACAGTTCATACGGTGTTGTCTCAACGGATTTAGACGGTGCCCTATTTAACATGAATGCAGATGTCTCTAATGCATAACCCCAAAACTATAGTGGTAAATCGGTAAGAGACATCATAGATTGCACCATGTCTAATAAAGTACGGTTACGATGTTCGGACAGAAACTATTCCACATTGTTTTAAATGAAGGCCAAACTCGTAACTCAAATATTTGCCTCCGCGATCAGATCGTAGAATCTTTTGTTTTCTTATTATGATGATTCTCTAGTTTACTCTGAAATTCTTTGAACTTTTCAAATGTTTCAGACTTGTGTTTCATCAAGTAGATATACCCATATCTGCTCAAATCATGTGTGAAGGTCAGAAAATAACGATACCCACTGCGAGCCTTAACACTCATCGGACCGCATACATCAATATGTATTATTTCCAAAAAGTCAGTGGCTCGCTCCATTGTTCCGAAGAATGGAGTCTTAGTCATCTTGCCCATGAGGAGTGGTTCGCAAGCATCAAATGATTCATAATCAAGTGTTTCCAAAAGTCCATCCACATGGAGTTTCTTCATGGCTTTACACCAATATGACCTAAACGGCAGTGCCACAAATATGTTGCACTATCATTATCAACTTTGCATCTTTTGGCATTGATACGTCTCTAACGTATCTATAATTTTTTATTGCTCCATGCTATATTATTTACTGTTTTGAATGTTTATGGGCTTTATTATACACTTTTATATCATTTTTGGGACTAACCTATTAACCAAGAGCCTAGTGCCGGTTTTTTGTTTTTTACCCTGTTTTAGGGTTTCGAAGAAAAGGAAAACCAAACTGAGTCCAATTGACCTGAAACTTCATGGAACTCATTTTTGGAAGGAAAGAAGCCCAGAAGACTTGGAGTGCACGTCGGGGGATCTGCGAGGAGGTCACGAGGCAGGGGGCGCGCCCACCCCCCCGGCGCGGCCTCCACCCTCATGAGCCCCTCGTGGCCCCCCTGACGTACTTCTTCCACCTATATATCTCCATATACCCTAAAAACATCCGAGAGCACAATAGATCGGGAGTTCCGCCGCCAGAAGCCTCCGTAGCCACCGAAAGCCAATCTAGACCCGTTCTGGCACCCTGTCGGAGGGGGTAATCCCTCTCCGGTGTCCATCTTCATCATCCCGGTGCTCTCCATGACAAGGAGGGAGTAGTTCTCCCTCGGGGCTGAGGGTATGTACCAGTAGCTATGTGTTTGATCTCTCTCTCTCTCTCTCGTGTTGTTGAGATGATACAATCTTGATGTATCGCGAGCTTTGCTATTATATTTGGATCCTATGATGTTTCTTCCCCCTCTACTCTCTTGTAATGAATTGAGTTTCCCCTTTGAAGTTATCTTATCGGATTGAGTCTTTAAAGATTTGAGAACACTTGATGTATGTCTTGCCGTGGATATCTGTGGTGACAATCGGATATCACATGATTCACTTGATGTATGTTTTGGTGATCAACTTGCGGGTTCCACCCATGAACCTATGCATAGGGGTTGGCACACGTTTTCGTCGTGATTCTCCAGTAGAACTTTGGGGCACTCTTTGAGGTCCTTTGTGTTGGTTGAATAGATGAATCTGAGATTGTGTGACGCATATCGTATAATCATACCCACGGATACTTGAGGTGACATTGGACTATCTAGGTGACATTAGGGTTTTGGTTGATGTGTGTCTTAAGGTGTTATTCTAGTACGAACTCTAGGGCTGTTTGTGACACTTATAGGAATAGCCCAACGGATTGATTGGAAAGAATAACTTTGAGGTGGTTTCGTACCCTACCATAATCTCTTCGTTCGTTCTCCGCTATTAGTGACTTTGGAGTGACTCTTTGTTGCATGTTGAGGGATAGTTATGTGATCCAATTATGTTAGTATTGTTGAGGGAACTTGCACTAGTGAAAGTATGAACCCTAGGCCTTATTTCCACACATTGCAATACCGTTTACGCTCACTTTTATCATTAGTTACCTTGCTGTTTTTATATTTTCAGATTACAAATACCTTTATCTACTATCCATATTGCACTTGTATCACCATCTCTTCGCCGAACTAGTGCACCTATACAATTTACCATTGTATTGGGTGTGTTGGGGACACAAGAGACTCTTTGTTATTTGGTTGCAGGGTTGCTTGAGAGAGACCATCTTCATCCTACGCCTCCTACGGATTGATAAACCTTAGGTCATCCACTTGAGGGAAATCTGCTATTGTCCTACAAACCTCTGCACTTGGAGGCCCAACAACGTCTACAAGAAGAAGGTTGTGTAGTAGACATCAAGCTCTTTTCTGGCACCGTTTCCGGGGAGGTGAGTGCTTGAAGGTATATCTTTAGATCTTGCAATCGAGTCTTTTAGTTTCTTGTTTTATCACTAGTTTAGTTTATACAAAAAATGGAATTGAGTTTGTCTCATACGCTTCACCTTTTTAATATCTTTCATGAGTATGATGGAAAGGATAATTGTGCTCAAGTTCTAGAAGAAGAAATCTATAAAATGTTTGGCACTAAATCTTTGAATGATGAGCATGATTGCAATGTTGTTAGTATGAATTCCTTGAATATCCATGATGCTAATGATATGCAAAGCCACAAGCTTGGGGAAGCTATGTTTGATGAAGATGATATTTTTTGTCCCCCAAGTTTTGAAGAGCAAATTATTATGATGAAAGCATGCCTCCTATTTATGATGATTATATTGATGAAAGTGGATTTGGAGAGGTCATGACTTTATTTTGTGATGAATCCACTATTCCGGAAGAGGTTCCAATTGATTATGAGAAGAAAGTTTCTATATATGATGATTATTGTGATGACTTGTATGCTATAAAGAATAATGATATCCATGAAACTTGTCATCATGATTTTAGTTTTCAATTGGGTTATGCCTCACATGATAATTATTTTGTTGAGTTTGCTCCCACTATTATTCATGAGAAGAATTTTGCTTGTGTGGAGAGTAATAAAATTGCTATGCTTGTAGATCATGAAAATAATGCTTTAGGTGCTGGTTATATTGTTGAATTAATTCATGATTCTACTTAAAATTATTATGAGGGAGGAATATATGCTTGTAGGAATTGCAATAATATCAATTTCCCTCTCTATGTGCTTAAAGTTTTAAAGTTATGCTTGTTTTGCCTTCCTATGCTAGTTGATTATTGTTCCCATAAGTTGTTTGCTAACAAAACCCCTATGCATAGGAATTGGGTTAGACTGAAATGTATTAGCAATATTCTTCATGATGCTCTCTTTATGTTTCAATTCTTATCCTTTATATGAGCATCATTGAAATCATCGTGCCTAGCTAGGGGCATTAAACGATAGCGCTTGTTGGGAGGCAACCCAATTTTATTTTAGTTCCTTGCTTTTTGCTCCTGTTTAGTAATAAATAATTTATCTAGACTCTGTTATGATTGAGTTTTTATGTTTTAATTAGTGTTTGTGCCAAGTAGAACCGTTGGGAAGACTTTGGGAAAGTCTTGTTGATCATGCTGTAAAAAACAGAAACTTTAGCGCTCACGAGAATTGCTGCCATTTTTATTTGGAGAGTGATATTTAGTTAATTCTTTTTTCAGATGATTAATAGATAAATTCCTCAGGTCCAGAAATTTATTTTAGAATTATATGAGTTCCATAAGTATACGTTTGATCCAGATTACTACAGACTGTTCTGTTTTTGACAGATTCTGTTTTTCATGTGTTGTTTACTTATTTTGATGAATCTATGGCTAGTAAAAGAGTTTATAAACCATAGAGAAGTTGTAATACAGTAGGTTTAACACCAATATAAATAAATAATGAGTTCATTACACTACCTTGAAAGTGGTGATTTATTTTCTTATACTAACGGAACTTATGAGTTTTCTGTTAAGTTTTGTGTTGTGAAGTTTCAAGTTTTGGGTAAGGATTCGATGGACTATGGAATAAGGAGTGGCAAGAGCCTAAGCTTGGGGATGCCCGAGGCACCCCAAGGTAATATTCAAGGATAGCCAAGAGTCTAAGCTTGGGGATGCCCTGGAAGGCATCCCCTCTTTCGTCTTCGTTCATCGGTAACTTTACTTGGAGCTATATTTTTATTGACCACATGTTATGTGTTTTTCTTGGAGCATCAATTTATTTTGTTAGTATTTGATTGCTGTTATTTAGAACAATGTTTTGCATCTTTTATTTCAATAAAAGTGGCATTGATAGCCTTTACTATGCCTATTTTACAAGTCTTCATGTTGCTGTTTGAAAACAGAAAGTTTACCGCTGTTGCAATAATTCCCTAGAAAAGTCAGAATTTGATAAAATGTTAAAACCTTTTTAATATTAAGCTCTGATAAATTTACTACAGTTGGAATTTTATTTCATAATTTTTGGAGCTAGGTAAGTATGGATGTTGCTGCATTCTTTACAGACTGTCCTGTTTAGGAAGATTGCTGTTATGTTTGCATTGTTTGCATATGTTTGCTTCTTTAATGATTATATTTGAGGATAGGATTATTAAATATGCAGAGGCATTTAGTATGCAATGTTGAATAATAATTTTAGTGATTTTCTACAGTAGAGTATGATAAGGTTTTTGCAATGGTTTATACTAACTTATCTCACGAGTCCTTGTTGAGTTTTGTGTGAATGAAGCTTTTGAGATTTAGGGAGACCGTGATATGAGAGGAATTAAGGAGACACAAAAGCTCAAGGTTGGGGATGGCCAAGGCACCCCAAGATAATATTTCAAGAAGTCTCAAGTGTCTAAGCTTGGGGATTCCCCGGTTAGCATCCCACATTTCTTCTTCAACAACTATCGGTTAGTATCGGTTGATCCTAAGTTTTTTCTTCTTCACATGATGTTTGCTATTCTTAGATGTCATTTTATTTAGTTTTTCTTGCTGTTTGAATAAAATACCAAGATCTTAAATTATTAAATGTTAGATAGTCTTCATATAGTTGCGTAATTATTCGACTACTCATTGATCTTCACTTATATCTTTTGGAGTAGTTTGTCATTTGCTCTAGTGCTTCACTTATATCTTTTTAGAGCACGGTGGTGGTTTTATTTTGAAGAAATAGATGAACTCTCATGCTTAACTTAGATTATTTTTAGAGTCTTAAATAGCATGGTAATTTGCTTAAAATCCCAATATGCTTGGTATGCAAGATTAATAAAAAAATCTCTTATGAGTGTGTTGAATACTAAGAGAAGTTTGATGCTTGGTGATTGTTTTGAGATATGGAGGTAATAATATCAAAGTCATGCTAGTTGAGTAGTTGTGAATTTGAGAAATGCTTGTGTTGAAGTTTGCAAGTCCCGTAGCATGCACGTATGGTAAAGGTTGTGTAACAAATTTGAAACATGAGGTGTTATTTGATTGTCTTCCTTATGAGTGGCGGTCGGGGACGAGCGATGGTCTTTTCCTACCAATCTATCCCCCTAGGAGCATGCGCGTAGTACCAAGGTTTTTGATGACTTGTAGATTTTTGCAATAAGTATGTGAGTTCTTAATGACTAATGTTGAGTCCATGGATTATACGCACTCTCACCCTTCCATCCTTGCTAGCCTCTTCAGTACCGTGCATTGCCCTTCCTCACATTGAGAGTTGGTGCAAACTTCGCCGGTGCATCCAAACCCCGTGATATGATACGCTCTGTCACACATAAACCTCCTTATATCTTCCTCAAAACAGCCACCATACCTACCTATTATGGCATTTCCATAGCCATTCCGAGATATATTGCCATGCAACTTTCCATCATTCTGTTCATCATGACACATTCATCATTGTCAAATTGCTTAGCATGATCATGTAGTTGACATTGTATTTGTGGCAAAGCCAGCGTTCATAATTTTTTCATACTTGTCACTCTTGATTCATTGCATATCCCGGTACACCGCCGGAGGCATCCATATAGAGTCATACTTTGTTCTAGTATCGAGTTGTAATCACTGAGTTGTAAATAAATAGAAGTGTGATGATAATCATTCAATAGAGCATTGTCCCAAAAAAAGAGAAAGGCCAAAGAAAAAAAGGCCCAAAAAAAGAAAATAAATAAAAAGGGGCAATGCTACTATCCTTTTTTTCCACACTTGTGCTTCAAAGTATCACCATGTTCTTCATATAGAGAGTCTCTTGAGTTATCACTTTCATATACTAGTGGGAATTTTCATTATAGAACTTGGCTTGTATATTCCAACAATGGGCCTCCTCAAGTGCCCTAGGTCTTCGTGAGCAAGCAAGTTGGATGCACACCCACTTAGTTTCTTTTGTTGAGCTTTCATACATTTATAGATCTAGTGCATCTGTTGCATGGCAATCCCTACTCCTTGCATTAACATCAATCGGTGGGCATCTCCATAGCCCATTGATTAGCCTCGTTGATGTGAGACTTTCTCCTTTTTGTCCTCTCCACATAACCCCCTCATTATTCTATTTCACCCATAATGCTATATCCATGGCTCGCACTCATGTATTGCATGAAAGTTTATGAGTTTGAGATTACTAAAGTATGAAACAATTGCTTGGCTTGTCATCGGGGTTGTGCATGATGAGAGCATTCTTGTGTGAGGAAAATGAAACATGACTAAACTATATGATTTTGTAGGGATGAACTTTCTTTGGCCATGTTATTTTGAGAAGACATAATTGCTTAGTTAGTATGCTTGAAGTATTATCATTTTTATGTCAATATGAACTTTTGTCTTGAATCTTATGGATCTAAATATTCATACCACAATTAATAAGAATCACATTGAAATTATACCAAGTAGCACTCCGCATCAAAAATTCTGTTTTTATCATTTACCTACTCGAGGACGAGTGGGGATGCTGATGCGTCTCCAACGTATCTATAATTTTTTATTGATCCATTCTATATTATTTACTGTTTTGAATGTTTATGGGCTTTATTATACACTTTTATATCATTTTTGGGACTAACCTATTAACCCAGAGCCCAGTGTCAGTTTCTATTTTTACCCTGTTTTAGGGTTTCGAAGAAAAGGAAAACCAAACGGAGTCCAATTGACCTAAAACTTCAAGGAACTCATTTTTGGAAGGAAAGAAGCCCAGAAGACTTGGAGTGCATGTCGGGGAATCTGCGAGGAGGTCACGAGGCAGGGGGGCGCGCTCTCCACCCTCGTGAGCCCCTCGTGGCCCCCTGACGTACTTCTTCCGCCTATATATCTCCATATACCCTAAAAACATCCGAGAGCACAATAGATCAGGAGTTCCGCCGCCAGAAGCCTCCGTAGCCACCGAAAGCCAATCTAGACCCGTTCCGGCACCCCGCCGGAGGGGGGCAATCCCTCTCCAGTGTCCATCTTCATCATCCCGGTGCTCCCCATGACGAGAAGGGAGTAGTTCTCCCTCGGGGCTGAGGGTATGTACCAGTAGCTATGTGTTTGATCTCTCTCTCGTGTTCTTGAGATGATACAATCTTGATGTATCGCGAGCTTTGCTATTAATTTTGGATCCTATGATGTTTCTTCCCCCCTCTACTCTCTTGTAATGAATTGAGTTTCCCCTTTGAAGTTATCTTATCGGATTGAGTCTTTAAAGATTTGAGAACACTTGATGTATGTCTTGCCGTGGATATCTGTGGTGACAATGGGATATCACGTGATTCACTTGATGTATGTTTTGGTGATCAACTTGCGGGTTCCACCCATGAACCTATGCATAGGGGTTGGCACACGTTTTCATCGCGATTCTCCGGTAGAACTTTGGGGCACTCTTTGAGGTCCTTTGTGTTGGTTGAATAGATGAATCTAAGATTGTGTGACGCATATCGTATAATCATACCCACGGATACTTGAGGTGACATTGGAGTATCTAGGTGACATTAGAGTTTTGGTTGATGTGTGTCTTAAGGTGTTATTCTAGTACGAACTCTAGGGCTGTTTGTGACACTTATAGGAATAGCCCAACGGATTGATTGGAAAGAATAACTTTGAGGTGGTTTCGTACCCTACCATAATCTCTTCATTCGTTCTCCACTATTAGTGACTTTGGAGTGACTCTTTGTTGCATGTTGAGGGATAGTTATGTGATCCAATTATGTTAGTATTGTTGAGGGAACTTGCACTAGCGAAAGTATGAACCCTAGGCCTTATTTCCACACATTGCAATACCATTTACGCTCACTTTTATCATTAGTTACCTTGCTGTTTTTATATTTTCAGATTACAAATACCTTTATCTACTATCCATATTGCACTTGTATCACCATATCTTCGCCGAACTAGTGCACCTATACAATTTACCATTGTATTGGGTGTGTTGGGGACACAAAAGACTCTTTGTTATTTGGTTGCAGGGTTGCTTGAGAGATACCATCTTCATCCTACGCCTCCTACGGATTGATAAACCTTAGGTCATCCACTTGAGGGAAATTTGCTACTGTCCTACAAACCTCTGCACTTGGAGGCCCAACAACGTCTACAAGAAGAAGGTTGTGTAGTAGACATCAGGCATCAATATTATGAATATGTGTATCACTACGATCGAGATTCAATAAACCATTTATATTGAGTGTATGACCATAGAAGGTTTTATTCATGTAAACAGAATAACAATTATTTTTTGACTTAAATGAATAATCGTATTGAAATAAACATGATCCAATCATATTCATGCTCAACGCAAACACCAAATAACATTTATTTTAGGTTCAACAATAATCCCGAAGGTAAAGGGAGTGTGCGATGGTGATCTTATCAACCTTGGAATCACTTCCAACACACATCGTCACCTCGCCCTTAACTAGTATCTGTTCATTTTGCAACTCTTGTTTCGAGTTACAAATCTTAGCAACTGAACCGGTATCAAATATCCAGGGGCTACTATGAACACTAGTAAAGTATACATCAATAACATATATATCAAATATACCTTTGTTCACTTTGCCATCCTTCTTATCCGCCAAGTTTTTGGGGCAGTTCTGCTTCCAGTGACCATTTCCTTTGCAGTAGAAGCACTTAGTTTCAGGCTTGGGTCCAGCTTTGGGCTTCTTCCCGAGAGTGACAACTTGCTTGCCATTCTTGTTGAAGTTCCCTTTCTTTCCCTTGCCCATTTTCTTGAAACTAGTGGTCTTGCTAATCATCAACACTTGATGTTCTTTCTTGATTTCTACCTTCGCCAATTTCAGCATTGTGAAGAGCTTAGGAATCGTTTTCGTCATCCCTTGCATATTATAGTTCATCACAAAGTTCTACTAACTTGGTGATAGTGACTAGGGAACTCTTTCAATCACTATCTTATCTGGAAGATTAACTCCCACTTGATTCAAGCGATTGCAGTACCCAAACATTCTGAGCACATGCTCACTGGCTGAGCTATTCTCCTCCATTTTTTAGGCAACATACTTTGTTAGAGGTCTCATACCTCTTAACACGGGCATGAGTCTGAAATATCATTTTCAGCTCTTGAGACATCTCATATGCTCCATGGTGTTCAAAACATTTTTGAAGTCTCAGTTCTAGGCCATAAAGCATGGTGCACTAAACTATCAAGTAGTCATCATACCGAGCTTGTCAAACGTTCATAATGTCTACATCTCCTCCTGCAATAGGTCTATCACCTAGCGGTGCATAAAGGACATAATTCTTCTGTGCAGCAATGAGGATAATCCTCAGATCACGGACCCGGTCCGCATCATTGCTACTATCATCTTTCAACTTAGTTTTCTCTAGGAACATATCAAAAATAAAACAGGGGAGCTATACGCAAGCTATTGATCTATAACATAGATATGCAAATACTATCAGGACTAAGTTCATGATAAATTAAGTTCAATTAATCATATTACTTAAGAACTCCCACTTAGATAGACATCCCTCGAGTCATCTAAATGATTATGTGATCCAACTCAACTAAACCATGTCCGATCATCACGTGAGATGGAGTAGTCTTCAATGGCGAACATCTCTATGTTGATCATATCTACTATATGATTCACGTTCGAAATTTTGGTCTCCAGTGTTCCGAGGGCATGCCTGTACATGCTAGGCTCGTCAAGTTTAGCCCGAGTATTCCGCATGTGCAAAACTATCTTGCACCCGTTGTATGTGAACGTAGAGCTTATCACACCCGATCATCACGTGGTGTCTTGGCATGACAAACTATAGCAACAATGCATACTCATGGAGAACACTTATACCTTGAAATTTAGTGAGGGGTCATCTTATAATGCTACCGCCGTACTAAGCAAAATAAGATGCATAAAAGATAAACATCACATGCAATCAAAATATGTGACATGATATGTCCATAATCATCTTGTGCCTTTGATCTCCACCTCCAAAGCACTGTCATGATCTCCATCATCACCGGCTTGAAACCTTGATCTCCATGGAAGCGTCGTTGTCGTCTCGCCAACTATTGCTTCTACAACTATCGCTACCGCATATGATAAAGTAAAGCAATTACATGGTGATTGCATTTCATACAATAAAGTGACAACCATAAGGCTCCTACCAGTTGCCGATAACTTTTACAAAAGATGACCATCTCATACAATGACTTATATCATATCATGTCTTGACCATAACACATCACAACATGCCCTGCAAAAACAAGTTAGACATCCTCTACTTTGTTGTTGCAAGTTTTACATGGCTTATACGGGCTTCTAGCAAGAACTGTTCTTACCTACGCATCAAAACCACAACGTTTTTTGTCAAGTGTGTTGTTTTAACCTTCAACAAGGACCGGCCGTAGTCAAATTCGATTCAACTAAAGTTGAAGAAACAGACACCTGCCAGCCACCTTTATGCAAAACAAGTTGCATGTCTGTCGGTGGAACCAGTCTCATGAACGTGGTCATGTAAGGTTGGTCCGGGCGGCTTCATCCAACAATACCGCCGAATCAAAATAAGACGTTGGTGGTAAGCAGTATGACTATTATCGCCCACAACTCTTTGTGTTCTACTCATGCATATCATCTACGCATAGACCTTGATCTGATACCACTGCTGGGGAACGTAGCATGCAATTTCAAAAATTTCCTACGCTCACGTAAGATCTATCTAGGAGATGCATAGCAACGAGAGGGGGAGAGCATCTCCATACCCTTGAAGATCGCAAAGATGAAGCGTTTAACAACGCGGTTGATGTAGTCGTACACCTTCACGATCCGTCCTGATCAAGTACCAAAAGTATGGCACCTCCGCGTTTAGCATACGTTCAGCTCGATGGCGTCCTTGCCTTCTTGTTCCAGCAAGAGGGGCGAAGTAGTAGATGAGTTCCGGCAGCACGACGGTGTGGTGACGGTGTTGGTGAAGAACAATCTCCGCAGGGCTTCGCCAAGCACAACGGAAAGTGTGACGAAGGATAAACTAGAGGGGACGGGGTTGCCGGCACATGACTTGGTGATTCTTGATGTGTTCCAGGTGCTAGCCCTGCCCCTCTATTTATATGTTGAGCCCTGGGGTCGAAACTTGGAGTAAAAGCCTCCTCAAAGTCGGTTTTGCCCACAAGGAAGAGTCCTTCTCAGACTTCCAGGACCAGACGCCACGGTCCTTGGAGTCTGGCCAATACGCCATGGGCCTCGGCGTCTGGCCTGGGGCCGGATGCCATGGTCTCCAGCGTTTGGCCCTTGGCCTCCGCAAAACTCCTTTTGCACCGACCTAAAGCCCTGTGGGCTTCACCACTTGGCCGAACCATATCATCCTATATATCAATCTTTACCTCCGGAGCTCCTCGTCATGTTCGTGATCTCATCCGGACTCCGAACAACATTCGCTCACCAACATACATAACTCATATAGTACTATATCGTCAACGAATGTTAGGCGTGCGGACCCTACGGGTTCGAGAACTATGTAGACATGACCGAGACACCTCTCTGGTCAATAACCAATAATGGAACATGGATGCCCATATTGGCTCCTACATATTCTATGAAGATCTTTATTGGTCGAACCTTATGACAACATACCTAATTCCCTTTGTCTATCGGTATGCTACTTGCCCGAGATTCGATCGTCGGTATCTACATACCTAGTTCAATCTCATTACCGGCAAGTCTCTTTACTCGTTCTGTAATGCATCATCCCGTAACTAACTCATTAGTCACATTACTTGCAAGGCTTATTATGATGTGCATTACCGAGAGGGCCCAGAGATACCTCTCTGATACTCGGAGTGACAAATCCTAATCTCAATCTATGCCAACCCAACAAAGACCTTCGGAAATACATGTAGAGCATATTTATAATCACCCAGTTACGTTGTGACGTTTGATAGCACACAAGGTATTCCTCTGGTATTCGAGAGTTGCATAATCTCATAGTCAAAGGAATATGTATATGACATGAAGAAAGCAATAGCAATAAAACTGAACGATCAATATGCTAATCTAACGGATGGGTCTTGTCCATCATATCATTCTCCTAATGATGTGATCTCGTTCATCAAATGACAACACATGTCTATGGTTAGGAAACTTAACCATCTTTGATTAACGAGCTAGTCTAGTAGAGGCTTACTAGGGACACGGTGTTTTGTCTATGTATCCACACATGTATCAAGTTTCCGGTTAATACAATTCTAGCATGAATAATAAACATTTATCATGATATAAGGAAATATAAAATAATAACTTTATTATTGCCTCTAGGGCATATTTCCTTCAGAAATCATATCATGCCTAGTGGTAGCTTCACATTGGGTTTAGAAAGTCAAATCTTTTGAGGCTTGACAATCACAATATTGGTCATACAAGAAATTCACGAATAAATAGTATAAGAAAGAGAACTTTCGCATGCAAATACAATATCTTGGAAATATTTTGTGATTGAGAGGCCCCATCAAAATATTATCTGCCAAAATTGTTGAGGTTGGACAAGGAAGACAACATAATGGTTTATGTTTGTTCATATTCACATAGAAGTTATATTGTCATATATCCTTCAACATGTGGTGCTTGCCCCCCATCTTTGCTAGCCAAAAATTCCGCACCAAGTAGAGATACTACCTGTGCATCCGAAAAACCCTTAAACCCAAATCTTATCTTCAAGAGTCCACCATACCTACCTAAGGATTAAGCAAGATCCTTCAAGTAAGTTGTCATCGATGCAATAAGGCAAGAAGAATTGCTTCTAAAAGTGTTAGATCATTTAGTGTAAGAGAAAATTGAGCGTTGTGCGAACTTGTGATGGCAAAGAATAAAAGTGATAGACTACATAATAAAGGTTGCTATCATAAGGGGCAACATAACGTGACGTTCATTTGCACTAAGGGGTTGAGCATGCAAACAAATAAGCGCATGGCAACCTCTGCTTCCCTCTGTGAAGGGCCTATCTTTTACTTTTCAGTATTTACTTTTATGCAAAGAGTCAAAGTTTCTATCTATTCCTTTTTATTTTTGTCTTTTGGCAAGCATCATGTGGTGAGGAAAGATCTAGGCACATATGTCCAATTTAATATGGGTGGCATGAGTTATTATTGTTGACATCACCATTGAGGTGAATACGTTGGGCGGCAAAACAATAAGCCCCTATCTTTCTATGTGTATGGTTGAAACGTTTTGCTCATGTGTATGCGCTGAGTGTTAGCAATCATAGAACACTATAAGATGGTTGAGTATGTGGAGATCTTAGATAAACTCTGTTGAATAAGTTGAATTGTAATTGCTTGGTGACTAAGAACAGAGGTTGTTGAGTTTCAAGAGAGTTCATTGTTTCAACCTTAACATGTGAGTTGGTTGCTACTATATCATGAGAAGTTTTATAAGAAATAATTGTTGTTATGATGCTAGGAAAAGTGATTGAAATTGTCATTGATCAAACTTATGCACTTTGTTAGCATTCACACCTCATAAATTATTTCATTTATCATTTACCTACTCGAGGACGAGTAGGAAGTAAGCTTGGGGATGTTGATACGTCTCCAACGTATCTATAATTTATGAAGTATTCATGCTGATATATTATCATTATTGGATGTTTTACAATCATTTTATAGCAACTTTATATCATTTTTTGGGACTAACCTATTGACCCAATGCCCAGTGCCAGTTGTTGTTTTTTGCTTGTTTTTTACATCGCGGGAAATCAATATCAAACAGAGTCCAAACACCACAAAACTTTTTGTGGATTTTTTTATGGAACAGAAGACTCCCGATGGGCCAAAGCAGCACCTAGGGGGTGCCCCGAGGAAGGCACAACCCACCAGGGCGCGCCTGGGGGCCCAGGTGCGCCTAGGTGGGTTGTGCCCACCTCGGTGGCCTCCCGCACCCCCTCTTTACCCTATAAATTCACAAAAAATCCAAAAACCCTCGGGGTTAACCTAGATCAGAAGTTCCGCCTCCACAAGGCTCTGTAGCCACCGAAAACCAATCTAGACCCTTTCCGACACCCTGCCGTAGGGGGGAATCATCTCCGGTGGCCATCTTCGTCATCCCAACGGCCACCATGATGAGGAGGGAGTAGCCCACCCTCGGGGCTGAGGGTTTGTACCAGTAGCTATGTGTTTAATCTCTCTCTCTCTCTCTGGTGTTCTTGAGATGTCACAATCTTGATGTATCGCGGGCTTTGTTAATATAGTGGGATCATATGGTGTTTTCCCCTCTCTATCTTGTTGTGATCAATTGAGTTTTTCCCTTTGAGATTTCGTTGTTATCGGATTGAATACTTTTATGGATTTGAGAACACTTGATATATGTCTTGTAGTTGAATACTCGTGGTGAAAATGGGGTATCGTATTGATTCATTTGATATATGTTTTGGCACTTGACTAGCGGCACTTGACTAGCGGATTCCCAAGGTGACATTGGGGTAATCTATGCATAGGGGTTGATGCACGTTCTTGTCTTTGTTTCTCCGGTAGGAATCTTGGGGCACTCTTTGAAGTTCTTTGTGTTGGATTGAGTATTATGAATCAGAATTTGCTTTGGTGTTATTTTAGTACGGACTCTTGGTTAGATCGATCGAAAAGAATATCTTTGTGTTATTTTAGTATGAACTCTAGGATAGATTGATCAGAAAGAATAGCTTTGAGGTGGTTTCGTACCCTACAAACAATTCCGTCTTATGTTCTCTACTAGATAGGAACTTTGGAGTGATTCTTCGTTGCATGTTGAGGGACGGTTATATGATCCAACTATATTAGCATTGTTGAGAGGTTGCACTAGTGAAAGTACGGACCCTAGGCCTCATTTTCAAGCATTGCAATACCATTTTTGTGCCTGTTTACTATTTGCTACCTTGCTATTTTTATTTATTCAGATTATAATAATATATTTCTACCATCCATATTACACTTTTATCACCATCTCTTTGCCGAACTAGTGCACCTATACAAATTACCATTGTATTTGGTGTGTTGGGGACACAAGAGACTTTTTATTATTTGGTTACAGGGTTGTTTGAGAGAGACCATCTTCATCCTACACCTCTCATGGATTGATAAACCTTAGGTCACCCACTTGAGGGAAAATTGCTACTGTCCTACAAAACTCTGAGCTTGAGGCCCAACACGTGTCTACAAGAATAAAGTTGCATATTAGACATCAAGCTCTTTTCTGGCACCATTGCTGGGGAGGTGAGTGCTTGAAGGTATATCTTTAGATCTTGCAATTGAATCTTTTAGTTTCTTGTTTTATCACTAGTTTGGTTTATAAAAGAAAACTACTTAAAAATGGAATTGAGGTTGCATCATACTCCCTCCTTTCCGGTTTATAGGGCTCAAACTTGAAATCTAATCAACCAAGGGTTATGGTGAGTGGAGGAATATATCTCATACTTTACAAAACTACCAAACTAAACTGATGCATTAAGTGGGATTAATTGTAGTGCATGCATGCTTGGCCACTAGATAAGTAGTAGCATTACATGCATTAGTGAGTTCCTTTTTAATTCTTTCATGTAAAGATTTAATGCGCCTTGAAATCTTAAAAGAAGATGGAGATGAGCCCTATAAATCGGAAAAATGAAAAAAATGAGATAAGCCTTATAAACCGGAAAGGAGGGAGTATTATTGATCATCTTTATAATATCTTTCTTGAAAATGATGGATCAGAAAATTGTGCTCAATTGTTAGAAGAAGAAGTCAATAAAATGTTTGGCACAAAATATTTGAATGATGAGCATGATTGCAATGTTGTTAGTATGAATTCTTTGAATATCCATGATGCTAATGATATGCAAAGCCATAAGCTTGGGGATGCTATGTTTGATAAAGATGATATTTTTAGTCCCCCAAGTTTTGATGAGAAAATTTATTATGATGATTGCACACCTCCTATTTATGATGATTGTATTGATGAAAGTGGATTCAGAGAGGTCATGACTTTATTTAATGATGAATCCATTATTTTGGAAGAGGTTGCAATTGACTATGACAACAAAGTTGCTATCTATGATGATTATGGTGATGACATGTATGCTATAAGGAATAATGATAACCATGAAACGTATCATCATGATTTTAATTTTCAATCCCATGATAGTTATTTTGTTGAGTTTGCTCCCACTACTATTCATAAGAATAAATTTGCTTATGTGGAGAGTAATAAGATTTCTATGCTTGTGGATCATGAAAATAATGCTTTATGTGATAGTTATATTGTTGAATTCATTCATGATGCCACTGAAAATTATTATGAGGGAGGAACATATGCTTGTAGCAATTGCAATAATATCAAGTTTCCTCTCTATGTGTTGAAAATCTTGAAGTTATGTTTGTTTTGCCTTCCTATGCTAGTTGATTTTTGCTCCCAAAAGTTATTTGCTCACAAAATCCCTATGCATAGGAAGTGGGTTAGGCTTAAATGTGCTTTCCATGTGTTTCATGATGCTCTTGGTATGTTTCAGTTTTTATCTTTTATGTGAGCATCATTGAAATCATCATGCCTAGCTAAAAGGCATTAAAGGAAAGCGCTTGTTGGGAGACAACCCAACATTTACCCCTACTGTTTTTGTGTGTTCACATGATTAAGCTACTGCATTAATCATGTTTTATAGCTTTCGTTTCAATAAATTTCCAAGTAAGACCTTTGGGATGGCTTACGGTGATAGTTGATTTGATCTTGCTAAAAACAGAAACTTTTGCGCTCAGGAAAACAATTCTATTTTTTAACAGAATCGTGATAAAATACTGATTCTTTTTAAGAAGATCAATATACAAATTACCAAGGATTTCCTATTTTTCCAGAATTTTTGGAGTAGCATAAGTATGGTTGGAGTACAGATTACTACAGGTTGTTCTGTTTTTGACAGATTCTGTTTTCAATGCATAGTTTGCTTGTTTTTTAGTTTCTATGGCTTATATTGCTCAATATAAAATGTGGAAATGATATGCTAAAGTAGGCATTGTGTGGAAACAATTATGAATCTTTTCTTTGACAGTACCAAAGTGAAACGGTTTGCTCTTTATCATACTAACCTATCTCACGAAGTTCTGTTAAGTTTTGTGTGATTGAACTTTTCAAGTTTTGGGCAAGATGTCGATATGAGGAGAATAAGGAGTGACAAGACCCTAAGATTGGGGATGCCCACCCCAAGGTAATATTCAAGGAAGATCCAAGCAATTAAGCTTGGGGATGCCCCGGAAGGCATCCCCTCTTTCGTCTCCAACATTATCGGTAACCTCACTTGGAGCAACTAAGCTTGGGGATGCCCCGGAAGGTTTCGGAGGAATTTCTGAAATTTGACCCGTGGGTATATATATCCTGACCCTGTCAGTGTGACCTAGTGGAACGATTCGGTGGCACCGAGATACAGAATCGCAAGCGGTTACTGCAACTCGTTTTGACCGAATTGTTCAAATCGGTTGCACCTAGATTGAAAACCTAGATCAACTCAATGAACTCGGTATGACCGAAAGGGATGAATCGGTCAGAACAAAATACACAGAGAGGTTTTGGAAGTTTAAGTCTATGACGAATCAGTGACTCCGAGTGCTCCTCACCCAGAGGGTTCGAATCTGACTTGATCAAACTTTGTGATGTAGCATGAATAGAGTTTGAGACGAGAAAAGCATAGATAGCTAGAGGAAGTTCTTAGGAATTCTTGTCCATCCATTTGGCAAAAGAAAAGGATCAAACAATCAAAGCAACAAATGGATGTCCTCGAATGAGAAAAATATGTAATCAACATGCTCACACAAAAAGATGGCAAATGAAATATGTGGCAAAGCATGCACAAACATTCTAGCATCTATCAAGCAATTAGCAATGACTAGGTCATCTATATATGAGTATATTGACTGAGGGGTCAAATGAGAACATTTGATCGTAGGTCATACTCATCATTTAAGCACAAGTGGGGTCACTACTTTTACATAAAGCATTGTTGTGTTCACATCATTAGAGTTGCTTTAGCTCAATTCTTAGAGTAGAGCTCCCCCTAGATGTGATATCCCACCCAAGAGGGATGAACTAACCTTGGGTTTTGTTGATGATGACTTCATGTAGATGTTGAAGATGTGGATGCTCAATGTTGATGTAGATCATTTGGAGCAATCCGTTGGAGTGAGTTGCACTTTAAATACCTACATGGGTTAGTCCCACAACGCACAAACAAGGATATCCATAGACATAGAGTGAAGTACACACAAGATGATGTACATGAAAGCATTAGGTTACCTTGTACCTTGTCTTACCAACAAGAGGGTTTGTGACTCCTTGAACTAGTGCAAGATGTGGAAGTTGTTTGCACTTGTTCTTGCCAAAATGATATGAGTGAAGTATGTTGGCAGAGTCACCCTCAAGAACTCTCTAGTTCTTCTTCGGGATCCACATCATCTTGATGGTAATCCTTGGAGTTGTAGTAGTACTTGATGAAGTTGACTTGATGTAGTCTTGGGAACCCACTTGACCAAGGCCTTGGGAGCTTCTTCAAATGCATCAATCTCCTCTTGAAGCTTGTCCTTGCCTTTTTGCTTGTGCTCTTGTGGTGGAAGATCATCTTGAGCTTGTGTCCCCTCGAAGGAAGTAGGATCATACTTCTCCTGTTGAGGAACAAACTTCGTCTTGGGGTATTGATCTTCTTCCCACTCAACTCCATTGGCATTGAACTTTCATTCAAAACCAACACCTTGATTCTTCCGGTGCCTTCCTTGTTTGCGTACAATTTCCTCAAACTGCTTACTTTCGGCAAGGCTCTTGTAAACACCTTTCTCTATAATTCCCTTTAATAAGCTATTTTCTTGCTCAAGTGTAACTTGGCTAAGAGAATCGTTAGTGGAATCAAGAGAACTACTAGAAGCAACAACATTGGATTTAGCGGGATTATTGTTTTTTTAGAGATAGCGGGATTATTGTTACTACTAGAGGAAGAATCTTTCTTACTCTTGTTGCTAGATTTTACTTGTGGCATGTAAGTAGACAAGAGTAAACGCTTGGCAATGTAAGAAGAACTTTTCTTACGAAGATCATCATTGATTACTTTTAAGAACCCATGCTCTTGCTCGAGATTGAGCTTTTCAAAGCGTAGCTTCTCATGAGTCTTTAAAATCTCTCGATGATCTTCCAAGGTAGTTTCATGAGCTAACTTAAGAGTGTTTAGTTCTTTAGTTAAATGCTCAATCACCTTCTTATCATCGTCATTCATTTTATCTTGATTAGCATGATTAATAGCAAGTTCATCATAGTTTTCATCACTAGAGTTGTCAACAAGTAAATCATCATCACCTAGCAAATCATCCTCATCACTATTGAAATCAACATACTCGGGGTGTGATACCTTTGGGCCTTTAGCCATAGAGCATCTTCCAATTCCTTCATTTGGTGAGTCAAATATGTCATAGGAGTTGGTTGACACAAGTGCTAGACCGGCAACACCTTCATCTTGAGTATATTCGGAGTTGGAGTGATAACTTCTCTCAGAGCGATGGTCGGAGTCGGAGTGATAACTTCTCTCGGAGCGATGGTCGGAGTCGGAGCCGGATACCCATTCACCAACATGAGCTTGATGTCTTCGTTTTGTATAGCTCCTTGATGACTTTTCCTTCCTTTTCAAAACTTTGTTTCTGCGAGAGGTTCTTCATTCATAACGATCATCTCTACTCCTTCTCTCTCTTGGAGGTGATTCTTCTCTTCTACTTCTCCTTTTAGGTGAGTCTTCTCTTCTTTTGTAGGGAACCGTACAATCATTGGAGTAGTGTCCGGGTCTTCCACAATTATAGCAATTACGCTCACGACTAGAAGATATTTTGTCATTGTAGGACCTTGACTTGGAACTTCTTTCTTTGCTTCTACTTTTGTAGAACTTGTTGAAGTTCTTCACCATTAGGCCCAATTCCTCATTGAAGACTTGTTTCTCACTTGATGATGTAGGAGCATCACATGAGGCTTTGTAAGCACCACTAGACTTGTTGTGAAGCTCTTCTTTATCCTTGAGAGACATCTCATGAGCAACAATTCTACCAATGACTTCCGTTGGCTTGAGATCTTTGTAATTGGGCATCATTTTGATTAATGTGCACACGGTGCCATATTTTCCATCCAAGGCTTTAGGATCTTCTTGATGATGAATCTATCGGTCATCTCTTCACTTCCTAAGCCGAAAATCTCATTTGTGATGAGAGAGAGCCTAGAGTACATTTCAGCAACACCATCACCATCCTTCATTTTGAACTTGCCAAGTTGACTTTGAAGCACATACAATTTGGATTCCTTGAAGGAGTTGGTACCTTCGTGCATATCAATCAAAGTATCCCAAATTTCCTTTGTATTCTCAAGACGACTGATTTTGTTGAATTCTTCGAGGCACAATCCGTTGAAGAGGATGTCGCAAGCTTGAGCATTGTATTACAGCATCTTCAATTCTTCCGCGGTAGCTTCATGATTTGGTTCTCTCCCATCAAAGAATTCACCTTGCAAGACAATACACACAATAGCCCAAACGGCGGGGTTATGTCCAAGAATATGCACTTTCATCTTATGCTTCCAACTAGCAAAATTAGTACCATCAAAGTAAGGACCGGTGGTAATTTCCCTCGCTAGACGACATACTCTCCTAGGTTGTGAAACCAAGGCTATGATCACCAAAGCTATGGAAATCAAGGCAAATGGGGACCAAAGCTCTGATACCACTTGTAGGATTGGAAGTATGTCTAGAGGGGGGTTATTAGACTACTTGACCAAATAAAAATCTAGCCTTTTCCCAATTTTAAGTCTTCACAGATTTTAGCAACTTATCACAAGTCAAGCAATCAACCTACACATGCAATTCTAAGAGTATAGCAGCAGAATGTAAATCATTGCATATGAAGGTAAAGGGGAGGATTTTGAGGGGAGCAAATGCAATGTAGACACGGAGATTTTTGGCGTGATTCCGATAGGTGGTGCTATCATACATCCAAATTGATGAAGACTTCAACCCACGAAGGGTAATGGTTGCGCGAGTCCACGGAGGGCTCCACCCACGAAGGGTCCACGAAGAAGCAACCTTGTCTATCCCACCATGGACATTGCCCATAAAGGACTTGCCTCACTTGGGTAGATCTTCACGAAGTAGGCGATCTCCTTGCCCTTACAAACTCCTTGGTTCAACTCCACAATCTTGAGGGAGGCTCCCAAGTGACACCTAACCAATCTAGGAGACACCACTCTCCAAAAGGTAATAGATGGTGTGTTGATGATGAACTCCTTGCTCTTGTGCTTCAAATGATAGTCTCCCCAACACTCAACTCTCTCACACATATTTGGATATGGTGAAAAGACGATTTGAGTGGAAAGCAACTTGGGGAAGGCTAGAGATCAAGATTCTTGTGGTTGGATTGGAATATCTTGGTCACAACACATGAGTAGGTGGTTCTCTCTCAGAAAATGAGTAGTGGAAGTGTAGGCACGTTTTGATAGCTCTCTCCACAAATGGAGGAAGGGTGGAGGGGTATATATAGTCTTCACACAAAATCTAACCGTTACACACAATTTACCAAACTCGATGGAACCGAAGTGAAACTCGGTCAGACTAATTTAGTTCAAAATGTGAACGTTAGGCTTTTTGGTGGGATCGACATGATCAACTCGGTGGGACCGATTTTGTTAGGGTTAGGGCATAACTTGATCTCGGTGAGACCGATCACATGAACTCGGTGAGACCGATTTCAGTAATAGGCAAACAGAGAGTTGGTCAGGCAAACTCGGTGGGACCGATTGCTCATTTCAGTGAGACCGAAATGTTACGAAAAGGAAACAGAGAGTTTGCATTGCGAACTAGGTGGGACCGATCGCTCATCTCGGTTAGACCAAAACGTTATGAAGGGAAACAAAGAGTTTGCAATCCCATCTTGGTGAGACCGAGATCCCTATCGGTGAGAACGAAATGATTAGGGTTTCTGGCTATGGCTATGTCAAATGAACTCGGTGACGCCAGATAGATCAAATCGGTGGGGCCAAGTTTGAGTTTTGGTTTGGGACATATGTGGATATGAGAAAGTGATTGAGGGCTTTTGGAGCATATCAGTAAGCATTTTGAGCAAGCAAGCCATTAAGCAACACCTCATCCCCTTTTAGTAGTATTGGCTTTTCCTATGGACTCAATGTGATCTTGGATCACTAAAAAGAAAATGTAGAGTCTTGAGCTTGTGCCAATATGTGTCCTTAGCATTTTGAGGGGTCCACATGTCTAGTCCATGCCATGCCAATCGTTGAACTTCCTGAAAAGATTATCTTGAATGGATATTAGTTCAATTAGCTATATGTTGTTAATAATTACCAAAACCACCCAGGGATTAGTTGCACTTTCACTTTGGTAAGGAAACATTTATATAGTGTGCTGAAATTTACTGTCACTTGTTACTATGGAAAATAATCCTTTTAGGGGCTTGTTCGGGGTATCTTCACCTCCACCGGAAGAGCAAATAGTTGCTCCTCAACCTACTGCACCTACTGAAAATATTTATTATGAAATTCCTTCGGGTATGATAGAGAAACTACTAGCAAATATATGTAGAAGATAGAACATTACATCCTGATATGCACCTAATCTATGTGGATGAAGTTTGTGGATTATTTAAGCTTGCATGTATGCCCGTGGATGTTGTCGAGAAGAAGGTATTCCCTTTATCTTTGAAGGGAAAGGCATTGACATGGTATAGGCTATCTGATGATATTGGATCATGGAACTACAACCGATTGAAATTGGAATTTCATCATAAGTTTTATCCTATGCATCTGGTTCATCGTGATCGGAATTTTATATATAATGTTTGGCCTCGTGAAGGAGAAAGTATCGCTCAAGCTTGGGGGAGGCTTAAGTCAATGCTATATTCATTCCCCAATCATGAGCTCTCAAGAGAAATTATTATTCAAAAAATTTATGCTCGGCTTTCTCATAATGATCGATCCATGCTCGATACTTCTTGTACTGCTTCTTTTATGAAGAAGGATATTGAATCCAAATGTGATTTATTGGAAAGAATTAAACGCAACTCTGAAGACTGGGAACTCGACGAAGGTAAGGAGTCAGGTATAAACCTTAAGTTTGATTGTGTTAAATCTTTTATGGATATTGATGCTTTTCGTGATTTTAGCACTAAATATGGACTTGTCTCTGAGATAGTAGCTTCTTTCTGTGAATCGTTTGCTACTCATGTTGATCTCCCTAAGGAGAAGTGATTTAAATATCATCCTCCCATCGAAGTTAAAGTAGTAGAACCTATTAAAGTTGAAGAAGAAACTATTACTTATAATGTTGATCCTATTGTACCCACTGCTTATATTGAGAAACCACCTTTTCCTATTAGAATAAAGGATCATGCTAAAGCTTCAACTATGGTTCATAAGAGTTATACTAGAACACCTACACCCCCTGAACAAATTAAAGTTGAACCTAGTATTGCTATGGTTAAAGATCTCTTGGTCAATAATATCGATGGGCATGTTATTTATTTCTGTGATGAAGCTGCTAGAATTGCCAAACGTGATATTAAAGATAAACATAGACATGTTGTTGGCATGCTTGTTGTTTTCTATTAAAATTGTAGATCATTGTTATCATGGCTTATGTGATGTGGGTGCTAGTGTGAGTGCAATTCCTTATACCGTATACCAAGAAATTATGAATGATATTGCACCTGCTAAGATAGAATATATTGATGTTACTATTAAGCTTGCCAATAGAGACACTATATCACCAATTGGGATTGTTAGAGATGTTGAAATATTGTGTGGGGAAATTAAATACCCTACTAATTTTATTGTTCTTGATTCCCCACAAGATGATTTTTGTCCCATTATATTTGGTAGACCTTTTCTGAATACTGTTAATGCTAAGATAGACTGCGAGAAAGATATTGATATTGTTGGTTCAGGGGATATGTCTCATGATTTTAATTTCTCTAAATTTCGTAGGCAACCCCATGATAAAAAATTGCCTAGTAAGTATGAAATTATTGGTCTTGCTTCTATTGTCGTGCCTCCTACTGATCCTTTAGAACAGTATTTGCTAGACCATGAAATGATATGTTTATGAATGAAAGAAGGGAAATAGATGAAATATTCTTTAATCAAGGGCCTGTTTTGAAACACAACTTGCCTGGTGAAATCCTTGGGGATCCTCCTCCACCCAAGGGTGATCCCGTGTTTGAGCTTAAACAATTACCTGATACTTCGAAATATGCTTATCTCGATGAAAAGAAGATATATCCTGTTATTATTAGTGCTAGCCTTTCAGAGCATGAAGAAAAGAAATTATTGAAAACTCTAAAGAAGCACCATGCTGCTATTGGATATACTCTTGATGATCTTAAGGTCATTAGTCCCACTCTATGTCAGCACAAAATTAATTTGGAGCATGATGCTAAACTAGCTGTTGATCACCAACGACCGTTAGATACCAAGGTGAAAGAAGTGGTAAGAAATGAGATACTAAAGCTTCCGGAGGCAGGTATAATTTATCCTATTGCTAATAGTAGATGGGTAAGTCATGTTCATTGTTTCCCTAAGAAGGGAGGTATTACTGTTGTTCCTAATGATAAGAACGAATTGATTCCACAAAGAATTGTTACAGGTTATAGAATGGTAATTGATTTTCACAAATTGAATAAAGCTACTAGAAAGGATCATTACCCTCTACCTTTTATTGACCAAATGCTAGAAAGACTATGCAAACATACACATTGTTGCTTTCTAGATGGTTATTCTAGTTTTTCTCAAATACCTGTGCCAAAAGATGATCAGGAGAAGACCACTTTTACTTGCCCTTTTGGTACCTTTGCTTATAGACGTATGCCTTTTGGTTTATGCAATGCACCTACTACCTTTCAAAGATGTATGACTGGTATATTCTCTGTTTTTTGTGAAAAGATTGTTGAGGTTTTCATGGATGACTTCTACGTTTATGGAACTTCTTTTGATGATTGCTTAAGCAACCTTGATCGAGTTTTGCAGAGATGTGAAGAAACTAATCTTGTCTTGAATTGGGAGAAGTGCCACTTTATGGTTAATGAAGGTATTGTCTTGGGACATAAATTTCTGAAAGATGTATTGAAGTTGAAAAGATGTTGTGTCCTAAAGACAATACCTTCAATACATCTTTATCAACTTCAATACATCTTTTAGAAATTTTATGCGATTGAAAAGATGTCGTGTCCTAAAGATATCAAAGGTATAAGAAGCTTTCTTGGTCATGTTGGTTTCTATAGGAGTTTTATTAAAGACTTCTCTTAAATTTCCAGGCCTCTCACTAATCTCTTGCAAAAAGATGTTCCTTTTGTTTTTGACGATGATTGTGTAGAAGCATTTGAAATACTTAAGAAAGGCTTGATTTCTCCACCTATTGTTCAGCCACCTGATTGGAATTTACCCTTTGAAAGTATGTGTGATGCTAGTGATTATGTTGTTGGTGTTGTTCTGTGGCAAAGAGTTGATAAGAAATTAAATGGTATTCACTATGCTAGTAAAACTCTAGACAGTGCCCAAAGAAATTATGTTACTACTGAAAAATAATTTTTAGCAGTTGTTTTTGCTTGTGATAAGTTCAGGTCTTATATTGTTGATTCCAAAGTAACGGTTCACACTGATCGTGCTACTATTAAATATATTATGGAAAAGAAAATGCTAAACCTAGACTTATTAGATGGGTTCTCTTGTTACAAGAATTTGATTTGCAAATTATTGATAGAAAGGGAGTTGAGAACCACGTTGCTGACAACTTGTCTAGGTTAGAAAATGTTCTTGATGACCCTCTGCCTATTGATGATAGCTTTCCTGCTGAACAATTAGCTGTCATAAATGCTTCTCATAATACTCCATGCTATGTTGATTATGGTAATTACATTGTTGCTAAATTTATACCACCTAGTTTCACATACCAGCAAAAGAAAAAGTTTTTCTATGATTTAAGACATTACATTTGGGATGATCCACACCTTTATAAAGAAGGAGTAGATGGTGTTATTAGACATTGTGTACCTGAGCATGAACAGGGATAGATGCTACGCAAGTGCCACTCCGAGTCTTACAAAGGACACCATGTTGGAGATAGAACTGCACACAAGGTATTACAATCTGGTTTTTATTGGCCTACTCTCTTTAAGGATGCCCGTAAGTTTGTCTTGTCTTGTGATAAATGCCAAAGAATTGGCAATATTAGTAGACGCCAGGAAATGCGTATGAATTATTCACTTGTTATTGAACCATTTGATGTTTGGGGCTTTGATTATATGGGAACCTTTCCTTCCTCTAATGGGTATATACATATTTTAGTTGTTGTTGATTACATTACTAAGTGGGTAGAAGCTATTCCAACTAGTAGTGCTGATCATAACACTTCTATTAAGATGCTTAAAGGAGTTATTTTTCCGAGGTTTGGAGTCCCTAGATATTTAATGACTGATGGTGGTTCATATTTTATTCATGGTGATTTCCGTAAAATGCTTGCTAAATATGATGTTAACCATAGAGATCTAGAAAGAATTAGTTTAAGAAACTTGATGATGCATTATGGGCTTATAGAACTGCTTATAAGAATCATATGGGTATGTCTCGTTATAAAATGGTTTATGGAAAAGCATGTCACTTACCTCTCGAACTAGAACATAAGGCATATTGGGCTATTAAAGAACTCAATTATGATTTCAAACTTGCCGGTGAGAAGAGGTTATTTGACATTAGCTCACTTGATGAATGGAGAACCCAAGCCTATGAGAATGCCAAGTTGTTTAAAGAAAAAATTAAAAGATGGTATGACAAGAGGATACAAAGGCATGAGTTTAATGTAGGTGATCATGTTTTGCTATACAACTCTCCTTTAAGATTTTTTGTGGGAAAACTTCTCTCTAAATGGGAAGGTCCTTACATTATCGAGGAGGTCTACCGTTCCGGTGACATCAAAATCAACAATGCCGAAGGCACAAATCTGAAAGTGGTAAACGGTCAAAGAATCAAACATTATATCCCAGGTACTCCCATAAATGTTGAGACCAATATAAATGAGACTGTAACATTGGAGGAGTACATAAGGGACACTTTCCAGAATGTTTTAGACTCCGAAAAAGGAATAGGTGTGTGGTACGGTAAGTAAACCGATTCCAAAATTGTTCCAATAGCATTTTTTTCTCCATTTTGGCATATTTAAAAAATTAGGAAAATGAAAAGTAGTCTGAAAGAGACACAAGGCGACCACAAGGGTAGAGGGCGCACCCTACCCTCCTGGGCGCGCCCCCTGCCTTGTGGACACCTCGTGTGCCCTCTGGACTCCGTTTTCTTGCACGATACTTCTTTTGGTTGGTGAAAATTCATTATATAATCTCCCGAAGGTTTTGACCACCGTACCACGGCAATATCCCATGTTTTTGTTTTGAGCTGTTTTCTGCCAGAGTTTTCAAGGCCAGGCATCATGTCGCCCCCCCTCCTCCAACAATGCGGGCGACTATGCTTGGCTAATGAAGATAGAGATTAAGAGAGAAGAACTTGGGGAAATCAACGAGGGTGATAAGATCAAGAAGGCCGCGGAAGATCAAGTTCCGACAGAAGAAGAAGACATCCTTCGACCTTACTACAATCATCTTACCCCTATTAAAATTGAAGCTTTTAAGATCATTGAATTAGTTCGTGTGCAAAACAAATATCTTACCCATGAAAATATTCTGTTGCAAGAGCATATCATTGCCCTCCAGGGGATCATTCGTAGATTGGAGTTTCTCCTTCACTTGAAGTATGGCACTACTTCATCAACAACTCCATCATCACCACCTCCGAAGAAAGAGACATAAATACATGGGTATGGGCACTCCTTTGGCAACTGCCAAGCTTGGGGGGAGGTGCCCCTATATCGTATCACCATCACACCTTTCCTTTATCATTTTTCTTAGTTCGATCCTTTTGGTTATATCTTGATCTAGCAGAATAAAGTTTTTAGTATGATCTAGCTTTGAGTTTTGTTTCGATCTCTATCTATGTAATCGAGTACGTGAGAGATATATAATAAAGAGTAGTTTTTGAGTTGAGAGCTTTGCTATTTTGCTATGATCTTGAGGGAACTAAATAATAGAAAGAATAAAAATATCATATATTGATCTTATGGAGAGTAATGACTTCACATATAAAGAGTATGATGAATAAAAGTTGTCGAGAGTTGACAAACATAGTTTTGGTCATTGTTGCAATTAATAGGAAGTAATAAAGAAAGACATGCTTCACATATAAATATACTATCTTGGACATCTTTTGTAATTGTGAGCACTCATTAAAATATGACATGCTAAAAAGTTGATGTTGGACAAGGAAGACAACATAATGGGTTATGTTTTCTTATATCCGAAGAGAAGTTATATTGTCATGTATCATCCAACATGTTGAGCTTGCCTTTCCCTCTCATGCTAGCCAAATTCTTTGCACCAAGTAGAGATACTACCTGTGCTTCAAAACATCCCTTAAACCAGTTCTGCCATGAGAGTCCACCATACCTACCTATGGATTGAGTAAGATCTTTCAAGTAAGTTGTCATCGGTGCAAGCAATAAAAATTGCTCTCTAAATATGTATGATCTATTAGTGTGAAGAAAATAAGCTTTATACGAACTTGTGATATGGAAGAAATAAAAGCGATGGACTGCATAATAAAGTTCTTTATCACAAGTGGCAATATAAAGTGACGTTCTTTTGCATTAAGATTTTGTCTATCCAACCATAAAAGTGCATACCTCTGCTTCCCTCTGTGAAGGGACTATCTTTTAATTTTATCTTCTACCCATATACAAGAGTCATGGTGATCATCACCTTTCCTTTTTACACTTTTTCTTTTGGCAAGC
>NC_041380.1:374942885-374978511 GCF_002162155.2 Triticum dicoccoides | reverse complement strand
AGGTTATCGTAAAGTATTATTGTTGACATTACCCTTGAGGTAAAAGGTTGGGAGGCGAAAATATAAGCCCCTATCTTTCTCTATGTCCGATTGAAACTTTGAACCCATAATTATCACATGAGTGTTAACAATTGTGAAAGATTAAATGATAGTTGAGTATGTGGACTTGCTGAAAATCTCTTGAATTGACTCTTTCCGATGTTATGATATATTGCAATTGCTTCAGTGACTGATATCATAGTTTGTTAGTTTTCAATGAAGTTTCTAATTCATGTTTTTACTTTGTGAATGAGTTGTTACTTTAGCATAAGAAATTATATGGCATTATATGTTGTTGTTCTAAAGATGATCATGATGCCCTCATGTCCGCATTTTATTTTATTGACACCTCTATCTCTAAACATGTGGACATATTTTTCGATATCGGCTTTCGCTTGAGGACAAGCGAGGTCTAAGCTTGGGGGAGTTGATATGTCCATTTTGCATCATTCTTTGATATTGATATTTATTGCATTATGGGCTGTTATTACACATTATATCACAATACTTATGCCTTTTCTCTCTTATTTTATAAGGTTCACATGAAGAGGGAGAATGCTGGTAGCTGGAATTCTGGACTGGAAAAGGAGCAAATATTAGAGACCTATTCTACACAACTCCAAAAGTCCTGAAACTTCACGAAAAATATTTTTGGAATATATAAAAAATAGTGGGCGAAGAAAGCACCAGAGGGGGCCCACCTGCCATCCACAAGGGTGGAGGGCGCGCCCTACCCCCCCTAGGGGCGCCCTCCGGTCTTGTGGGCCACCTGGCAGGCCCCCGATGCCCATCTTCTGCTATATGGTGTGTTTTGACCTGGAAAAAATCAGAAGGAAGCTTTCGAGAAAAGCACCGCCGTCTCGAGACGAAACTTGGGCAGAACCAATCTAGTGAAGGAAATATGCCCTAGAGGCAATAATAAAGTTCTTATTTATATTTCCTTATATAATGATAAATGTTTATTATTCATGCTAGAATTGTATTAACTGGAAACTTAGTACACGTGTGAATACATAGACAAACAAGATGATTAGTACATGTGTGACCTAGCTTTCTGCCTCCTTGGTTGCTGCATCATGTGTTCGGCTATCATGCTGCCGGACAGGGTTTCCAGAGATTAAAGTCCTGAAAGAGAAAAATAACAAAGCGAGAAGCCCCTAGTGCGGTTTAAGCCGCGTATTAGGGCGTGCCGTAGTTGTGCCCCCCCTCCCCGCCTATGCCCATGGTATTTTTAGTGCGTAATTATGTACGCATGGCACGAATTTCGCCGTTTGGCTTGGGCCGGGGTGGGGGACGCATTGCTACGCGAGCTCAGGTCGTGCCAGGCAGTCTAGTTGCCGATTACTCCGAGCGCGCTTGAAGGTGTCCGGGTCTTGAAACGCCGAACTGGTGGATTCCCTTGAGAGGCTGCTTTGCACTTCTGCTGCGAGGGCCGCAGTGTGCTCCTCTGTGCGGAGAGAGCGCTCTGTGTTTCCATTAACTGTGATGACCCCCCGAGGTCCTGGCATCTTGAGCTTGATGTATGCATAATGCGGTACCGCATTGAATCTCCCAAATGCGGTTCGCCCGAGCAGTGCATGATAGCCACTGCGGAACGGGACTATATCAAAGATTAATTCTTCGCTTCGGAAGTTATACGGGGATCCAAAGACCACTTTCCAGTGTAATTGAGCCTGTGCAATGGGCCTCTACACCTGGAATGACGCCTTTAAAGGTCATTTTTGTGGGTTTGATCCTTGAGGGGTCTATACCCATTTTGTGCACCGTGTCCTGGTAAAGCAGGTTCAGGCTGCTGCCGCCATCCATAAGGACTCGAGTGAGGTGAAATCCGTTGATGATTGGGTCTAAGACCAGTGCGGTGAATCCGCCATGACGGATACTAGTGGGGTGGTCCCTGCGATCGAAGGTGATCGGACAGGAGGACCATGGGTTGAACTTTGGGGCGACTGGCTCCAGCACATATACGTCCCTGAGCACACGCTTCCGCTCCCTCTTGGGGATGTGGGTTGCGTATATCATGTTCACCGTCCGCACTTGTGGGGGGAACCTCTTCTGTCCTCCGGTGTTCGGCTGCCGGGGCTCTTCCTCGTCATCGCTATGTGGCCCCTTATCTTTGTTTTCGGCAATTAAATTGCCGGCCTGCTTGAATACCCAACAATCCCTATTGGTGTGGTTGGCTAGCTTGTCGGGGTGCCGTGTATCTGACATGAGCGATCGAGTATGAGGTCCAAACTGGACGGGCCTGGAGTGCTTCTTTTAAATGGCTTTTCCGCTGACCAGGTTTAGAGCCTTTGAATCCGGCATTGACTGCCGTATCCTCGGTATTGTCGCTGTTAATGCGGCGCTTATGTTTATTTTGACGTGACCTGCCATTGCCGTCCTTGGTATCCAAAGTACCACGGTTCTTTGATATGTTATTACTGCGAGCCAGCCAGCTGTCTTCTCCTGCACAAAAGCGGGTCATGAGTGTCGTGAGGGCTGCCATAGATTTCGGCTTTTCCTGACCAAGGTGCCGGGCTAGCCACTCGTCGCGGATGTTGTGCTTGAAAGCTGCTAGAGCCTCTGCATCCGGACAGTCGACAATTTGATTTTTCTTTGTTAGGAACCGTGTCCAGAATTGCCTGGCCGATTCCTCTGACTGCTGAATTATGTGGCTCAAGTCATCGGCATCTGGTGGTCGCATATAAGTGCCCTGAAAGTTGTCGAGGAATGCGGCTTCCAGATCCTCCCAACAGCCAATGGACTCTGCTGGCAAGCTATTGAGCCAATGCCGAGCTGGTCCTTTGAGTTTGAGTGGGAGATATTTAATGGCGTGTAGATCATCACCGCGTGCCATGTGGATATGCAGGAGGAAATCCTCGATCCATATAGCAGGATCTGTTGTGCTGTCGTATGATTCAATATTTACGGGTTTGAAACCCTCTGGGATTTGATGATCCATTACTTCGTCTTTGAATCATAGGGGGTGTGCGGCGCCTCTGTACTGGACTATGTCGTGACGCAGCTCGAATGAGTCGTGTCCGCTATGGTCGTCCCGGCCGGACTTACTTTTACTATATCCGGCGTGACGTTTATCGTCTTGCATAGTGGCGCGCCCTCGTGATCTGTAGATCGATCTTGCATGTTTTTCTTTGTCCTCCAATACATCTCGCAGGTCTGGCATATTTCCCCATGCCTTTTTATTTGAATGGCGTCGGGGTGCAGGCTGAGTTTTTGGCTGGAATGCCTCTCTATCGCGGCCACGAGGTGGCCGATCAGCCGCGTCATACGCTTCTTCCTCCAGTCGGGGTAGCAACCTGCATTTTGGGTAACTCTTGGAGGGGCGCTCAAGTTTATATTCCTCGGCCGCGAGGACTTCAGTCCATCTGTTAGCTAGCAGATCTTGATCAGCTTGAAGCTACTGCTGCTTTTTCTTAAGGCTATTTGCCGTGGCTATAAGCCGGCGCTTGAAGCGCTCTTGTTCGACGGGATCCTATGGCACGACGAATTCGGCATCGTCGAGACTTGCCTCGTCTTCGGAGGGGGGCATGTAATTATCATCCTCCGCCTCTCCATCTGCCACTCCCTCATCAGGGCTGGCTTCTCCATCCTCCTGTGCTGAATCTTGCTGGAGGCGGTTGTCTTGGGCACTGTCCGGGGTGTTGTTATCTGCTATGCCAGAATCACCATTTTTGCGTTGGCAGGACTTAGAGCGGCGCCGCTGACTCTGGCGCTTAGGTTGCTTCCTGGAGGGGTCATCCTCCGCTGTCTCGTCGCCATTGCCTTCTTTGGGTGTGTCCACCATGTATATATCATATGATGAGGTGGCTGCCCAGTGCCCTGTGGGCAGTGGTTCCTCTTCGTCTCCCGCATCGTCGTCCATACCGTAGATGTCTTCGGAGTTGAAGTCGAGCATGTTGGTTAAGTCGTCGACAGTGGCTACTAAGTGGGTGGTGGGTGGGCAGCGAATTTCTTGGTCATCCGCATCCCAATCCTGCCGGACATAGTTTGGCTAGGATCCTCCTGACAAGGAGAGAGACCTTAATGAGTTCAGTATGTCGCCAAAGGGCGAGTGCTGAAAAATATCCACGGAGGTAAACTCCATGATCGGTGCCCAATCGGATTCGCTAGGAATGGGCGCAGGCGGTTCGGAGTCCGTGGTCGGAGAAGGATCCGGCAGTCTGACAGCATGGCTCTTGTGCAGGGTAAGGTCGATGTTTGGCTCGATCGCCGCTGAGGGTAAGGCCTCCGTGGTGGGGTCTATCCACCCATCCATGGACGACGCAACTAGCTCCGAATTGAGGGTCGGAGCGGCTGCCGGTGCGATCTCCCGGACGTTGTCTGATGGTAGAGCTAAATCGTACTCATCGTGACCGCGTGACACACAAGGCAGAGGCTCGAATCCGTCGAAGATCAAGTCTCCGCGGATATCGGCCGTGTAGTTTAAGCTTCCAAACCCGACCTGGTGGCCAGGGGCGTAACTTTCGATCTGCTCCAGATGGCCAAGCGAGTTGGCCCGTAGTGCGAAGCCGCCGAATACAAAAATCTGTCCAGGGAGAAAAGTCTCACCCTGGACCGCATCGCTAACGATGACCGAAGGAGCCATCAAGCCTAACGGCGACGACACAGAAGAACTCTCAATGAAAGCACCAATGTCGGTGTCAAATCCAGCGGATCTCGGGTAGGGGGTCCCGAACTGTGCGTCTAAGGCGGATGGTAACAGGAGGTAGGGGACACGATGTTTTACCCAGGTTCGGGCCCTCTTGATGGAGGTAAAACCCTACGTCCTGCTTGATTAATATTGATGATATGGGTAGTACAAGAGTAGATCTACCATGAGATCAGAGAGGCTAAACCCTAGAAGCTAGCCTATGGTATGATTGTATGTTATTGTGTCCTACGGACTAAAACCCTCCAGTGTATATAGACACCGGAGGGGGCTAGGGTTACACAAAGGAGGGGATATCCATATCCGTACTGCCTAGCTTGCCTTCCACGCCAAGTAGAGTCCTATCCGGACACGAGACGAAGTCTTCAATCTTGTATCTTCATAGTCTAACAGTCCGGCCAAAGGATATAGTCTGGCTGTCCGGAGACCCCCTAATCCAGGACTCCCTCGGGTACCTATGGGTTGCTAGTAGTGTTGATTACTCCTTGTAGTTGATGCTAGTTGGTTTATTCGGTGGAAGATCATATGTTCAGATCCTCAATGATAATTAATACTCCTCTAATTATGAACATGAATATGTTTTGTGAGTAGTTAAGTTTGTTCCTGAGGACATGGGAGAAGTCTTGTTATAAGTAATCATGTGAATTTGGTATTCGTTCGATATTTTTATGAGATGTATGTTGTCTTTCCTCTAGTGGTGTTATGTGAACGTCAACTACATAACACTTCACCATTATTTGGGCCCAGGGGAAGGCATTGGGAAGTAATAAGTAGATTATGGGTTGCTAGAGTGACAAAAGCTTAAGCCCTACTTTATGCGTTGCTTCGTAAGGGGCTGATTTGGATCCATATGTTTCATGCTATGGTTAGATTTATCTTAATTCTTCTTTCGTAGTTGTGGATTCTTGCGAGGGGGGTTAATCATAAGTGGGAGGCTTGTCCAAGGAAGGGCAGCACCCAAGCACCGGTCCACCCACATATCAAACTATCAAAGTAACGAACATGAATCATATGAGCATGATGAAAACTAACTTGACAACAATTCCCATGTGTCCTCGGGAGCGTTTTGCTTTATATAAGAGTTCATCCAAGCTTGTCCTTTGCTACAAAAAGGATTGGGCCACCTTGTTGTACCTTGTTTACTTTTGTTACTTGTTACCCGTTACGAATTATCTTATCACACAACTATCTATTACCGATAATTTCAGTGCTTGTAGAGAATACCTTGCTGAAAACCGCTTGCCATTTCCTTCTGCTCCTCGTTGGGTTCGACACTCTTACTTATCGAAAGGACTACGATACATCCCCTATACCTGTGGGTCATCATGGAGGCATAATGCTCCCTAAGAATCCACTAGGGCCACCGTAATCTCCTCACGCCCTCGCACAATGCAAGAAGTCGTGATTCCACTAAGGGACCCTTGAGGGTGGTCACCGAACCCATACAAATGGAAACCCTTGGGGGCGGTCATCAAACCCGTACACTTTGGCAACCCTTGTGGGTGGTCACCGGTACCTGTCAAACTGGTCAGGGTGATCTCCACAACCTAATTAGAGACCCCAACGCTTGCTCGAAGCTTTACATCTCAACGATTGAGCTCCAAATACCACCAACCGTCTAGGGCGCCCAAGCACCCAAGAGGAACAAGCTCTAGGGTGCCAAGCACCCAAGAGTAATAAGATTCTCAACTTGTAACTTCCACGTATCACCGTGGAGAACTCAAACTGATGCACCAAATGCAATGGCAAGGGCACACGAAGTGCCCAAGTCCCTCACTCTCAAATCCCACCAAAGCAACAAAAGCTATGGAGGAAAATGAGAGAAAGAACAAGAAGGAGAACACCAAGAACTCCAAGATCTAGATCTAAGGGGTTCCCCTCACATAGAGGAGAAAGTGATTGGTGGAAATGTGGATCTAGATCTCCTCTCTCTTTTCCCCCAAAACGAGCAAGAATCCATGGAGGGATTGAGAGATAGCAAGATCGAAGAAGGTCAACAATGGGGGAAGAACTCGAGCTAAAGGGATAGGGCTCAATGGGGAAGAAGCCCCCCTTTTATACGTGGGGAAAAATCCAACCGTTATCCTCATTCTCAGCCCGCAGCGGGCGGTACTACCGCTCTAGGGAGCGGTACTACCACTGGCTGCAGCGATACTGCCACTCGGCCCAGTGGTACTACCGATGGGACTTCGCACAACGCCTAAGGTAGAAGGAACAGAGAGGAGGGCCATTGAGCGGCACTAGTAGTAGTAGTAGGGGCGGTACTACCACTTACAAGCGGTACTACCGCTCCTACCGCTGCTGCTACTATCGCTGAACCCAACACAAGACTAGCATGTCTCGAGTTGAGGCAGTACTAGCGCGGAACCGGAGCCGTACTATGGCCTGTGGCCGTGGGTGGTACTACCGCTGTGAAATAGCAGTACTACCTCTTATGGCTTTCAGCGGTACTACCGCTCCGGGGCCGCGGTACTACCGATGGCGCCTCCCTTATGCCACTTCCAAGCAAAACAAATGCTCCAGGAAAACCAGAACTGCCACAACTTCTGCAAATGAGCTCCGAATTGAGTAAACGCAAGCTTCTTGGATAGATGGCGCTCCCTTATAGTAAGAAGAGGCAGGGGAGGTATGCCTAACATATAGAGGAGTGAACCCTCCAACCGAGAAGAACCAACATAACCTCCAACATTGAAAACATCATAGAAGATGCATGTGAACTCTGTTTTCAATGAACTCGAGCTTGTCATGAAAATGACCATAAGCTCTAAAAATCACCAAGAGAAATGCCAAACAAGAACCAAGAAAGATGATGTAATGATGCAATGGTTTGAGCTCTCTACAAACGATACGATCAAGCTACCAACTTGAGAGCCCCCCTTGATAGTACGGCAATCGATCCTATAACCAGGTCTCCCAACTAGCACCATGAGACCGGCAAAATACAAAACCTATCAAGGGCAAACCTTTCCCTTGCGCATGATCCACTTGAGCTAGATGATGATGATCTTGTCCTCCTCAAGACGGACCACCTTTCTGGATTGTGTCGGGTCGATGAAGACTAGTTGATTGCTCCCCCATACTCCACTATGGGTGAGACACTCTTTGTCACATCTTCACAAGTTCATTGACACCACAATGGACGACAAGCTTCAAGGATGACCTCTTCGTGATGCTTCACTTGAACTTGCACACCGCAATCTTGATGACGATCACCACGTGATGTCATCCTCCATGGGTTGTATGAGATCTTCTTCTTGATGCAAACCCATGGAAACAAACCTAACCCCACATAGAACTCACACATAGATCATGGGTTAGTACACAAAGTGTAATGGACAATGCTTACCATACCATGGGATCACTTGATCCCTCTCGGTACATCTTGTACGCTTTGTGTGTTGATCAACTTGATTCACTCTTGACTTAGTCTTGATCAACCTTGTATCGTGTCTTCTACATTACCACTCTTTGGATAATTCCTTGAATAGCACATTGGTCAACATATAAACTCCTTGAAACCAACAAATGGACTTCAAGAATTTCCTATTGACAAATCCTTCAAATATAACTCAAGACAACCATTAGTCCATAGAGATTGTCATCAATTACCAAAACCACACATGGGGCACCACATGTTCTTTCAGATAGAAACTTCCAACACAAGTTTTTCTTCAAAAGATTTCATCATAGCATCAACGATACTTTTAGTAAAAGCTTTATTTTGATTGTAAGCATGAGGTGAATTTAACATGGACTGCAACAAGGAAATACAATCTATCAAATAACAATTATCATAGTTAAAGTCCTTGAAATCCAAGAGAGCGGTTCATCGCTACTTAAAGTTTTGACCTCTCCAATCCCACTTTTATTAATTTTTTCATTAAGATCGTTAAACTCCAAATTATTGGGACGCTTTCTAGATAAAGTTGACTCATCTCTAGTACCATCTTTATAAAGATTTATATTAGAAAACAAAGATTCAATAGGAGTCACGCTAATCACTTTAAGATCTTCATTATTATTTTCAAGGGACTTCGATTTAGCAGCCATCTTATTTACCAACGTAGTTTGCTTATCGGAAATTTGGCCTACTAAACTTTCAATATAAGCAAATTGAGATTTAAGGCCATATATTTCCTTAGTAACATCATCGAGCTCTTTATTAATATACTCCATCATAGTTTTTTGCTCTTTAAGTTTGTTTGTAAAGAAACTATTATGCTCAAATTGTAAGGACATGAAATTTTTAGCATTATTTTCAATCTCTTCCAACTTCCTATAGTAAGGATCAGAGCTCTTGGGTTGAGCCATATGGGCAAACAAGCAATCTAACACATGAGCATACGGAAAGCAAACGAAAAAGACGAACGGAAGGAGGGCGAATAAAAAGGCAAATATTTTTGTGTTTTCCTGAAAATGTTTTAGAAGTGGGGGAGAGGAAAACGAGAGGCGGATGGCAAATAATGTAAGTGCAAGAGATGAGTTTATGATGGGTACTTGGTAGGCTTGATGTAGAACTTCCCCGGCAACAGTGTTAGAAATTCTTCCTGCTATTTCTTGAGCTTGCGTTGATTTTTCCCTTGAAGAGGAAAGGGTGATGCAACAAAGTAGAGATAAGTATTTCCCTCAGTTAAGAACCAAGGTATCAATCCAGTAGGAGGCACAAGCAAGTCTCTAATCTATGCACCTGCACAAACTAACAAACACTTGCACACAATGCAAAAAGGGGTTGTCAATCCCTTCACGGTCACGAACAATAGTAAGATCTAATAGAGATAGGTATAAAAGATAAATAAAAAGGCAAACTGAAATGAATCTAAATAAATTGCGGCAATGTATTCTTGGGTTCTGAAAATATATGATGGAAACTAGATCTGGGGGCCATAGGTTTCCCTAGAGGCTTCTCTCTTGAAGATAGCATACGATGGGTGAACAAATTACTGTTGAGCACTTGATAGAAAAGCGCAAACTTATGACGGTATCTAAGGCAATGATCATGAATATAGGCATCACGTCCATGACAAGTAGACCGAAACGATTCTGCATCTACTACTATTACTCCACACATCGACCGATTCCTGCCTGCATCTAGAGTATTAAGTTCATAAGAACAGAGCAACACTTTAAGCAAGATGACATGATGTAGAGGGATAAACTCAAGCAATATGATGAAAACCCCATCTTTTTATCCTTGATGGCAACAATACAATATGTGCCTTGCTACCCCTTCTATCACCGGGTGAGGACACTGCACGATTGAACCCAAAACTAAGCACCTCTCCCATTGCAAGAAAAACCAATCTAGTTGGCCAAACCAAACTGATAGTTCAAAGAGAAATACAAATATATCTTAATCATGCATAAAAGAGTTTAGAGAAGACTCGGATAATATTCATAGATAATCTGATCATAAATCAACAATTCATCAGATCTCAACAAACACACAGCAAAAAAAAGTATTACATTGAATAGATCTCCAAGAACATCGAGGAGACCATTGTATTGAAGATTAAAGACAGAGAATAAGCCATCTAGCTACTAGCTATGGACCCGTAGGTCTATGGTAAACTACTCACGCTTCATCGGAAGGGCAGCAAGGTTGATATAGAGGCCCTCCATGACCGAATCCCCCTCCGATAGGGTGCCGGAAAGGCCCCAAGATGGGATCTCATGGGAACAGAGGCTTGCGACGGCAAAAAAGTATTCCGGTGGACGCTTCTGGTGGTTTGGGAATATTTGAGATTTATAGTGCAAAAATTAGGGTTGGAGGACTCCCGAAGGGCCCACAGGCCCTCAGGGCGACCCCCCAGGGGCGCGCCTGGCAGGCTTGTGGCCTCCTCGGGCATCTTCTGACCCCCTCTCCAAGCTCCGTGGATGTCTTCTGGCCCAAGAAAAATCATCATAAAGTTTTATTCCGTTTGATATTCCTTTTCTGTAAAACTCAAATACAAGGAAAAATCAGAAACTAGCACTGGGCTCTAGGTTAATAGATTAGTCCCAAAAATAATATAAAAACATATTGATGCATATAAAACATCCAAAATAGATAATATAATAGCATGGAACAATCAAAAATTACATATACGTTGGAGACGTATCAGTATGTTCTTTATTGCTTCAATATCAAAGGGAAGAAAAAACTGGTGCAACTTATCGTCTCTCCATGCCACCAGGTATTGTCAATCAACTCGCTGACAAATGTAGGGGGCGCTAGCTAGGCAAGCTACTGGCCTCATTGACAAGTCTCCCAGTATCCAATTGTCTGCCCAGATTTGGGTAGTTGCACCATTCACAATGCACCTTATGATGCCCTACGAGAGCACGTCTCTACCTTCCAAGATCGATCTCCAAATTTGAGATGGGTGAGGTCCTAGCTCGACAGTCAGAATATCATTGTTTGGATAGTAGTCAGATTTAAGCAACCGTGCACAAAGGGAGTCGGGCACTGTGAGAAGGCACCACGACTGTGAGGCCAATAAAGCTAGGTTTAAGAGCTCGATATCCCTAAATCCCAATCGACCACACTTCTTGGTTGGGTCATAACTCTTCAAGAAACCCAATGTGGTTTTCGTTAACCCTCTTTGCTACCCAAAAGAACCGGCGAACGAGTTTATTGAGCTTTTCACATAAACTTTCTTAGCAATTAAAACAAGACATTGAGAAAAATCAGAACGACCTTTGCAACCGATTTGATAAAACTTGCTTTGCATGCAATAGAGATCGTTTTCTCAATCCAACCTTCCACCTTAGCCCATAACTTGTCACTTAAAAGCATCTATGGGTAAAAACATACCCTGGACGACATACCCTATTTGGTGCTTCACGCGCCTGTTGTTACTGTTTTTGCAAACGGGCGCCTGAAGCTCCCCGTGCCGGGCCGGCCCATCCAACGTTTTTTTCTATGTGTTAACACGCAAAAAAGTGTGCCACCCTGTTCATGTATCGAAACTGCGACTCCCTCGTCGTGGTAGCTTGGTGTAACCACCACGCCACTTGGCGGGATCTGGTACCTTTAACTTTTTCCTCCTTTATTCGCTCTTTTCCTTATTCCTTATTTAGTTTTTATTTTTCCATTTTCTTCTTTCTTCTTTCTTTTTTCCTTTTTCCTTTTTATTTCTTTTTTTATTCCATTCTGGTTTTATGATTTGTTTGAAAATACGTGAACTTTTTGTTCAAATCGATTATTTTTTTAATTTGATGATTTTTTGAAATTCGATGAACTTCTCCGGGTTTGATGAAGTTTTTTTCCAATCATTTTTTTCAAAATTCATGAACTTTTTTTCAAATTTGATGAGTTTTCCATATCCCATGACTTTTTTAAAATTAAATGAACTTTTCTTAAAGTTCAATGAACTTTTTTCAAAATCGTTGATTTTTTTCAAGTTCAAAGAATTTTTTTTAGAATTTGATGAAATTTTTTCAATATTGATGAACTTTTTGAAAAATCGGTGATTTTTATCAAATTCGATGAACTTTTTAGAATTATGATTTTTTTGTCAAATTCATGAACGTTTTTGAAAATCCGTGAACTATTTTGAATTCACATTTTTTCATTTTTATCGTTTTCCTCATTTTTTATTTTTTTCAAAGGCGAACGTGTACATGGGCCGGCCCACCAGCGCAGGCGAGTGGGTGCCAGGGAGCTTCCCTGGCGGTGCATCTTATTCGGCGCTTCAATGGCCGTTTGCAAACGGGCACCCGAAGCTCCTTCAAGGTGGGCCGACCCATCTAGGGTTTTCTTTCTTCTGTGTTTTAATCCGCAAAAGGAGCGCAGTAACCGTGATTCGAACCAGCATCCTCCCTCACCTAGTATCGCCGGTGTAACCACCAAGCCACCATGCAAGATCTGACAAGATTGAACTTTTTCTATCTGTTATTCTTTCTTTCCCCTTTTCCTTTTACCTATTTTTGTTTTATGTTTTTTTTTCTCTTCTTGGCTTGATGAATTGTTTGAAAATATGTGATTTTTTTAAAAAAATTGATGATTTTTTTTCAAATCGATAAACTTATTTTATGTTTGTGACCTTTTTTTCAAATTTGGTGAACTTTTTTCAAAAAATCGGTGAACTTTTTTCAAATCTGATGAACTTTTTTCAAAATCGATGAATTTATTTTCCAAATTCAATGAACATTTTTAAAAAAATGGATGATTTTTTTAATTTGATGATTTTTCTTAACTTTTTCAAAATTCAGTGAACTTTTGTTCAAAATCTATGAACATTTTTGAATTCATAAACCTTTTCATTTTTTATATTAATCAACGTGAACAAAGTTAACTACATGTTAATGTTTGTACTTAAAGAGGGGTCAAATAGGATTATTTTTGTCATCATAGGCAACAAACTGAGCTTGGTTTAGTGGGAAGGCTAGAAGCTCTTGACTTAGGTGGGCAGAGATCGATTCCCACTTTTCTCGAGTTAATGTCAATGTTTTCCCTCACGTTTGTTTTTTCCCATAGGTTGATTGGGCTGGCCCGCTATGCGCCGCGAGCGCGAGGAGCCTTGGAATAATGCTGAACTCAAAGGTTTATTTCTGTATTATAAGAAAAAAATCGAATCAAATTCATGGATTTACCATGACCTCGGTTGTGACTCCATAGATAAAAATGGGAATTTTCTCTCTTCGAGACCATTGAACAAGAAAGAAATCGTCCACAGATAATAAGCTATCATATGCCTTGGAAAAGTGATATGAGATGCTTGGAAATGGTTAAAGTAATTGAATAGGAGGATCACGACTATAACCCATGGTAGACTTTTTAAAGAAGAAAATGATCTATTTGATACTATTGTTGACTAGTTACAAAGGGACCGTTTCGTCCTTGTAGGGTATTCTGGCCTATTGCCCTTCCTTGTTCTTATTTCGCTTTAGGGGTTGGTTTACAGGGACAACCAACGCCGTAGGCCGCTTACAGCGCCGATTAGGAGGTCCCTTCTTGGGAAAACCCTACTCGCCGCATTCTGCGACAAGTTTCGATTTATCGCATAGGTTCGATGGCACATGGGCCGGCCCAGTTAGCTTTTTATATGTGCCATCATTTTTTCATTCTTGCGAACCTTCTAGAAGGTTTCCTGGCTGGTTATGGGAACCTTCCAAAAGGTTCTTCAACCATTTTTTTTCTGGTTTTCTTTTTGTTTTTCATTCATTTTTTTTGTCTCTGTTCCCTTTTCTTCTTTTACGTTGTTTTTTTCCGATTTATTTTTCTTTTTTCTTTTTTTATTTTGTCCTTCTTTTTTCATAAAAATGTTAAAAATTTGTTTGCGTTCACAAAATTGTTTGGAAGTTTCATAAATAAATATTCTAAAATTTTTTAAAAAAATTGAGTTTTGCCAGAAATGTTCAAAAAATGCAAAATTAAAAAATGTTCAAAATATTCGAAATTTGTTTGCCTTTCCAACAAATGACATGATTTTTTTGAAGAAAACATTTTGTTTTTGTAAAAAAATGACCGTGTTTTACAAAATTTGTTCAAAGATTTCAAACAATGTTTTGGATTTCAATTTTTTGTTCATGTATTCAAAATTTGTTTGTGCTTCCAAATTTGTCCGGGGTTTTCGAAATTGTTCTCCATTCCAAAATTTACTCTCAAATTTTAAAAAATGTTCATGCTTTATAAAATTGTTAACAAATTCTATAAATGTTCATGTTTTGGAAAAAGGTTTGGGAAATTTAAAATTTGTTCGTGATATCATAAAATTGTTTGCTCTTGTCAAAAAAATCGCACGCTCGAAAGGCTAATTAAAATTTGGAAAATTGTAAAGGATTTTTTTTCCTAAATCGCCAAAGGAGCTCCCACCCTGCACTGGACTGCCACACGGTTCTAGCTCGCGGGCCTCTCTCTTCCGTGTATCAGCTGGCCCCTTCATGGTGAAGGTCTATCGTTAGCTGTTAAAGCCTACGGCCCAGGTGACTGCAAGATTTCTCAAAAAAAATGGTGATTGCAAGTCCGCAACCATCGCCCGCCACGTCACCGATCCGCACCTCTGATCTCAGTAAACATCCGCCCTCCGTTCCTAATCCAACGCTTCGCAACCACCATCCCACGGATCGATCTCCTCCCTGTGTTTCTCCCAGCCACGTCACCGATCCTTGCGCAGCTCTCTCCACGAATCACGCGCTCGGAACCCAGCATCCCGCGGATCCGTCCCAAGCCCCTCTCCGGTATAAAGAACCACCACCGTTCAACCTCCACCGCATCAGACATCAAATCCCCAATCCCCAATCCCCTCCAATCCCACCTTCGGGACAGCAGCCAGCAAGCGTCGCCAGCCATGTCAGGCCGAGGCAAGGGAGGCAAGGGCCTGGGAAAGGGCGGCGCGAAGCGGCACAGGAAGGTGCTGCGCGACAACATCCAGGGGATCACGAAGCCGGCGATCCGGCGGCTGGCGCGGCGGGGCGGCGTGAAGCGCATCTCCGGGCTGATCTACGAGGAGACCCGTGGCGTGCTCAAGATCTTCCTCGAGAACGTCATCCGCGACGCCGTCACCTACACGGAGCACGCCCGCCGCAAGACCGTCACCGCCATGGACGTCGTCTACGCGCTCAAGCGCCAGGGCCGCACCCTCTACGGCTTTGGCGGCTGAGCCAGGGTCGTGCCTCGCGTGGGATTTAGATGTGGTTAGGCGGGTCGTCGTTCTGTGGTGTGTGCTTGTCCTGTGTGTGCGTGTGCAGCTGCGTGCTGGTGGTTGTAATGAGTTCCAGATTATAATATGGGTGTTCATCTCGCATTGGATTGAATCGTGTGTTTTGCTCTGATCTGACCACTGGCGAGGTCTGTCCCTGCAGACTTCGAACATTAGGCCGTTTGTTTGTACTACTAGTATGTTGAATGCAGAGTTTATAACTGTTGATTAACCACTGTTCGTTAGATTAGAACCTTCCTCCAGCGGTTTGTTTGATGAATCCAGAGTTGAGAGCTGTCGATGAATCACTGTTCGTTAGATAAATGGTTGGGCGGATGGTAGCGCGAGCTAAATGCTCAACTCAGTAGAAGTTGACGAGAATAGTTCAGTTTTTTTCTAGGGAAGGAGACTAGTTCAGGGCCTAAACACAGGAATAGAAAAAACACAGGATTAAAATGGTATGTTCATTGGATCCCTATAGGATTTGAGTTTGTTTGATTGTGTCAAGAAAAAACAAAGGATTCCTTCTAAGAGGTTTGAGTGGATGTTAGAATTTTTGTGAAATATAGTACAAATGAATTTTTAGGAAAAAAAATCTACATGATTCAATTCTACGAATCAAACGATCAATATAGGAAAAATTCCTAAGAATTATAATCCTTCAAAGAACCTACGAAAATTCTTTAAATCAAAGAGACCCTCAGTTAGCATGTATCTACACGACTGTATCAACGTATCACTGTTTAATGATTGGCCCAACCTTAGGGCTCCTTTGATTCATCATAGGATTTTATTAAGCATCAGAATCATTATAAATCTTTCCTACATTGATTGTTTGATTCATATAGAATGGAGTCCTGTAATTTTTTTTGCCAGGGATTTGCATCCAATTAATTTATTTTAAAATAATTTTTTATTTCCCTATGATGCAATCAAACACCAAAAATGATGTATATATTTTTTCGACGAAAATGATGTACAATTGAGACGAGTGTAACATTTTAATTCTATGTTTTCTCTATCTTCTGTTTTTTTAACACAGTACACACGCTAATATGTACATACACTTATTTCTATGAATGCATTGCCATAGACATTTTCATGAACGTAAATTGCCCAGAAAACTTGAAATAAATTCAGAAAAACGCAAACTTCAATTTCAAGTCTGAAACTTAAACTCCGATGGAGACCCCCACTATCCAATCACAAGTTTTCGCCTATTTTTCTCATTGTTATCCTACGGATCAAAGAGTCCCTTAGGGCATTTCCAAGGTGGACCTGTAAATCTTCCGCAACCGTCCGGATCGCACTGTCCGGACCGTGAAAGCCATTCAACGCGGTCTTGTATTGGTCCGCGAGGCGGTCCAAACGAGATTTCTCTCGTAAACCGGAAACAAATGTGGGGAAGATTTACGGGAGTCCAGACCGATCTCACGCCCGCTTCTAACCGCCCTAACCTACCAAAACCCCTCTTCCCTCGCCCACGTGCGTTCCCTCCCGGCGCCAGCTGCCCGCGTTCATGCTGCTATAAAGCGCGCTGCTCAACTAGAAGACGGCTCGAGACTAACGTGACATCTTACTGCCTCCGCCATTGAAACGGCGCACCGGCCGAGGGCGCCGCCCGCGACGCGTCTCCGGTGCCCACGCCTGTTCAATGTTGGACACACGTGACTGGACGTGACGGGACAGATATCTACCATGCCCGTTCAATGCTGTTGTCCGTCCGTATGCCGCCATTAAGCAGGGTTGCCGGTCGAGAAACCCACTCCAACGCCACACACTAAATCACCCGGACGCCTCGCCTCATCAGAATCTGATATATAAAGGTAGCCACACCCGGCTAACTCCACACCACACCACAAGCACATCCACATCCTCCTCCCTTGCACTGCATCCGTCATGACCGCTAGCGGGAAAGCACTGTAGGACAGTTCGTCGCTGGAGATGAAGCACGCGGTGGCCGCCCTTGCCGCTCGCCTGGCATATGCGCTGTGCCTGGCGGATCGAGGCCGGCTTGCCGGCCAGCTCGCCCGAGGTCTCCGACGATGAGTACGACACCACGATGGAGACGGGCTCCGACGACTCCGCCCCGAATCCCGCGCCTCTTGTGCACGCCGGCTTCACCATGGAGCAGGCGCAGACACACTTCAACGTTGTCATGGCGGGGGTGCAGCCTGTGCCGGCGTTCCACCAGGCATAGGAGGAACAACGGTACAATTTGTTCCTCCTGGAGCAACACCAGCTGACGGAGGGCCAGATCTACAGCGAGAGCATGAGTGAGGAGGCCGTGATGAACCCAAATTTCATCACGGAGCAGTGTGCCATCTACTATGCCATCCATGCTTAAGTCGCCACTCGCCAGGAGGCAGGAGTCGCGGAGGCGCAACTGCAGGCGTCGCGAAGGAGAACAACTCCAGCTACGCCTCCTACGCGTCGCCGATGAACCATCAGTCGGCCCGATGGGACGACGACAACACCGGCGCCACCATTTCCCTCGTGGACATCACATCCACCAGCGACGAACAAGGGGTGAACTCCTCCGAGGATGAGTAGGCGAAGAGAGGCAACAGGGTCTGGTGTCCTATGTGGGTCGGTCTGTCTCCCTTGTTCTACTCTTCCTTACCGGAGACCGCACCTTCACTTGTCGGTCTTATCGTGAGTGCTCATGGAGACGGCGGAAGAAGGACGACACAGGCTTGGTTCAGGAGCGAGTCTTTTATGTTGTTCTAAATGTTTGAAATGTAATTAAATCTGCCGTGTTTGTATGAAATCCGACTGTGTTTACATTTTTTTGAAATGGTCAGGGGGGGGGGCTCCCCACCTAAATATATTTCAAAGTGGCCTTGATAACATAAGATTGATCCAATTTATGAGGAAACCAGGCCGAAAACCGTACAAGAGAGGATAGAACAAGAAGAGAAACAACAAAATGGATGCCCCATACAAGGCACGCCTAGCTAGCAGACCAGGGACAACACCACAAGAGGTACAATTAGATGAGGGGAGTCATCAAAGGATCACAATACCAAGAGTCCAAGACTTGACAAGCGGCCTAACACATCCCACAACGTGCGTACCGAACACCACGGCGCAACAAAGGAGCATCCACAATCAACGAGTGACAAGCACGAACCTTGACTGGGAGCTCCGCCATGAAAATTCGAAAACGATTAGAAGATTGGGGAGGCATCTTGCATCATCATTGAGCAAAGATTAACCAAGACAACGCCAAGAGCACGAAGATCGCAGCACCACAACAACAGCCATGTGAGGGTCTTGAGCAAGCACAACAATAAAGGGCGACACTGACACCACCATACCGTCATTGACCCATCCGACCGCACCATCACCACCAACATCCCGCATCAAGCACCACCTACATATCAACCAAGCAGACCCCAAGATGATGCCTTCAAGAAGGATCACGACACCAGTTGCGCCACCATCATCCGCATCGGGAGTACCTGGGCCAAGGGTTTCCCGCGGGGTCTCAACTTCCATCTTCATCTGACCAAGCAAGGTGAGCCTTGAACGTTGGTCGTCTGGTCGGCACCCAACAACACCCCGCAAGGGAGAGGTGTCGTACATGAATGAAGTTGTCTAGAGAGGAACACACCCCGCTAACGCGGCTTCGGATGGAAAAATTGAAACCACTCGAAGGAGTGGCCGAGTCTAGATGACGCTGACACACGAATATACCAAGTCGAGGCCTTCAGGAAGGAATGCAACACGAAGCACGCCACCATCGACTGTTCCGGGCTGACCAAGAACAAGGGTTTCCCCTGGTGCCTCGAAGGGGAAGTCACTGTGACAGCGATGCCTCGAAGGAGGTAAGCTGCACCCTCGGGCATCGCTGTCACTAGCTCCAACCAGAGCAGGGGCTTTCACCCAAGTGAACAAGCCACCTCTGAGGAGGACCAGTAGACTGTGAGTTGCTGCTCCCTGCTCCCGCCACCTACTGCGCGAACACATAGCCGCCACCAGCCGCCAAGCTGCAGGTCAACAGTTCAGTCAGGAGGGCTGCCACCCCAATCTGATGCCTGGCAGAATGAGCAGTGAGTCCAACTCGCACAACCGCCGCCCCCAACAACCATATCCACCCAGCCAACGCGTGAGGATCGGATCCGGCCGCGACAGCCTGGATCTGGAGCTTGAAGCCGCGACCAGAGCACACCTAGCTTGCGGTGTCGCTGCATCCGCCAAGTGACGCAACAGACGAGCCAATCCCCCTAGCCCACCACCTCCATCCACACCGGCCGCCACCCGCGAGGGCCCAGATCTGGCCTGAACGGGCGCCCATGAGCGCAACCGCGTGAAGGAAATATGCCCTAGAGGCAATAATAAAGTTATTATTTATTTCCTTATATCATGATAAATGTTTATTATTCATGCTAGAATTGTATTAACTGGAAACATGATACATGTGTGAATACATAGACAAACAGAGTGTCACTAGTATGCCTCTACTTGACTAGCTCGTTGATCAAAGATGGTTATGTTTCCTAGCCATAGACAAAGAGTTGTCATTTGATTAACGGGATCACATCATTAGGAGAATGATGTGATTGACTTGACCCATTCCGCTAGCTTAACACTTGATCGTTTTAGTTTGTTGCTATTGCTTTCTTCATGACTTATACATGTTCCTATGACTATGAGATTATGCAACTCCCGTTTACCGGAGAAACACTTTGTGTGCTACCAAACGTCACAACGTAACTGGATGATTATAAAGGTGCTCTACAGGTGTCTCCAAAGGTACTTGTTGGGTTGGCGTATTTCAAGATTAGGATTTGTCACTCTGATTGTCAGAGAGGTATCTCTGGGCCCACTCGGTAATACACATCACTTAAGCCTTGCAAGCATTGCAACTAATGAGTTAGTAGTGGGATGACGTATTATGGAACGAGTAAAGAGACTTGCCGGTAACGAGATTGAACTAGGTATTAAGATATCGACGATCGAATCTCGGGCAAGTAACATACCGATGACAAAGGGAACAACGTATGTTGTTATGCAGTTCGACCGATGAAGATCTTCGTAGAATATGTAGGAGCCAATATGGGCATCCAGGTTCCGCTATTGGTTATTGACCAGAGAAGTGTCTCGGTCATGTCTACATAGTTCTCGAACCCGTAGGGTCCGCACTCTTAACGTTCGTTGACGATATAGTATTTATGAGTTATGTATGTTGGTAACCGAATGTTGTTCGGAGTTCCGGATAAGAGCACAGACATGACGAGGAACTCCAGAATGGTCCGGAGATAAAGTTTGATATATGGGATAATAGTGTTTGGTCTCCGGAAGGGTTCCGGAATTCACCGGAAGGGGTTCCAGATGTTTTCCGAAATGTTTGGGTACGAGAACACTTTATTTGGGCCAAAGGGGAAAGCCCACAAGGTTTTTGGAAAGCGCAAAAGGAAGTTTTGCGAAGTCCAGGGGCCATACGCCAGGGTCCCTGGCGTCTGGGTCCATACGCCGGGAACCCTGGCGTCTGGCCCTGGAGTCCGAGAAGGACTCTTGCCTTTTGGGTGAAACCGACTTTGTGGAGGCTTTTACTCCAAGTTTCGACCCCAAGGCTCAACATATAAATAGAGGGGTAGGGCTAGCACCCAAGAGACATCAAGAAACACCAAGCCATGTGCCGGCTACCCCGTCCCCTCTATTTTATCCTCCGTCATAGTTTTCGTAGTGCTTAGGCGAAGCCCTGCGAAGATTGTTCTTCACCAACACCGTCACCACGCCGTCGTGCTGCCGGAACTCATCTACTACTTCTCGCCTCTTACTGGATCGAGAAGGCGAGGACGTCATCGAGCTAAACGTGTGCTGAACGCGGAGGTGCCGTATGTTCGGTAATTGATCGGGACGGATCGTGAAGGTGTACGACTACATCAACCGCGTTGATAAACGCTCCCGCTTACGGTCTACGAGGGTACGTAGACAACACTCTTCCCTCTCGTTGCTATGCATCACCATGATCCTGCGTGTGTGTAGGATTTTTTTTGAAATTACTACGTTAACCGACAGTGGTATCCGAACCAGGTTTTATGTGTAGATGTTATATGCACGAGTAGAACACAAGTGAGTTGTGGATGATACAAGTCATACTGCTTACCAGCATGTCATACTTTGGTTCGGCGGTATTGTTGGATGAAGCAGCCCGGACCAACATTACGCGTACGCTTACGCGAGACTGGTTCTACCGACGTGCTTTGCCCATAGGTGGCTGGCGGGTGTCAGTTTCTCCAACTTTAGTTGAACCAAGTGTGGCTACGCCCGGTCCTTGAGAAGGTTAAAACAACACTAACTTGACGAACTATCGTTGTGGTTTTGATGCGTAGGTAAGAACAGTTCTTGCTCAGCCCGTAGCAGCCATGTAAAACTTGCAACAACAAAGTAGAGGACGTCTAACTTGTTTTTGCAGGGCATGTTGTGATGTGATATGGTCAAGACATGATGCTATATTTTATTGTATGAGATGATCATGTTTTGTAACCAAGTTATCGACAACTGGCAGGAGCCATATGGTTGTCGCTTTATTGTATACAATGCAATCGCCCTATAATCACTGGCAGAGCTATTTGTATTGCTGCAGGGGCCATGGCCCCCCCAGCCTATGGATTTTTTGTGAAGAAACTTTTTTTGGTTGTACAAATTGAGAGAAATACAGGTTTTGGCCCCTCCAAAAAATTATAATTCACCATTGGCCCCCTCAACCATTCCTCGCTAGCTCCGCCACTGCCTGTAATGCTTTACTTTATCACTAAGCGGTAGCGATAGTCGTAGAAGCAATAGTTGGCGAGACGACAACGATGCTACGATGGAGATCAAGGTGTCGCGCCGGTGACGATGGTGATCATGACGGTGCTTCGGAGATGGAGATCACAAGCACAAGATGATGATGGCCATATCATATCAGTTATATTGATTGCATGTGATGTTTATATTTTATGCATCTTATTTTGCTTTGATTGACAATAGCATTATAAGATGATCTCTCACTAAATTTCAAGATAAAAGTGTTCTTCCTGAGTATGCACTGTTGCCAAAGTTCATCGTGCCCAGACACCACGTGATGATCGGGTGTGATAAGCTCTACGTCCATCTTCAACGGGTGCAAGCCAGTTTTTGCACACGCAGAATACTCAGGTTAAACTTGACGAGCATAGCATATGCAGATATGGCTTCAGAACACTGAGACCGAAAGGTCGAGTGTGGATCATATAGTAGATATGATCAACATAGTGATGTTCACCATTGAAAACTACTCCATTTCACGTGATGACCGGTTATGGTTTAGTTGATTTGGATCACGTGATCACTTAGATGATTAGAGGGATGTCTATCTAAGTGGGAGTTCTTAAGTAATATGATTAATTGAACTTAAATTTATCATGAACTTAGTACCTAATAGTATTTTGCATGTCTATGTTTGTTGTAGATAGATGGCTCGTGTTGTTGTTCCTTTGAATTTTAATGCGTTCCTTGAGAAAGCAAAGTTAAAAGATGATGGTAGCAATTACATGGAGTGGGTCCGTAACTTGAGAATTATCCTCATTGCTGCACAGAAGAATTACGTCCTGGAAGCACCGCTAAGTGCCAAACCTGCTGCAGGAGCAACACCAGATGTTATGAACATCTGGCAGAGCAAAGCTGATGACTACTCGATAGTTCAGTGTGCCATGCTTTATGGTTTAGAATCGGGACTTCAACGACATTTTGAACGTCATGGAGCATATGAGATGTTCTAGGAGTTGAAGTTAATATTTCAAGCAAATTCCCGAATTGAGAGATATGAAGTCTCCCATAAGTTCTATAGCTGCAAGATGGAAGAGAATAGTTCTGTCAGTGAGCATATACTCAAAATGTCTGGGTATCATAATCACTTGACTCAACTGGGAGTTAATCTTCCTGTTGACAGTGTCATTGACAGAGTTCTTTAATCACTGCCACCAAGCTACAAGAGCTTCGTGATGAACTATAACATGCAAGGGATGGATCAGACGATTCCCGAGCTCTTCACAATGCTAAAGGCTGCGGAGGTAGAAATCAAGAAGGTGCATCAAGTGTTGATGGTCAAAAGACCACCAGTTTCAAGAAAAAGGGCAAAGGGAAGAAGAAGGGGAACTTCAAAAAGAACAACAAATAAGTTGCTGCTCAAGAGAAGAAAACCAAGTCTGGACCTAAGCCTAAGACTGAGTGCTTCTACTGCAAATAGACTGGTCACTGGAAGCGGAACTGCCCCAAGTATTTGGCGGATAAGAAGGATGGCAAGGTGAACAAAAGTATATGTGATATGCATGTTATTGATGCGTACCTTACCAGAGCTCGCAGTAGCACCTATGTATTTGATACTGGTTCTGTTGCTAATATTTGCAACTCAAAACAGGGACTACGGATTAAGCGAACACTGGCTAAGGACGAGGTGACGATGCGCGTGGGAAATAGTTCCAAAGTCGATGTGATCGCCGTCGGCACGCTACCTCTACATCTACCTTCGGGATTAGTTTTAGACCTAAATAATTGTTATTTGGTGACAGCATTAAGCATGAACATTATATCATGATCTTGTTTAATGCGAGACGGTTATTCATTTAAATCTTAGAATAATGGTTGTTCTATTTATATGAGTAATATCTTTTATGGTCATGCACCCTTAAAGAGTGGTCTATTTTTGATGAATCTCGATAGTAGTGATACACATATTCATAATGTTGAAGCCAAAAGATGCAGAGTTGATAATGATAGTGCAACTTATTTGTGTCACTGCCGTTTGGGTCATATTGGTATAAAGCGCATGAAGAAACTCCATACTAATGGACTTTTGGAATCACTTGATTATGAATCACTTGGTACTTGCGAACCATGCCTCATGGGCAAGATGACTAAAACGCCGTTCTCCGAAACTATGGAGCGAGCAACTGATTTGTTGGAGATCATACATACTGATGTATGTGGTCCAATGAATATTGAGGCTCGCAGCGGGTATCGTTATTCTCTCACCTTCACAGATGATTTAAGCAGATATGGGTATATCTACTTAATGGAACATAAGTCCGAAACATTTGAAAAGTTCAAAGAATTTCAAAGTGAAGTTGAAAATCATCGTAACAAAAAAAAATAGTTTCTATGATCTGATCGTGGAGGAGAATATTTGAGTTACGAGTTTGGTCTACATTTGAAACAATGCGGAATAGTTTCGCAACTCACACCACCCGGAACACCACAGCGTAATAGTGTGTCCGAACATCGTAATAGTACTTTACTAGATATGGTGCGATCTATAATGTCTCTTATTGATTTACCGCTATCATTTTGGGGTTATGCTTTAGAGACGGCTGCATTCACGTTAAATAGGGCACCATCAAAATCCGTTGAGACGACACCTTACGAACTGTGGTTTGGCAAGAAACGAAAGTTGTCATTTCTTAAAGTTTGGGGCTGCGATGCTTATGTGAAAAAGCTTCAACCTGATAAGCTCGAACCCAAATCGAAGAAATGTGTCTTCATAGGATACCCAAAGGAAACTGTTGGGTACACCTTCTATCACAAATCCGAAGGCAAGACATTCGTTGCTAAAAATGGATCCTTTCTAGAGAAGGAGTTTCTCTCGAAAGAAGTGAGTGGGAGGAAAGTAGAACTTGATGAGGTAACAATACCTGCTCCCTTATTGGAAAGTAGTTCATCATAGAAACCGATTCCTGTGACGTCTACACCAATTAGTGAGGAAGTTAATGATGATGATCATGAAACTTCAGATCAAGTTGTTACTGAACCTCATAGGTCAACCGGAGTAAGATCCGCACCAGAGTGGTACGGTAATCCCGTCTGGAGGTTATGTTGCTAGACCATGACGAACCTACGAACTATGAAGAAGCGATGGTGAGCCCAGATTCCGTAAAATGGCTTAAAGCCATGAAATCTGAGATGGGATCCATGTATGAGAACAAAGTGTGGACTTTGGTTGACTTGCACGTTGATCGGCAAGCCATCGAGAATAAATGGATCTTCAAGAAGAAGACTGACGCTAATGGTAATGTTACTGTCTATAAAGCTTGACTTGCTGCAAAAGGTTTTCGACAAGTTCAAGGGATTGACTACGATGAGACCTTCTCACCCGTAGCGATGCTTAAGTCTGTCCGAATCATGTTAGCAATTGTCGCATTTTATGATTATGAAATTTGGCAAATGGATGTCAAAACTGCATTCCTGAATGGATTTCTGGAAGAAGAGTTGTATATGATGCAACCAGAAGGTTTTGTTGATCCAAAGGGAGCTAACAAAGTGTGCAAGCTCCAGCGATCCATTTATGGATTGGTGCAAGCCTCTCGGAGTTGGAATAAACGTTTTGTTAGTGTGATCAAAGCATATGGTTTTATACAGACTTTCAGAGAAGTCTGTATTTACAAGAAAGTGAGTGGGAGCTCTGTAGCATTTCTAATATTTTATGTGGATGACATATTATTGATTGGAAATGATATAGAATTTCTGGATAGCATAAAAGGATATTTGAATAAGAGTTTTTCAATGAAAGACCTCGGTGAAGCTGCTTATATATTAGGCATCAAGATCTATAGAGATAGATCGAGACGCTTAATTGGACTTTCACAAAGCACATACCTTGACAAAGTTTTGAAGAAGTTCAAAATGGATCAAGCAAAGAAAGGGTTCTTGCCTGTGTTACAAGGTGTGAAGTTGAGTGAGACTCAATGCCTGACCACTGCAGAAGATAAAGAGAAAATGAAAGATGTTCCCTATGCTTCAGCCATAGGCTCTATCATGTATGCAATGTTGTGTACCAGACCTGATGTGTGCCTTGCTATTAGTTTAGCAGGGAGGTACCAAAGTGATCCAGGAGTGGATCACTGGACAGCGGTCAAGAACATCCTGAAATACCTGAAAAGGATGAAGGATATGTTTCTCGTTTATGGAGGTGACAAAGAGCTCGTCGTAAATGGTTACGTCGATGCAAGCTTTGACACTGATCCGGACGATTCTAAATCGCAAGCCGGATACGTGTTTTTATTAGACGGTGGAGCTGTCAGTTGGTGCAGTGCTAAACAAAGCGTCGTAGCGGGATCTACATGTGAAGCGGAGTACATAGCTGCTTCGGAAGCAGCAAATGAAGGAGTCTGGATGAAGGAGTTCATATCCGATCTAGGTGCCATACCTAGTGCATCGGGTCCAATGAAAATATTTTGTGACAATACTGGTGCAATTGCTTTGGCAAAGGAATCCAGATTTCACAAGAGAACCAAGCACATCAAGAGACGCTTCAACTCCATCCGGGATCAAGTCCAGGTGGGACACATAGAGATTTGCAAGATACATACGGATCTGAATGTTGCAGACCCGTTGACTAAGCCTCTTCCACGAGCAAAACATGATCAGCACCAAGGCTCCATGGGTGTTAGAATCATTACTGTGTAATCTAGATTATTGACTCTAGTGCAAGTAGAGACTGAAGGAAATATGCCCTAGAGGCAATAATAAAGTTATTATTTATTTCCTTATATCATGATAAATGTTTATTATTCATGCTAGAATTGTATTAACCGGAAACATGATACATGTGTGAATACATAGACAAACAGAGTGTCACTAATATGCCTCTACTTGACTAGCTCATTGATCAAAGATGGTTATGTTTCCTAGCCATAGACAAAGAGTTGTCATTTGATTAACGGGATCACATCATTAGGAGAATGATGTGATTGACTTGACCCATTCCGTTAGCTTAACACTTGATCGTTTTAGTTTGTTGCTATTGCTTTCTTCATGACTTATACATGTTCCTATGACTATGAGATTATGCAACTCCCGTTTACCGGAGAAACACTTTGTGTGCTACCAAACGTCACAACGTAACTGGATGATTATAAAGGTGCTCTACAGGTCTCTCCAAAGGTACTTGTTGGGTTGGCGTATTTCAAGATTAGGATTTGTCACTCCGATTGTCAGAGAGGTATCTCTGGGCCCACTCGGTAATACACATCACTTAAGCCTTGCAAGCATTGCAACTAATGAGTTAGTAGTGGGATGATGTATTACGGGACGAGTAAAGAGACTTGTCGGTAACGAGATTGAACTAGGTATTAAGATACCGACGATCGAATCTCGAGCAAGTAACATACCGATGACAAAGGGAACAACGTATGTTGTTATGCGGTTCGACCGATAAAGATCTTCATAGAATAAGTAGGAGCCAATATGGGCATCCAGGTTCCGCTATTGGTTATTGACCAGAGAAGTGTCTCGATCATGTCTACATAGTTCTCGAACCCTTAGGGTCCACACGCTTAACGTTCGTTGACGATATAGTATTTATGAGTTATGTATGTTGGTAACCGAATGTTGTTTGGAGTTTCAGATAAGATCACAGACATGACGAGGAACTCCGGAATGGTCCGGAGATAAAGTTTGATATATGGGATAATAGTGTTTGGTCTCCGGAAGGGTTCCAGAATTCACCGGAAGGGGTTCCGGATATTTTTCGAAATGTTTGGGTACGAGAACATTTTATTTGGGCCAAAGGGGAAAGCACACAAAGTTTTTGGAAAGCGCAAAAAAAAGTTTTGCGGAGTCCAGGGGCCATAAGCCAGGGTCCCTGGTGTCTGGGTCCAGACGCCGGGAACCCTGGCGTCTAGCCCTGGAGTCCGAGAAGGACTCTTGCCTTTCGGGTGAAACCGACTTTGTGGAGGCTTTTACTCCAAGTTTCGACCCCAAGGCTCAACATATAAATAGAGGGGTAGGGCTAGCACCCAAGAGACATCAAGAAACACCGAGCCGTGTGCCGGCTACCCCGTCCCCTCTAGTTTATCCCCCATCATAGTTTTCGTAGTGCTTAGGCGAAGCTCTGCGGAGATTGTTCTTCACCAACACCGTCACCACGCCGTCGTGCTGCCGGAACTCATCTACTACTTCGCCCCACTTGCTGGATCGAGAAGGCGAGGACGTCATCGAGCTGAACGTGTGCTGAACGCGGAGGTGCCGTATGTTCGGTACTTGATCGGGACGGATCGTGAAGGTGTACGACTACATCAACCGCGTTGATAAACGCTTCCGCTTACGATCTACGAGGGTACGTAGACAACACTCTCCCTTCTCGTTGTTATGCATCACCATGATCCTGCGTGTGCGTTTTTTTTTGAAATTACTATGTTAACCAACACCGCGCACCCACGACGGCACGCCCATCGCCGCACGCACTGCGCCGCGCGTCAAAGACCACCTCTGCCGCCACAAGCGAGCACGCCGCCCCAGAGCTGAGCGCTGGACAGCCGCCAGTTGCCCGCGAGTTCCCCATCTCGCGAGCAAACATCCGCCGAAGAGAGCATGCCCCCCGCCGCCGGCTTCGCACAGGACCGGCGATGGCGAGGGAGGAGAAGGGGGGAGGGGGAGTGGCCCATGTTTGTCTTTACATAAATTTCATCCGATTTGCTGAAAAAGAGTTTGCAATGCAGGTACCTAGTGTTGAATGGCGTCTTATCGTATCCGTGTCCTCGGATTAACCCTCTCTGTTCGTGGATGAATGCGGGAGAAAATTTAAGAGTTGCTACACGATCTAACATCTTCGCCACTTGAGGTTGACATGGAGGTCGTGGCTTCTGGTATCACTCCTAATCAAGCGTTGGCGAAAATGATGGATGGATCGGGGTACAATCTGCTTGTAAACGAAAGAGAGTGGAACCACAAGGGGTAGCATCGAGAACATGTGATACTCCTGGTTAACGTACACAGTATATTTGACCTGCTGTTTGCGTCAGTGATTAACGACACGAAGCACACTGGAAAATAACATTCTCTATTTTCATAACCGACACACAGAAAAAATAAAAAGGAAAAAGAAAACCCGAGCCGGGCAGCGCTTTCTTTTCTTCTGGACCGGATCCACGCCGGCGCGACGCACCTCACCGCCCCAGAAAGCGCCGGAGCCACCCGCCTGCCGCTCCGCTGTTCCCATCCCGCCGACCTCCCCCTCCCACCTCGCACCCCAACCCCACCACCGCGCCACCAACCCACACCACGCGGCGACCCTACTTCTCGCGCCGTCGCTCGCTCGCTCGCTCGCCCAACCTCCTGCCGCCCCGCCCCTCGGCCCAGATCTGGTGGACCTCGGCGTCGGCCTCGCTCGTGCACCCGGTCCTGCGGGGAGGGCCGGCCAGGCCGGTCCATGGTTTCCGCCGCGGCGCAGGTGGGCGTGCTGGCGGCGTGCGTGGTGCTCTTCGTCCCCATGGGGCTCGCCGGCTGGCACCTCAGCCGCAACAAGGTGCTCTTCTTCTCCGGCGCGCTCTTCGTCTCCCTGGCCGTCGGGGTTCACCTCTCCCCGTACCTCCCCTCGCTGCCCCACCTCCTCGTCTCCTCCTTCCACCCCCTCCGCCCCGCTGCCCCGTCCTCCTCCTCCTCCGCCTCCTGCATCTCCGTCCTGCACCGCGTGTCGTGGGCGGACGCCGAGCCCCACGGCGGGGGCCGCGCCTGGTCGTGGCCGCCCTCGCTCGCCGCCACCTGCGGCTTCGCACGGCTGACGCGGGACGACGCCTCGACCCTGCTCAACGGCTCCTGGGTCATGGTGGCCGGGGACTCGCAGGCGCGCCTGCTCGTGCTCGCGCTGCTGCGCCTCCTGCTCGACCCGGCCGCCGCAGCGGCCGCGGAGCCGGAGCTGTTCCGCCGCCACAGCGACTACCACGCTGCCGTGCCGGCGCGGGGCATCTCCGTGGATTTCATATGGGCGCCCTTCGAGAGCAACCTCACGCGTCTGCTTCGCGAGGATCTCCGCCTGGCGCCGCGCACCCCCGACGTGCTCGTGCTCGGATCCGGCCTCTGGCACATGCTCCATGTCACCGACTCCCCGCAGTACGGCGAAGCATTGGCGTCCATTGCTGATGCGGCCAACTCCCTCCGCTCGCCACTCCCCGTGCCACCGCCGCACATGTTCTGGCTCGGCCTGCCGCGGCTTGTCAACCCTATGCTCAACACTGATGCCAAGAAGGAGCATATGAACGACACAATGCTGCAAGCCTATGACCGTGAGGTTGATGAGAGGTGTATCTTGCGCCGTGATGGTGGCCCATTCCGGCTGCTAGATGTGGGAAAGCTCTCCCGGGGATGTGAGCAGCAATGCACGGCCGACGGGATGCATTACAACGGCGTGGTGTATGATGCTGTCATGCATATCATGCTCAATGCTTTAGTGATTGAGTCGCAACAAAGGATCTGACTAGTTGTACGGGTTCTTGAAGCAGGTGTGCTCCCAACCCCTCTTCTTTTGGTTTGTTACAGTAGGAAGGTTCTTTTGATTGTTTCGGCATTTTGGTTGCGTGCTAGAAATCGCCATCAGATTGCTCAACCTTAGAGTGTAATATAGGGACATCTTAGAACCACACAGTTTCTGGCTGAATGGTTAACAGAGATGATGTATTGTATACTTTTTCTCGGGTAATAACTAAGATGGTGATTCTGACATGTAGGGGAAAACAGATTGAGCAATACTAAGACATATTTAACTTCCTTTTTTGGGCAGTTGGAGGTTTTATTATTGGTCATTAACTTGTGCATGGATGCTCCATAAGTCATGTGATGTTATGTTGATGCTTTCAGCACTCAAATCAAAAGTTATAATCACATAGTTATCCAATGTGATAAACCTGAGATGTATCTGTAAATGTCAGGCTGATGCTAAGATGACTGTAAATTGTACTACAACGTCTTTTCTTGTACTTAGCACCAGTAGTTGAGGTACTTCTAACATTGAAATGATTTTGAAGTTATAATCCTATGCTGATGCTAAGATGACTGTAAATTGTACTACGCCGTCTTCTCTTGTACTTATCACCAGTAGTTGAGGCACTTCTAACATTGGAATATTTGGAATGATTTTGAAGCTATAATCATATGACTGTACTGCATCCTGACTGCATAGCATGAGGTTACACATTCGCAGAATGCAGTGACTATTTTGGAAAGTAGGTTACATTAATTATCACGAGAAAAAGGAAGATCACATTATTATTATTTTCTCCTAGAAAAAGGAAATATATCGCTCTTTCTGCCCATGAAGAAACGCAATAGTTGTTAACTTTGTGTAGCCTTTGGTCTTCCATACTTCCTGGAACTACTTGAAATTCGCTGTTAAAACGTACAATCTGAATTTGTATGATCTATACACACCTCCTCTGATCTGGTTTGTTTTATTAATTGGCATTTTCGGTTTCAATTTGCGAACTGCAAATTTGTTCTAGTGGAACTGCCGAGTAGCTAATGGTTCATTATCTTTCAGTTTTGGCAAATTCTCTTCTATACATAAAGTTCGTGGTGTGTGAGATCTCTACTATGATGGTTATGCTGGGCATATTCTCTCTTCATTAGATGTGCTCGTTCCTTGTTGTATATTACTGTTAGCAACATTCTGGAACTAACTAACTAGATGGTCAATCTTTGTAAAGGTAGCCCATCTGTGCCTGAAGGTATCAGTTGGCCTATGTAGCATGTAGCCGACGGTTCAGCTGTCGTTTCGCTGCCCATATGTCGTTTCATGCATCTCCATAGTACAGTTTGAGTCGATGAATTATCTTGCAGTTATGCCAGATATTGGAACATCATGCAGTTCATATATTCGCTTTGTTAAAAGGAAACTAGAAAGTAGCAAAGGTATACCCTATTCACAGAACCTCATCTCTTCTACTTGAAGTTTCCTTGTTTTCCTAGTTCACCACTGAAGTGTTCACTTCCTATATCATTGTCTTGTTACTAAAAGACTATGATGAACAAATGATTCTGAGTGTATCATGTTCTTGTGCGAATGTGTCATTTCATTTCTGCTCTAATCCTCACCTTGTTAAGTGTTAACCAAGCATCGGCAAGTCCTGCTAAGATCTGGACTCCAAGAAGAAACCGGAGTCATCTGAACCTCTGAAGGTCAGCAGCACAGGGCCGATGCATTCGCTGATCACTAGAAGAAAATCATCACTATCCTGTTATCTAACCCCTTCCATGCTCTGGATTTTAAGTCCCTGCAGATGCACGTTGATGCTCCAAAGTTCTTGTTCGGTTGGTTCACACTTCGAGGTACTCTAGTACTACTTGAATCTGATATGGAGTATGAGTTTTGATCATGCCTGACACGGTTGCCAGATGGATTCATGTGCAGATTCCAGTTCTGTTATGCAACCACTCGCTGAACTGAGTATATGGTCTGGTTCCTAGGGGCACAGATTAAGCCACAATGCTCTGTCGGAAAAGATGGTCATCACTGAAGAAACTTGTGCAATGTCTAGGAATCACATCAACAGAATGGCTACGCCCAGTTATGATTCAATTGGGAATTACCTTTCCGCCCATATCCCATCCAACCCTAACAACATGGTAAATCTTTTTCAGAAAACAACATGGTAAATGTTTCACAGTACATGACACTATCTTGCGGCTGCTCCTGAACCAAGGAGCCGGCCATTGACGATAACCATTATACCTACGTCGCCACTTGATTACTAGTCATCGAACCAGGGCAGGAAGCTGTCGATCTCGTCGAAACCGTCAATCCAAGGCATGTCGTCCGGCTCCATGGACGCCAGGGGGATCGCAGTCATGGGGGCGCAGACCATGTCCACCGCACCGGCCTCATCACCAGGCAGCGCCGGTGCATTCTCTGGCAGAGGCGCAGGCGCCACGGCCGGCTTCCTCTCAATCGGCACCGTCTCACCGACCTCTTCTTTCGCCGCTTTCCAGCCGCCGGCCGCCAGCGGTGGCTGCGCTTGCACGAGCGGCAGTGAGCCGGCCAGGACGCGGGCGTCCACGAAGCCGCCGGCATAGCATGACGATCCTGTCGTGGAGCTCCCCTCGCCGTGGACGACCAGCGCGAGCTCCTCCGGCTTGGTGGCGTCCGACGTCGTGCTGGAAAAGGGGCGGTGGTCGCTGCGCCTGCGGCGCGCGGCCGCCGCGCTGCTCGCCCAGTGGAACCTCTTGGAGATGGTGCCGTTCCAGTAGTTCTTGACGGCGAGGTCCGTCCTCCCGGGGAGCTGGGCGGCGATGACGGACCAGCTGTTCGATCAAATGGCAACCAAAGCAGCACCAGATTGGTTAAAGAAGCACAATAGCAAGAAGCCAAGAAGCGTCACGCAAGCAATGTTCAGCTAATTTGAACTTGTGGAAAAACAGTGATGGACATTGGTGTGGCCGTTGGTTGGGCAGAGGCAGCAGAAGCTGAGATGCGTGCAGGCAATGGCAGCAGGGCATGCTTATTTTTTCGGGACTTACCAGCTTCCCCTCTTGCTGTACATCTCACAGATGATGCTCTCCTCTGCCGGCGTGAAGTTGCCGTGCTTCAGTCCCGGCCGGAGGTAGTTCAGCCACCGCGCTCGGCAACCCCGACCGCAACGCTGAAGCCCTGCGAATCGACGAGCAACATCCTCAGAAATCATGCTTTAGCCACAGTGGTGAGTGACAATTAGAGTATGAACATGGTAGTTTTTTTTTTTTTGCGGGGATATGAACATGGTAGTTGTATGTGTGCAGGACGCTACTGGTTTTCTCATGGGAAACGGCCAAAGAGCAACACTAGATGTCTGTCCGAACTCTCCACACAAACATAACAACAAAATCGATAAGAAACGTGCCAAAGTAATTCTGAGATAAGCTGAGAAATTTAGAAAAGAAAGCAGTATGCATTTTCTGCAACTATGATGAACTGACGAGACCATATAAGTTGTACCAATCTTTCTTCTAAATTAACAACTGTAACTTTTTAGAGAGATCATTTGCAAGCCAAACAAACAGCCGTGTCACATTTGGGTAGCTTTCTTTTCATTTTGAAATGAAGGCATGTATGGGGGTTAAAATGGAGATCAACGTAGCAGCAATATGAACAGTTGAATGAAGGCGATGGGCGAAAGCAAAAAAACTAACCTAGGGTTTCAGCCAATGCCTGCCAACTACGGCCAATGCCATACTTGTCAATGTGTTTTTTCAACAAGTCATCCTCTTCCCTGGACCACTTCCCCTTCTTCACCATCCCTTCTTTCTTTCAGTTTGCAGAGGTTCTTGCTTGTCTCCAAGAGGGGGGCAGACTGCAGATGAGAGACCCAATGCCTTAGCTTAGAAATACTGAAGTAGCTGCTCGTGGTGAGAAATACCTAATGCGTGATGGACGTCATTTTTTTACTTTACTGCATTGTAATAATATCTCTCTTCCTCCTATCGTTTTTGTTGGCTTGTCCTATGTTTAAACCAACGATTCCTTTGTTCACATAGAATGGAAAAGGAGATGAAGTGACAGACGATTCCTGCACATGAAGAAACCGTATAGGTGAAAAGCTACAAAGAGAAGTGGGGAGAGGCATCAATATTACATTTGTTGTAAAAAAAGAACCCGCCTGTTGTTTGGTGAGTAATCACTATAGCGTATGGATAGCCAACTGCTAATTGCCACTACATGCGTTCTGGTTTTTTAGTCCCATTATTTTGGGGTCAAACTTTGACCTTTAATTTAACTATCAAAAAATAAGTTATATACCACAAAAATAGTATCATTGAAAACCTCTTACAAATATGAATCCAATAATATAACTTCCGTGACATGCAATTTATGTTTTGTTAGTCAAATCTACAGTCAAAATTTGGCACAAAATCTGAAAGGAACCAATAAGCCCAAACGAAGGTAGTAGATGATTATGAAATGACACCGACGATGTGTTTAATTTTCCTCTTCTTCCAATTTTGGGTTACCCTGTTTGGTATACTTTACATGATCATGTTTGTTTCTGATTCTGTCTATCAGATGGTTTTCCTAATTTTAAAGACTATAAGCCAACCAAATATGTATCTTGCATCAGCTGTTGCTCTAAGAGCATCTCTATCCCATCTCCTAAACTTAATTCCAAAAGCAACTTATCGGGAGCCTCCCAACTAGCCCATCCCTCAATCTTAACTTTTATTTCTTTTTTGCAACACTCCGACCATCATACGGCTAAAATGTGATATGGCATCGTAGATTGGTGTGATCGGACGAATGCCATGAAAAAGCTTTTCTCTTTGATCGAAATCCAAAGTTGCAAATAACATAAGGGGAAGGTCCCAATACAGAATTGCATTTCTTAATCCACACCAGCTTTTGCTTTAAACAGCCCAATTCAAAACTGGAAAGAAAGTTGCCGAACCTTTTTGTCGAACACCTTGCGTGCGTCGCCAGCTTGAGATTGTAGTGACCGGTGCGAGGTCCCCAACTAATGCGATGGTGGTGGTGGAGGTGAGGAGTGTTGTGGCCTTATTCCCGGCCTCGCCGACACTCGAGGCCGTGATTCGGCTCGGAGGCGCCAAGAGCCTC
>NC_041380.1:374889347-374942513 GCF_002162155.2 Triticum dicoccoides | reverse complement strand
GCTTTTCTAATTCTTTTTCAAAGTCATTATACCACAATACTCTCCCACTTTCCAAAAATAACAAGACAATATACATAACGCTATGTTTCCGGCCTCGAACCCTTCTCCACACGGTTCCATCAAACAACATGTGGTGTCCAACGATAGAGAGCGAAAGGAGAAGTAATATCACCTTCTTTCGCAACCATGGTATTCCGCGACGACCTTCACCAACCAAAAATCACATTGGTAAATCCCTCAAATTCAACTAATTTGGGATGTTTTTCTCCATGCCGAATCATGTTAAACCACAACGTACAATGATAGAAAATAAAAAAATTGTGTGACATTCAATAGAATTGCCTACCACCTGGTTGCTGCCAAGTGTTAAAGTGATGTGGCACTACTAGTTTAACGTGTCCGGGGAAAATTTTCCGGACAATTTGACCCGACAGAGAAATGCAAGGGAATTGGTTTGACACAATTCAAACCGTCAAAATTATAGTGTTTCCCCTCTAAGCAATGGCTAGGGTTTGTTCCTATGTGGCGACTTCCATCACCGAGTTCCCTTCGACCATGGTTTCCCCCATGGATACATATCCTCCCGTTGGCGTCCTAGGCACCGTACGCATGGTGGCTAGGGCGTGATGGCGACTCCCTCTAATGCTCAGCTGGCGATGGGAAACGACATGAAGGGCGTTGGCCCTAGTGATCTTGATGCCTTATTTGATCTACTTGATCTGCAAGATGAGGAGTTAGATGACCTAGAAATCGACGATGATGACTCAGAGATTCAGGAAACCTGGAAATCGACATGGATGATGTCAGAGCTAAATCCGACAGATCCCTCGGTCGGGTATTCTAAGCTAGGTTACTTGGCATGATGGTAACAAGGACAGAAGATTTACCCAGGTTTAAGCTCTCTAGAGGAGATAATTCCCTACATTCTAACAGAGCTAAATCCGACATATCTCGTGTAGGGGGTGACGAAGTCCTATATTAGGGGGTGCACAACATGTCGGCCTGCTCTTCATGGGCTGGGCCGAGGACCCACCAACAAGTGAAGAATGGGCCCCACAAGTCCTGGCCCTCGGCGTACTCAAGATGGAATCCTCAAAGACTTGGCGTACACTTCAAGGCGTATTCAAATGATCGACATGTTCCCTAGTTGTGGCCGGCATACTTGTAACCCTAGATACCCCAAGTGCCTATATGAGTTGAGGGGTTTAGTTTGTAGATGCATCCCAGAATATGTTAGAACTCAATCATACGATCTCGAGGTAGATCACCATGTACTTTCGCTGGTACAAAGATCTACTATACAAATGGTTTTTAACTCATTTCCACAACGGCATTTTAAACTGCCGTCTTGCTAGTGCGGGCGATAGGGGGGTCCTTCCCACACGACCCAGAAAACGTAGGGGATAGGCCCTCCGGTCACACACGACAGGCAAAATGAGCTCCTGTGCGATCGGGCTAACCATCACATACAATTATATAGGCTCAATCATTTCCGTTCGTAAGTACAACCCACATAGTGAATTCCAAAGAAACGTTTCCCTTCGTATGTATATCCCACACAGTCAATCCAACAAATACGTTTTCGTTCATATGTACATCCCACACGATGACTCCAGACAAACGTTTCCGTTCGCACGTACATCACGCACAATTTTCCCTATCAAACCGTCTATGATAGCGTTGCCATTGCAGACGATATTAACAATCTTATCGTTTGCATAATTAAATGCATCACGCACGGTGCGTACAAGAAACTGTGTGACATAGACTGTCCATCACACACACTTTTTATGTGAAAAATGTTTGTGCAAGATGGCCTAACGCAAACAGTTTTCAAGAGGAAATTGTGTGTGATTGTTCATTGACCCAACGTTTTCTTTCTAGAAACTGTGCGGGTTGTCTGAGGTCATCGCTCATGGTGTTGTCCCAATAACCATTTGCAATAAAAAACTCAATAAGCGGGCTAATTGACCTATTATTAATAATCCATTTATTAATCAAATTGACATTTCATATTAAGCACACAATATATTTTATTTTCGTATTACGGAACCATGATTTCACAATTGAAATACATCAACAGTTACACCATATAGGCATATAGCTAGCTACCCCATTACATAGCTGCACTAGCACCAAGTTTCACATGCAACATCTATAACCTTTGGAAATTAGCATCATAGACGGTAGATAGATAGATGAATCTCATCTAAAAAACTGCTGAAGCGGAAGGCGAATATCGAGCCTTCATTGATGTTGAAGGTCTTTGCAACTTTAGGTCAGTGCCTGTGTATGATTGACCATCCATCCTTCGTCCTCTTGAGGAAGACTTCAATATTGTAAATCTCAGTGCTTGGCATTGATGTTGATGGTTCCTGCAATTGCACAATAATGTGCTATTAGACAAAGGACCACACATGTGCAAATCTCGATTGTAAACCTCAGTGCTTACCATTGTTTCCCTGCAATACATATAAGGTAGTTATTGATCAGATTAAGTGAGGGTTGACATACTATAAATAAAATATGTTGATGAAAAATAAACACATTGCAGATTCATCAGATTAATTCGTGCCACATGAAAAAGCCGTTTAATCCAAACCAAGCATGATTAAGAACTAGGAAATTAGCAATTGTATATGTTTCTTATGTATTTAGTACAACCAAATTCGATTTATTCCTCGCATTGCAGAATTGAACCAAACAATTAACTAAACACCGCAACGAATGAACCAAACATTAATTGAGCACCACATTGCATAATATAACATACTCCGAATAGAAGATCAGACAGTTAACCAAACCAAGCATGCTTAACAACTTGGAAACATAGCAATTGTATTTGTTTGTCATGTATTTAGTACAACCAAATTTGATTTATTTCTTACATGCATGGTAGACAATAAAAAATGCACCCACAACAAGTAAACATCGCATTGCAGAATTGAACCAAATAGTTAACTAAACACCACAACAAATGAACCAAACATTAACTGAGAACCACATTGCATAATATATAACATACTAGAAGATCAGACAGTTAACCAAACCAAGCATGCTTGACAACTTGGAAATATAGCAATTGTATTTTTTCTCATGTATTTGGTACAACCAAATTCGATTTATTTCTCACATGGAAGACAATACAAAATTGCACCCAGAAGAATTGAACATCACATTGCAGAATTGAACCAAGCAGTTAGCTGAACATGACAACAAATTACCAAACAGTGAATAAGTGAGCACCACATTGCACGACATATAGAACATATACACCAGAGGATCAGATTGCATGGTAAAAGTACATAGGACAATTCACTAGAATTTGTTAAGAGAAGGCAGGAGCAGCACAAGCAACAGGCAAACCGAACATGCTTAACCGGCATAGCTAGCTAACTAAACATAGGTCCTTATAGTGAGATAATAAGACAAGCTACTCCTCATCATCGGAGATATCAATGAGGATTGGCTCCTTGTACTTGGAAGAGGGCGAGGCCTCCACATCCTGGGTGCCCTCCTCATAGTGGTGAGTTGCCTGATCCACTTGGGGCACCAACCTGCTGGCTCTCGACTTGAGGTAAGCACGAGCACGCCGAGAAAACACCTCGTAGTCGTCGTCGAAGGCATCGACGGTGGCCTCAAGAAAACGCCATGGACTTTCATGTAAAGCAGCCAACCGCGTGGCGGCGTCGGCGCGTGAGGCATTGGCAGTGGCCTCGACGACAAGGTGCTCCTCCAAGATCAGGGGGGTGGCACGAATGGCAGCCATCACAACCGCATCTGCGCGTGCGGCCGTGATTTGCTTCTCCGTTGTCAAATGCTCCTTGAGCTCGTGGCTATACTGCGTGCACCATGGCTTAGGGGGCGCTTATTTGGAGGATGGGTCGGTGATTTGGGTGGAAGGTGTCACGCAGGAGGTCAGGGCATGTGTGATATAGAAGGAGGAGGAGCATGGCGGTTGGGTGTGGATTACCTGCCTAGATCGATGAGGTCGAGCAGCGCGAAGGAGGGTCACCGGCGAGGAGGCGGCGCTGCAAGAAAGGAGTGAAAGGTTTGAACTTGGAAAGGAAGGTGAAAATGGGGGAAATGTGGCTTTTGGTCAGGGGGAGGGGGCGGGGAGGTAGATATTTCCGCGGAAGCCGAAAATTTTGGCTCGGTGCAGCGAAAAATTGGCGCGCAAAGTGTCATCAGACACGATCCCTTATTCAACATAGTGTATGATATGTGAACATCACAAACGAATCATATAGCTTACCCCGTGTGTGTTGAGTTTGAACGTGCAAATTTTGGTTCAAATTTCCCTGGTTATAGTGGTCATCCACGTCATTGCATAATTTAGGTACACAAAAAAGCCTACAACACACCCACACTTCTTAATCAAGCAAGTTCAGCAATTAGACAGAGCTACAAGATACTACTCCGACAGTGCTCCAAGATATTTTGTACTGCATCTCACACGGTTGGTGATAATAAACTGTGTGTGATCTACTTGATTTTCGTCTTGATTTGAAATTATAATGGGGTCACAACGGCAAAGGAGGGTGTTTGAATTGCTAGAATTTTTATCTACAGTGAACATGCAACTATAGGTGTGTCGTCAAACTTTTTGGAATTATTCAGGTTCGTTTGGACATTTTTATACATTAACTTGGTTTTCTAGGATTTCAGGCGCACAATTCAAAATTAAACTACATGCAAATGCTCCGGTGCACCAAAATGGGTTATAAATCATATATGTGTCTGTGGGTTGATGCTTATGTCCCATGCAAGAAATGGGGATGAATTTCAAACACCCCGACAGTTGGCATCATGGCTCGCCGTCAGATGTTGAGTTACTTGGTTTTTAAATTCTAGTAAATCCAAAACTCGTCTTAAATTCATGAACATTGGCGTGCTATCATGGAATGGCACCAACATGTTGTGGTAAAAAGATTGTCCTATTTGGGGCAGGTTTTGGTATAAGCTTCTCACAAACCAGAGCTTCTCACAAGAAGCCTCATGGTTCCGGTAGGGAATGTGTCACCTTTGTGGACGAAACAATATTCGTCGCCTCTTCTTGCTTTCAGATTTTTCTGGTGTCAACATATAACAACATGAGTGTCGTGTTAAATTTTGGAATTGTTCACAGTTCGTTTGGACATTTTTATACATTAACTGAGTTTTCTAGGCATTTTATGTGCATAATTCAAATTTGAACTACATGCACATGCTCCAGTGCATAAAAATGGGTTAAAAAATCAAATATGTGTCCTTGGTTGCATGCTTAGGTCGCATGCAAGAAATGAGAATGAATATCAAACACCTCGGCACCATCGCTCGACCGCGAACATTGAGATACATGGTTTTAAATTCTAGTAAATCCAAAACTTGTCTGAAATTCATGAAACTTGGCATGCTATCATGGAACGACACCAACATGTTGTGGCACAAGAATTTTCCTATTTGGGGTAGGTTTGGGTATAAGATTCTCACAAACCAGAGCTTCTCACAACAAGCCACATGGTTCGGGTAGGGAACGTGCCACCTTCGTGGATGAAACAATATTCGTTGCCTCTTCATGCTTTCAAATTTTTGCCTAGTGGAAACATAGAGCAACAGGATTGGCGTGTTAAAATTTGGAATTTTTCTGGGTTCATTTTGACATTTTATACATTAACTGAGTTTTCTAGGCATTTTATGTGCATAATTCGAACTTGAACTACATGCACATGTCCAGTGTAGAAAAATGGGTTGAAAAATCAAATGTGTGTCCTAGGGTGCATGCTTAGGTCCCATGCAAGAAATGAGAGTGGATTTCAAACATCAAGGCACCATTGCTTGCCGGCAAAACGTTGAGAAACTTTGTTTTTTAAATTCTAGTAAATCCAAAACTCGTCTGAATTTCATGAAACTTGGCATGCTATCACGGAATGGTACCAACATGTTGTGGTAAAAAAATTGTCCCATTTGGGGCAGGTTTTGGTACACGCTCCTCACAAACCAGAGCTTCTCCCAAAAGCCTCGTGGTTCCGGTAGGGAACATGTGTCACCTTCCTGGATGAAACGACATTCGTTGCCTCTTCTCGCCTTGATTTTTTACAACATAGAGCAACAGGAGTGTTATGTAAAATTTTGGAATTATTCGGGGTTCGTTTGGACATTTTTATGCATTAACTGATATTTTAGGCATTTTATGTGCATAATTCAAATTTGAACTACAGACACATGTTCCAGTGTAGCAAATTGGGTTGAAAAATCATATGTGTGTCCTTGCATGCATGCTTAGGTCCCATGCAAGAAATGAGAATGAACTTCAAACACCTCGGCATCGTGCCTCGGCCGCAAACATTGAGATACTTGGTTTTGAAATTCTAGTAAATCCAAAAGTCATCTGAATTTCATAAAACTTGGCATGCTATCATGAAATAGCACCAACATGCGGTGGTATTTTTCGTGTCCAATTTGAGGGAAGGCCCATGAAGCAACAACCAACAAAGGCATTTTGAAACAAATAGCTGCCACCTTATCATCTCAAATGTTTGTATAATTTAAATCATGGGCGTTCTGCTAACCATTCACGTGATGCCACGCGTCACACTTTTAATTGCTAGTAGGCGCCGTGCGGACAACTGCTTGAATAGAAGGGAGATTTGCGAGGGCAGCCCGATGCGTAGGCTGACCAGGAGGCATGCAAGCTGTCCTCTAATGCGTACGCTCACCAGGAAGCGTGTGAGCTGTACGCTGCGCATGCTCACTAGGAGCGAGCCCTTTGACTTCCATGGCCTCCTGCCTCGCTCCCATCCTCTCCATTAATGGCGCCTGAGCCACTGTTTAATACGGGCGGCCTTACTTCAATGTCCGGCATCCACATTCAATCTCTCGTCTTCTTCCTCCAGCGCCGCCGATACCACCCGCTCCCGCCTTCGGCGGCTAGCAGCTCTTCTTAGCACGCCTCGCTGCGAAGCGCTACCCCACCGCCGGCCAGGACATCCCTCATGTTATTCTCCACCGACTGCAGAATCACGTTGCATCAGAACAAGTTAACCCTCGTACACCTCTCTGTCTGTGACTCCACTACCGCGTCTTCCCATCTCCGGCTCGTTCCCGTCCGGGGCCTCGCCGTCGTCCACCGCCTTGGTGCGCTCGGCACGGCGTGGTCAATGTAGTCAACAAATGAGAGACATCGGAAGAGGACTATATGTGGAGAGGCTGACAGTAGGGACGCACCAGGTCCATGGACGCACTCATGCAACAACCTCCTTATTACGCGAAAATAAAATTATTCCTCGCCCTGAAAGCTAGGACCCACCGGCTATATCTTCGCATAGAAGGAAGTGTCTCCCTATTCCCCCCACTGATAGCTGGGACCCACCAGCTACATCTTCACACGTGGAAGTGCCTCCTTATTACAGGCAAAAAAAATGATTCCGCCTTTGACAGCTGGGACCCACCAGCTATATCTTCGCACACAAGGAGGTGCCTCCTTATCGTCCCTGACAGCTGAGACCCACCCGGTCGAAGCATACTAGCGTTATCTGTCTGGTCACGAACGTGTACATACATACTGGTCCATCGGTGTCTCTGCAAGGATGAACCATGGCCGAGTAAGTAGTGACACGTCGTAGTAGAGCACCTGAAGTAGCAGTTCATGCAGTCCCATCTAAATCGTGTACACGTACGTACAACCACAACCACATGGCAAAAAATACGGCCACATATGTACATATGGGCGGGACTCGAATGCGTACTCGTGCATACATATGGCCAGGGCCCGTGTACATAGAGAGGCAACGGACGACAGCAACAACGTTTTATTCATCAACAACCAACCGGCTGGGTCAGAATGGAGGAAACACTGTTGTGTTCATCGGGAGGCAACCGACTCGGTTGGAATGCATCATGTTCAATGGGAGCCAACCGGCTTGGACGGAACAGCCGAAACGGGGTCTGGCATACCGCGGAATGGAGGAAATGGCCTTTTGTTCGACCAGCTACAGTCGAAACGGGATCCTGTTCATAGGAAGGGGTGTGGCGTACCACAAAATGGAGGAAACAACCTTCTGTTTGAGCACCTACGGTCGAAACAGGGTCCTGTTCATTGGGAGGGGTGTGGCGTACCGCAAAATGGAGGAAACAGACTTCTGTTCGAGCACCTATGATCGAAACGGGTTCCTGTTCATCGGGAGGGTGTGGCGTACCGCAAAATGGGACTCCACAGGCTACTGTTCATCCATCGTCGACTTCCTCTAGCCTCCACAAAGTACTGTTCATTCAGCCTCTACCAGATACTGTTCATCCAGCCTCCATGGGGTCCTGTTCATCCACCCCCAATTGGCTGGGCATGGCATACGGCATCACGGCCTCCTCGGGGTCCTGTTCATCCAGTGGCAACCGCCTACTACCATGGGTTTCTGTTCATCTAGCGGCAACCGCCTACACGGCTGAGGTCTTGTCCATATCTAACCCCCATCAGGAACTATTCATCACAGGCAACCAACCGGTTAGGTCGACTCACCACGTCTCGACTCGTTCTACATATCGCACGCGTGGCAGCAACATGCACTATTCGTCGAGAAGCAACCCAACACACCGGCTGGCTACGTCTCGCATGAGGGCTTGCGAGCTTTAGTATAAGCAGCAGCAGCAATGGATCGCTCGGGTTCAGTTAGCAGCACCAGCGAAGGAATCACTCGGGTTCAGTTAGCAGCGAAGGGATCGATCGACTTAAGTATGTGGTGGGATCGATCGATCTATTGGGTTCAGTAAGCGAATGCATCACTCGTTTTCAGTTAGCGAGCGCCTCGCACAATCACGCACACAAGAGAAACACGCAAAACCACTGCATCGCTTGGCCCCGTCTACCCACCGTAACTGGGAACTCCACAAAAATTACCTCGCCATCACTTCTACCATGATTTTTATGCCATGGAAGGCCAGAGAATGTCGTGCAGGTGCGTCCCCGGCCCGTCCAGGATGAAAAGCCCATTTTCTATCATGATTTTTGTCATAGAAGTAGGAGCCCACCACATCTATGATGATACGTGTTTTTGTCACAATTATTGTCATAGAAGTGTCATAACCATGACATTTTTTTCCGTCCGGGCCATAATGTCATGGATGTGTCTTTTTTTGTAGTGATAGTTGTAATCGTGCATCGCAGAAGGCATCCATTGTAAGACATATTGTAATCAATCAATCCCAAGAAGTGTTCTTTATTGTTTTCTTCTCGTGATACGATCTCCATGTGTGAGTAGTTCAGTAAGGTATGGCGTGAGGCATGAGCCTTGCAACCCTAGGTATTTAGTGAAGGGATCAATGGAAGCCTTTGACACAACATCTCATATATCTAAAATAAAATTGTTTCGTGAAGTGTCTCTTGTCTTGTCCGTGATCTTCATACCCGCGAGTACCTAGGATCATGGAGATTGAGCACTGGTAAGGCTAGGAGCAAGGGGACCGTGAAGTGTTATACCGAACACCGGTGACAGTAAGGTTTAGTAGGGTAAAATGGGTCATATCCTTGGGGATTCATGAGGCGTAGTCATTAAACGCCCAATGCTTTTGTTTGTATTATTATCTTAACTATCAGGGCAACCCCGCGAGATGGTAGGGCCTTTGGTAGGACAACTGATTCTCAATGCAGGACTCGAGCTGGTCATGATGTAATTTGGACACATCCCCCACACCAATACGAAGCAAGCACCTCTTGATGGGTGACTTCCCGAGCACAAACTAATATCATTTTTGATCCCAACACCGATACATGGTTGTAAGCATTAAGACCTCATCCCCGCACCTTATTTTTATTATAAGTGTTTGAATCACAATTTTCTTGTTGATTCGGTCAAAAGTTGGATTTGACACTTTAGCAAAAGCTTGCTAGAGACTATTGCTTCAATGGGATCTTTCTTTTGTGGGTTTGGTACCCAGGGTTACCTCTGGGGAAATAGGTGCGGGATACCCTTTCTTGTTCCAATACCAGATCAATAAAAGGAGATTTTCAGAGATACATCACCAAAATTAACACTGACTATTTCCCTAGTGCAATCAATCTTAGCATTAATTGTATTAAGAAAAGGTCTACCAAATATAATGTGACAAAACTCATCTTGTGGAGATACAAGAACTGACAATCAGTAGCGTATTTGATCTTACCACATAAGACTTCAACATCTCTAACAGTCCCAAGAGGTGAAATATTATCTCTGTTTGCAAGCTTAATAGTAACATCAACATGTGCAATATCATTCATGACTTCTTGATATAAAGTAAAAGGAATAGCACTTACACTAGCACCCATATCACATAAACCATGATAGAAATGATCTCCAATTTTAACGGAAACAACAGGCATGCCAATAATAGGTTTCTTTTTATCGGATGTTTCTAGCTTAGCAATCCTAGTAGATTCCTCACATAAATAAATAACATGTCCATCAAAATTATCAACTAAAAGATCTTTAATCATTGCAATATTAGGTTCCACTCTAATTTGTTAAGAGGGTCTAGGTGTTTTAGCATTGAAAAGGATCGAGATGGACCTAGAGGGGGGGGGGGTGAATAGGTACAATTGCAAATTTTAATTATTACTTAGCAATTTTAGGCAATAATGCGGAACATGAAGGTGAGCCTAACAATTGCAAGTGTAGTACTAAGCGCTACGCAAGTAACACAAGTATGTAAGTAAGAAAGCACAATATGATATAAGTAAGTACTAAGAGACAAGTAACCACAAGTAGAGAGTTAGGGTTAGGAATAACCGCAACTTCGGGAGACGTGGATGTATGCCGATGTTCACTTCCTTGGAGGGAAGCTACGTCATCGTTAGAGAGGTGGATGTTACCACGAAGGCACACCAACGCCAAGAAGGCTCACCCTATTCTCCCTTTGATACAACACCATGAAGGCGTTTCTCAACCACTAGTGGTAGATCTTGGGGTGGTCTCCAAACCCTCACAAACTTTTCCGAGGGTAATCACAAAGGTTGATTCCTCTCCGAAAGACTCCTACCGCCTAGGAGTCTCCAACCTCCAAGAGTAACAAGAACGATGGGGAAAAGCTCAAGACTTGCTCAAATCATGAATTCCTTTGGTGCAAAGAAGGGGAATGAGTGGATCTATCACTTGATCGGACAACTTCTCTCAAAAGCTCTCAAATCCCTTGGGGATCTAAGATTTGGTGTGGATGAATGAGAGAGAGAGAGAGAGAGTGAAATGTGTTCTAGGGTTTGTTCAAAGTGAGTGGTCAACCCTCTTCCAAGGGGAAGAAGGGATATATATAGTGTGTGAGCTCAATATGGCCGTTGCAGTGTAAGTGAGTGAGCAGGCCGGACATCCAGGCAAGGGGCCGGACATCCGGTTTGGTAAGCTATGAGGAACAGAACAAACGCAGAACAAAAGAACAGAGGGGCCGGACATTCGGGGCCCAAGCCCGGACATCTGGCATATCAGGAAGGCCCGGACATCCGGCGCGCAGCCCAGCATAAAGACGTTCTCTGGATAGCTATGCCCGGATATCCGGAATGGGGCCCGGACATCCGACATAACAGGAAGGCCCAGACATCCGGGGAAAGCCCGGACATCTGGCGTGCAACCCAGTATAGAACTGCTCTCTGGATGGCTAGGCCTGGATATCCGACAAGGAGGCCGGACATTCGGCATGAAGCCCGGACATCCGGCAACCAAGAGACAAAACATGAAGGTTTTTGGCATGTGCAGTATGGTCAGGAGGTTTGTGGCAAGAGCAAGCCTTTAACTAACCCTATCGATCCCCTCTTAATAGTGCGGGATCCTATACTCAAGAAAACAAATGTGTAATCAAACTTTTATGCTTCATCCTTGAGTAAAATCACTTGTAAGCTCTTGATCCACACACATCGATGAACCGGGGACTAATACCTGAGATTTACTTGACAACCATTGTTAGTCCCCTACATGTATATTGTCATCAACATCAAAACATGATGTAAGGGCATGATTGCTCTTTCAAGCATTACTTTTATTAACCAAAGTTGAAGCTTTAGCATGTTCCTGAATCCTAATAGGGAAAGGAGGTTTCTCAATATAAGCAGTAGGCACAACTGGATCAACATTATAAATGATTGTTTCATCTTTAACTATAACAGGTTCCTCAAACATTTCTTTAATAGGTGAATGAAATTTAAACCACTTATCCTTAGGGATATCAACATGAGTAGTAAAGGATTCACAAAATGTAGCTACTATCTCAGAGTAAAGTCCATATTTAGTACTAAACTTATGAAAAACATTGGTTTCCATAAAAGATTTAACACAATCAAACTCAAGATTTATACCTGACTCTTTACCATTGACAAATTCCCAACATTCATAGTTATGTTTAATTCTTTCCAGAAGATTCCATTTGAATTCGATAGTTCTCTTCATAAAGGAACCAATAGACAAAGTATCGAGCATTGGTTGATCATTACGAGAAAGCCGAGCATAAAATTATGTATAATTATTTATCTTTTGAGCTTATGATTGGGGCATGTGTGCATCATATATTTAAGCCTGCCCCAAACTTGAGTGATGCTATCTCCTTCATGAGGCCAAAAATTATATATATAATTCCGATCACAATGAACCAAATGCATATGATAAAACTTCTGATGAAATTCCAGCTTCAGCCGGTTTCATTCCCATGTTCTAGTATCATCCAATAGCCTATACCATGTCAATGCCTTTCCCCCAAAGATAAAGGAAATATTTTCTTCTTAACACCATCCTCGGATAAACCTGCAGGATTAAGCAATCCACATATTTCACATATATAGGTCAAGTGCATATCAGGATGTATTGTTCCATCTCTTGCATAAGGATTACCGAGTAGTTTCTCTAACATACCCAAAGGAATTTCATAATAAATATTTTCAGCAGGTTCAGTAAGTTGAGGAGAAACTCTTATTGCTTCCGGTCGGGGTGACGATACCCCAAACAAACCCCTAATACGTCTCCATCATATCTACTTTTCCAAACACTTTTCCCTTGTTTTGGACTCTAACTTGCATGATTTGAATGGAACTAACCCAGACTGACGCTGTTTTCAGCAGAATTGCCATGGTGCTATTTTTGTGCAGAAATAAAAGTTCTCAGAATGACCTGAAAATCAACGAAGAATTATTTTGGAATATATAAAAAATACTGGAAGAAAGATCCACGTCAGGGGGGCCTCCACCTGTCCATGAGGGTGGGGGCGCGCCCCCTGCCTTGTGGGCCCCCTGATGCTCCACCGACCTCAACCCTGACTCCATATGTTCACTTTCAGGGGAAAAACCAGAGAGAAGGATTCATCGTGTTTTACGATACGAAGCCGCCGCCAAGCCCTAAACTCTCTCGGCGGGGCTGGTCTGGAGTCCGTTCGGGGCTCCGAAGAGGGGAATCCATCGCCATCATCATCATCAACCTTCCTCCACCAATTTCTTGATGCTCACCGCCGTGCGTGAGTAATTCCATCATAGGCTTGCTGGACGGTGATGGGTTGAATGAGATTTATCATGTAATCGAGTTAGTTTTGTTAGGGTTTGATCCCTAGTATCCACTATGTTCTGAGATTGATGTTGCTATGACTTTGCTATGTTTAATGCTTGTCACTAGGGCCCGAGTGCCATGATTTCAGATCTGAACCTATTATGTTTTCATCAATATATGAGAGTTCTTGATCCTATATTGCAAGTCTATAGTCACCTACTACGTGTTATGATTCGGCAACCCCGAAGTGACAATAATCGGGACCACTCCCGGTGATGACTGTAGTTTGAGGAGTTCATGTATTCACTATGTGTTAATGCTTTGGTCCAGTAATCTATTAAAAGGAGGCCTTAATATCCCTTAGTTTCCATTAGGACCCCGCTGCCACGGGATGGTAGGACAAAAGATGCCATGCAAGTTCTTTTCCATAAGCACGCATGACTATATTCGGAATACATGCCTACATTACATTGATGAAATGGAGCTAGTTCTGTGTCACCCTAGGTTATGACTGTTACATGATCGATCACATCTGGCATAATTCTCCATCACCAATCCAATGCCTACGAGATTTTCATATATTGTTCTTCGCTTATTTACTTTTCCGTTGAGACTATTACAATCACTACGAAACCCAAAAATATTACTTTTGCTACCGTTACCACTACTATCATATTACTTTGCTACTAAACACTTTGCTGCAGATATTAAGTTTCCAGGTGTGGTTGAATTGACAACTCAGCTGCTAATACTTGAGAATATTCTTTGGCTCCCCTTGTGTCGAATCAATAAATTTGGGTTGAATACTCTACCCTCGAAAACTGTTGCGATCCCCTATACTTGTGGGTTATCAAGAACATTTTCTGGCGCCGTTTCCAGGGAGCATAGCTCTATTCTTTGAGTCACTTGGGATTTATATCTGCTTATCATTATGAAGAACTTGAAAGATCAAAGAACCAAGATCTATCCCTCAACTACGAGGGGAGGTAAGGAACTGCCATCTATCTCTGCACTTGATTCACCTTCTGTTTTGAGTAAGCTTGCGACACCTAAACCTGCTTCTACTATTAATTCTGATATGTCACATGTTATTGATGATGCCACTTCTGCTATGCATGATACTTATGATGAAACTACTTCTATGCTTGATACTACCGTGCCACTTGGTGAATTTCTTGATGAACAGCTTGCTAGGGCTAGAGAGAATGAAATTATTGAAACTGATAATATTGATGAAAGTGATGATGAAGATTCTCCCCCTAGATATGAATTTCCTGTTGTCCCAGAGGGTTATGTTATGGATGAAGAAACTGCTAGAGACTTTCTTGCTTGCAATGATATAAGTGATCTTAAGAAACTATTAGCTAAGCTTAAAGAAAAATCTCTGAATGCTAGAATGAAATATGATCCTGCTTATGCTACTTCACCTATCTTTATTACTGATAAGGATTATGATTTCTCAGTTGATCCCGAGTTAATTACTTTGGTTGAATCTGATCCTTTCTATGGCTATGAATCTGAAACTGTTGTGGCACATCTTACTAAATTAAATGATATAGCCACCCTGTTCACTAATGATGAGAAAACTCGCTACTATTATATCCTTAAACTATTTCCGTTCTCATTAAAGGGTGATGCTAAGATATGGTTTAATTCTCTTGATCCTGGTTGTGTGTGTAGTCCCCAGGATATGATTTACTAGTTCTCTGCTAAATATTTCCCCGCTCATAAGAAACAAGTTGCTTTAAGAGAAATATATAATTTTGTGCAAATTGAAGAAGAGAGTCTCCCACAAGCTTGGGGGAGGCTTCTTCGATTACTTAATACTTTGCCTAATCATCCTCTCAAGAAGAATGAAATCCTTGATATCTTTTATAATGGACTAACCGATGCTTCCAGAGATTACCTGGATAGTTGTGTTGGTTGTGTTTTCAGGGAAAGAACTGTTGATCAAGCTGAAATTCTATTGAATAATATGTTGACCAATGAAAATAATTGGACACTTCCTGAACCAACTCCTAAGCCAACTCCGAAGAAAAGGGGTATTCTATTTCTCAGTCCTGAAGATATGCAAGAGGCAAAGAAATCAATGAAAGAAAAAGGTAGTAAAGCTGAAGATGTTAAGAATTTACCACCTATTGAAGAAATACATGGTCTTAATTTGCCGCCTATTGAAGAAACACATGGTCTCGATAACCCGACACAGGTAGTAAAGGTAAATTCTCTCTATAGATATGATAAAGCTGAAATCCCTCCTGCTAAGTTTGCTATCCAATGTTTGGATGAATTTGATAACTTCATGGTTAAGCAAGAAGATTTTAATGCTTATGTTGGTAGACAATTGAAACATAATGCTTACATGATTGAACACTTGAGTGATTATATGGCTAATGTTAAAGGTGAACTTAAACTTATTAGTAAACATGCTTCTATGGTTACCACTCAAGTAGAACAAGTACTTAAAGCTCAGAATGATTTGCTCAATGAATTGAATAGTAAAAACAATGACTTTGCTATTAGAGTTGCTACTAGAGGAGGTAAAGTGACTCGGGAACCTTTGTATCCTCAGGGCCATCCTAAGAGAATCGATCAAGATTCTCAGAGAACTAATATTGATGCTCCTAGTCCTTCTAAAAGGAAGAAAAAGAAAAATGATAGGACTTTGCATGCTTCTAGTGAACCTGTTGTAGACACACCTGAGAATCCCAATGATATTTCTATTTCTGATGCTGAAACACAAGCTGGTAATGAACATGAACCTAGTGATAATGTTAATGATGATGTTCATATTGATGTTCAACCTAGTAATGACAATGATTTAGAGACTGTACCTCCTGTTGATCTTGATAACCCGCAATCAAAGAATCAACGTTATGATAAGAGAGACTTTGTTTCCAGGAAGCATGGTAAAGAAAGAGAACCATGTGTTCAAAAACCCATGCCTTTTCCTCCTAAACCATCCAAGAAAAAAGATGATGAGGATTTTGAGCACTTTGCTGAAATGATTAGACCTATCTTTTTGCGTATGCGTTTGACTCATATGCTTAAATTGAATCCTTATGCTAAATACATGAAGGAAATTGTTACTAATAAAAGAAAGATACCGGAAGCTGAAATTTCCACCATGCTTGCTAATTATACTTTTAAGGGTGGAATACCAAAGAAACTTGGAGATCCAGGAGTACCAACTATACCATGCTCCATTAAAAGAAACTATGTTAAAACTGCTTTATGTGATCTTGGAGCTGATGTTAGTGTTATGCATCTCTTTATATCGTAGACTTGATTTGAATAAGTTGACACCTACTGAAATATCTTTGCAAATGGCTGACAAATCAACTGCTATACCTGTCGGTATTTGTGATGATGTGCCTGTTGTGGTTGCAAACGTTACTATTTTAACGGACTTTGTAATTCTTGATATTCCCGAGGATGATAGTATGTCTATTATTCTTGGAAGACCCTTTTTGAATACTGCAGGGGCTGTTATTGATTGCACCAAAGGCAATGTCACTTTTCATGTTAATGGTAATGAGCATATGGTACACTTTCCGAGGAAACAACCTCAAGTCCACATTATCAATTCTATTGGAAAAATTTCAACAATTACTATTGGAGGTTTTGAATTTCCTCTTCCTACTATCAAGAAGAAATATGATATTCTTATTGTTGGGGACATGCATATCCCCGTTGAGGTAACCTAGTGTTATTCGAAAATTCTCCGGTTTCATGTTATTCGAAATGAGTTTGTTAACAAGACCTGATCAACCTTGTTAGTGGATTCCTTTCGATGAGCATGAGATGGTTGAAGTTAGAAAACGTGGGCTAATTTTGCCTGACAAACTTCGAAGGCAAAATCCTTCCAAAATTTTTGAGTCATCTTTAAACTCTTTTCTTTGTCTCATTTCGAACGAATTGACTTTTATTCCTTATTCTGATCCAACTCTGTTGTTGAGACAATTGAAAATTGTGTTTACTTGTTCTGGAATCCTTTATCTTTGATTTGTGAAATCCTTGGGTTTAGACATTACTTCGGGAATTCCTATTTTTCACAACTCTCTGTACCCTATTTTTACTTTCTGTTATTTATATTAAATAAATCAAAAATAGTAATTTCTGTCTGTTTTCTGAATTATCAATGCAATAAAAATACCCCGAAAATAAAAGTTCTCCAAATGCCCTAAAAATTAAATATGATTTTCTCTAGAATATTTGAGAATATTTGGCACTGAGAATACAACAGGGGAGCAAGCACCTGGCCACGAGGGTCCAGGGCGCGCCCACCCCCTGGGCGCGCTCCCTGCCTCGTGGGCCCATGGTGGCTCCCCTCCACTTATTCCAGCTACCACACACTCCTTCTTCCTCCCAAAAACATCACTAGCTAGCTCAAACCTGAGTCCAAGGTCATTTTGCTGCCATTTTCGATCTCCTTGCTCAAAGCTCCTTTCACAAAACTGCTTTGGGGGATTATTCTTTGGTATGTGACTCCTCCAATGGTCCAATTAGTTTTTGTTCTAGTGCTTTATTTATTGCATATTTTTTCTGCTTAGGTGACCCTGTTCTTGAGCTTGCATGTCAAATTTATGTGGTCAAAAGTAGTTTTGATGCATGATATTGTCTCTAGGCACTTGTAGGAGTAGTTGCTATCAATTTTGTTGAGTTTGGTTCACTTTTATTTTGAAGTTACTAAAAATTTCAGAAATTTTCAGAAAAAGATGAAGAGATTTTTGAGGGGCTCATCAAGCTGAAGCTCGAAGGATAAACAAAGTGAAGAGAACAAGAAGGCCAAGTATAATCTCCTTCGCACCGCGAAGGTCCGGCCGTGTGAATGGCCTTGTGATGATTTCTTGAGAGCAGTCGGGATTTATGATGATTTCTATGAATTGGCTGAGAATGCAGGCCTCACCGCCTTCCTCCACGACCAACGCAAACAGTATCTCTTACTCACCTATATCTTTGTGCAAAACTTTCATTTCCATGCTAGGAGCTCACCACCTACGATGGAATTTTATTTATATGATGAGCATAAGGAGATATCACTTCTTGAATTTTGTCGGGTTTGTTTGATCCCTTTTGAGTGCAGTGTAGAGGAACCACATCGTGATGACGTGGAAGGGTTTATTGATACAATTGCTATAGGGGAAACGAGGAAAGTTTCCAATGCAAGAATTACTAGCATACATTTTCCTGTTTTACGTTACTTCACAATATTTGCTAGTAGATGCTTAATTGGTCGCGGAAACTGTGGCAACCTTAGTGCCCCTGATATTGTTATTTTGTGACATGCCTTGTTCCATGATGACACATTTAGTATGGGCGCTATTGTTGCAAAGCGGTTAAATCTTAACCGTACTAAGGGCCCCATCTTGGGAGGTATTTTGCCTCGCGCCTCGCTGCACACTTTAACATACCCATTAGGCATTATGAGAAAGAAGAAAAGTTGCTGCCTCCTGTTTTTCTAGACTATAAGAGTATGGTAGCACATGATTTTATCGTTAAGAATAAGGAAAAGATGCTTAAGGACAAGTTGATATTTGACAAAAATCACCCTGAGACTATTACTTTGCCTGCTCCTCCTTTGTTTGACTTATCTGCAAGCAAGTACCTTGTTCCGTTGGAGGCCATTCACGCCTACCGAAACCCCACACCAGCTATAGATCCAGAGCCGGAACCACAATTTGATCCTCACCGGCAGTCTATTTCTGAGTGAAATCCGGAAGAGATCGCCAACCAGTGGCACCAGGGGGATTCTTCTCAGTACGACCCGAACTATTACTTTGGATATCCACCAGGCCAGCCATGGCCATAGACCAACTTAGGCCAAAAGCCTAAGCTTGGGGGAGTACGTATTTCTCACCGACATTACATTTATGTTCACACACTCATGCTTGGTGTCGGTGCTCATAATTTTTCATTGTAACATCCATGCTAGTTTATTTTCCTTTTTATGCTTTCTTCTTGTGTGTTTGATAAAACTTAAGAAAAAAACAAAAAAATAGTTGTAGCTTTTCAATTAGTTTACTTTCCATGCATGTAGTAGTAGTAATTAAAAAGAAAACCCCAAAAGATTTCTCATTCTTCTTTTGCTTGTTGGGAGCTTTCCCGTGTAAATAGTTTTATTTCTTTTATTGCTCTTTGGGGGTCGAGAGGAGAAGACCATAATGAAAATGTTGATTGGCTCTCATATGCATTATTGTTGATCTAACAAAGAGCCCATATTACCTTGTCTTCTCTCTTGAATTGAATGCTTGCAGATTCTAGCTTAGTCCAATGCACGTGCACTATTATTATTTTCCACACTATTCGGTCGTGCAAGTGAAAGGCAATAATGATGATTATATGATGAACTTATTGAGATGAGAAAAGCTGGTATGAACTCGACCTCTCTTGTTTTTGTAAATATGATTAGTTCATCATTCCTGATTCAGCCTATTATGAATAAACATGTTTGCAATGACAATTAGAGATTATAGTTGCTTATGCCATGCTTAATTAGCTAGGAGCTTATAATGGTTTACCTTGCGTGCCAACATGCTATTAAAATGGTTGTGATGTGGTATGATAGGGTGGTATCCTCTTTTGAACGATTCGAGTGGTTTGACCTGGCACATGTTCACGCATGTAGTTGAAACAAAATCAACGTAGCATCTATGATATTTATGTTCATGGTGCATTATATCCTACTCATGCTTACATTCGGTGTTGATTAATTTTAATGCATGTTCATGACTGTTGTTGCTCTCTAGCTGGTCGCTTCCCACTCTTTTTCTAGCCTTCACCTGTACTAAGCGGGAATACTGCTTGTGCATCCAATTCCATAAACCCCAAAGTTGTTCCATATGAGTCCACCATACCTACCTATATATGGTATCTACCTGCCGTTCCGAGTAAAGTTGTATGTGCCAAAATATAAACCTTCAAATAAACATTTTTTATGCTTGAATTGCTCATGTATCAACTAGGGCTGTCTGTATCTTCCATGCTAGGCGGGTTATTCTCAAGAGGAGTGGATGATATGTCTCCAACGTATCTATAATTTTTGATTGCTCCATGCTATATTATCTACTGTTTTGGACATTATTGGGATTTATTATCCACTTATATATTATTTTTGGGACTAACCTACTAATTGGAGGCCCAACCCAGAATTGCTGTTTTTTGCCTGTTTTAGGGTTTCGAAGAAAAGGAATATCAAACGGAGTCCAAACAGAATGAAACCTTCGGGAACGTGATTTTCTCAACGAACAAGACCCAGGAGACTTGGACCCTACGTCAAGAAACAAAAGAGGAGGCCACCAGGTAGGGGCGTGCCCTCCACCCTCGTGGGTGCCCTGTTGCTCCACCGACGTACTCCTTCCTCCTATATATACCTACGTACCCCCAAACGATCAGATACGGAGCCAAAACCCTAATTCCACCGCCGCAACTTTCTGTATCCACGAGATCCCATCTTGGGGCCTGTTCCAGAGCTCCGCCAAAGGGGGCATCGATCACGGAGGGCTTCTACATCATCACCATAGCCCCTCTGATGAAGTGTGAGTAGTTCACCTCAGACCTACGGGTCCATAGTTATTAGCTAGATGGCTTCTTCTCTCTCTTTGGATCTCAATACAATGTTCTCCCCCTCTCTTGTGGAGATCTATTCGATGTAATCTTCTTTTTGCGGTGTGTTTGTTGAGACCAATGAATTGTGGGTTTATAATCAAGTCTATTTATGAATTATATTTGAATCTTCTCTGAATTCTTTTATGTATGATTGGTTATCTTTGCAAGTCTCTTCGAATTATCAGTTTGGTTTGGCCTACTAGATTGATATTTCTTGCAATGGGAGAAGTGCTTAGCTTTGGGTTCAATCTTGCGGTGTCCTTTCCCAGTGACAGTAGGGACAACAAGGCACGTATTGTATTGTTGCCATCGAGGATAAAAAGATGGGGTTTTCATCATATTGCATGAGTTTATCCCTCTACATCATGTCATCTTGCTTCAGGCGTTACTCTGTTTTCATTAACTTAATACTCTAGATGCATGCTGGATAGCGGTCGATGAGTAGAGTAATAGTAGTAGATGCAGGCAGGAGTCGGTCTTCTTGTCTCGGACGTGATGCCTATATACATGATCATACCTAGATATTCTCATAACTATGCTCAATTCTGTCAATTGCTCAACAGTAATTCGTTCACCCACCATAGAATACTCATGCTCTTGAGAGAAGCCACTAGTGAAACCTATGGCCCCCGGGTCTATCTTCATCATATTAATCTTCCAATACTTAGTAATTCCCTTTTCTTTTTTACTTTGCTTTTATTACTTTGCATCTTTATCATAAAAGTACCAAAAATATTATCTTATCATATCTATTAGATCTCACTCTCATAAGTGGCCATGTAGGGATTGACAACCCGTTATCGTGTTGGTTGTGAGGATTTATTTGTTTTTTGCAGGTACGAGGGACTCGCACGTAGCCTCCTACTGGATTGATACCTTGGTTCTCAAAAACTGAGGGAAATACTTACGCTACTTTGCTTCATCATCCCTTCCTCTTCGGGAAAAACCAACGCAGTGCTCAAGAGGTAGCAAGAAGGATTTCTGGCGCCGTTGCCGGGGAGTCTACGCAAAAGTCAATATACCAAGTACCCATCACAATCCCTATCTCCCGCAATACATTATTTGCCATTTGCCTCTCGTTTTCCACTCCCCCACTTCACCCTTGCCGTTTTATTCGCCCTCTCTCTCTCTATCCTCCCTCTCTTTCTCTATTTGCCTCTTTTTGCCCGCTTGCTTTTTGTTTGCTTGTGTGTTAGTTTGCTTGCTTGTCACAATGGCTCAAGATAATACTAAATTGTGTGACTTTACCAATACCAACAACAATGATTTTATTAGCACTCCGATTGCTCCTCTTACCGATTCTGAATCTTGTGAAATTAATACTGCTTTGCTGAATCTTGTCATGAAAGATCCGTTTTCCGGCCTTCCTAGTGAATATGCCGCTACCCATCTAAATAGCTTCGTTGATTTGTGTGATATGCAAAAGAAGAAAGATGTGGATAATGATATTGTTAAATTGAAACTCTTTTCTTTTTCTCTTAGAGATCGTGCTAAAGCTTGGTTTTCGTCTTTGCCTAAGAATAGTATTGATTCATGGAATAAGTGCAAAGATGCTTTTATCTCTAAGTATTTTCCTGCTGCTAAGATCATCTCCCTTAGAAACGATATTATGAATTTTAAGCAACTTGATCATGAACATGTTGCACAATCTTGGGAGAGGATGAAATTAATGATACGTAATTGCCCTACTCATGGTTTGAATTTGTGGATGATTATACAATTTTTTATGCCGAATAGAGTTTCGCTTCTAGAAATCTTTTAGATTCGGCCGCGGGAGGCACTTTTATGGAAATCACTTTAGGAGAAGCTACTAAACTCCTAGATAATATTATGGTTAATTATTCTCAATGGCATACTAAAAGATCTACTAATAAAAAGGTGCACTTATGGTTAATCACTTTAGAAGAAATTAATGTCTTGAGTGGAAAGATGGATGAACTTATGAAATTATTTGCTAGTAAGAGTGTTTCTTCTGATCCTAATGATATGCCCTTGTCTACTTTGATTGGGAATAATAATGAATCTATGGATGTGAATTTTGTTGGTAGGAACAATTTTGGTAACAACGCATATAGAGGAAATTTTAATCCTAGGCCTTATCCTAGTAATCCCTCTAATAATTATGGTTATTCCTACAACAATTCTTATGGAAATTATAATAAGATGCCCTCTAATTTTGAATCTAATATTAAATAATTTATTACTTCACAAAAGAATTTCAATGCTTTGATTGAAAAAAATTTGCTTAAGATTGATGAGTTGGCTAGGAACGTTGATAGAATTTCTCTTGATGTTGATTCTTTGAAACTTAGATCTATTCCACCTAAGCATGATATCAATGAGTCTCTCAAAGCCATGAGAATTTCCATTGATGAGTGCAAAGAAAGAACCGCTAGGATGCGTGCTAAGAAAGATGCATTTATAAGAGCGTGTTCTTCTAGTTCTTACGAAAATAAAGATGAAGATCTAAAAGTTATTGATGTGTCCCCTATTAAATCTTTGTTTTGCAATATGAATCTTAATAATGATGGGACTGATTATGATCCACCTTTACCTAGAAGACGTTCCAAGAATTCGAAGTTTTTAGATCTTGATGCTAAAATTCATGAAAGTGGGATTGAAGAAATTAAAACCCTAGATGTTGCTAAACCCACTATTTTGGATTTCAAGGAATATAATTATGAAAATTGCTCTTTGATTGATTGTATTTCCTTGTTTCAATCCGTGCTAAATTCTCCTCACGCTTATAGTCAAAATAAAGCGTTCACTAAACATATCGTTGATGCCTTGATGCAATCTTATGAAGAAAAACTTGAATTAGAAGTCTCTATGCCTAGAAAACTTTATGATGAGTGGGAACCTACTATTAAAATTAAAATTAAAGATCATGAATGCTATGCTTTGTGTGATTTGGGTGCTAGTGTTTCCACGATTCCAAAGACTTTGCGCGATTTGTTAGGTTTCCGTGATTTTGATGATTGCTCTCTAAACTTGCACCTTGCGGGTTCCACTATTAAGAAACCTATGGGAAGACTTAATGATGTTCTTATTGTTTCAAAGAGGAATTATGTGCCCGTAGATTTTATTGTTCTTGACATAGATTGCAATCCTTCATGTCCTACTATTCTTGGTACACCTTTCCTTAGAACGATTGGTGCAATTATTGATATGAAGGAAGGAAATATTAGATTCCAATTTCCGTTAAGGAAAGGCATGGAACACTTTCCTAGAAAGAAAATTAAATTACCTTATGAATCTATTATGAGAGCCACTTATGGATTGTCTACCAAAGATGGCAATACCTAGATCTATCCTTGCTTTTCATGCCTAGCTAGGGGCGTTAAACGATAGCGCTTGTTGGGAGGCAACCCAATTTTATTTTTATTACTTACTTTTTGCTTCTGTTTAGTAATAAATAATTTATCTAGCCTCTGTTTAGGTTGTGTTGTTTGTGTTTAATTAGTGTTTGTGCCAAATAGAACCGTTGGGAAGACTTGGGGAAAGTCTTGTTAATCTTGCTGTAAAAAACAGAAACTTTAGCGCTCACGAGAACTGCTGCCATTTTTATTTGGAAAGTGCTATTTAGTTAATTCTTTTTGAAGATGATTAATAGATAAATTCCTCACGTCCATCAATTTATTTTAGATTTTTTTGGGGTTCCAGATCTTGCGCTAGCCACAGATTACTACAGACTGTTCCGTTTTTGACATATTCTGTTTTGTGTGTGTTGTTTGCTTATTTTGATGAATCTATGGCTAGTAAAATAGATTATAAACCATAGAGAAGTTGGAATACAGTAGGTTTAACACCAATATAAATAAATAATGAGTTCATTATAGTACCTTTAAGTGGTCTTTTGTTTTCTTTCGCTAACGGAGCTCACGAGATTTTCTACTTTAAGTTTTGTGTTGTGAAGTTTTCAAGATTTGGGTAAAGATTTGATGGATTATGGAACAAGGAGTGGCAAGGGCCTAAGATTGGGTATGCCCATGGCACCCCCAAGATAATCTAAGGACACCTAAAATCCAAAGCTTGGGGATGCCACGGAAGGCATCCCCTCTTTTCGTCTACTTCTATCGGTAACTTTACTTGGAGCTATATTTTTATTCACCACATGATATGTGTTTTGCTTGGAGCGTCTTGTATGATTTGAGTCTTTGATATTTAGTTTAACACAATCATACTTGCTGTACACACCTTTTGAGAGAGCCATACATGATTTGAAATTTGTTAGAATACTCTATGTGCTTCACTTATATCATTTGAGTTATATAGTTTTGTTCTAGTACTTCACTTATATCTTTTAGGGCACGGTGGTGGATTTGTTTTATAGAAACTATTGATCTCTCATGCTTCACTTAGATTATTTTGAGAGTCTTAAATAGCATGGTAATTTGCTTAAATAATCCTAATATGCTTGGAATTCAAGAATAGTAAAAGAACTTTCTTATGAGTGTGTTGAATGCTATGAGAAGTTTGATGCTTGATAATTGTTTTGAGATATGAAGATGGTGATATTAGAGTTATGCTAGTTGAGTAGTTGTGAATTTGAGAAATACTCGTGTTAAAGTTTGTGATTCCTGTAGCATGCACGTATGGTGAACCGTTATGTGATGAAGTCGGAGCATGATTTATTTTTGATTGTCTTCCTTATGAGTGGCGGTCGGGGACGAGCGGTGGTCTTTTCCTACCAATCTATCCCTCTAGGAGCATGCGCGTAATACTTTGCTTTGATAACTTGTAGATTTTTGCAATAAGTATATGAGTTCTTTATGACTAATGTTGAGTCCATGGATTATACGCACTTTTCTCACCCTTCCACCTTTGCTAGCCTCTCTAATACCGCTCACTTTTCGCCGGTATCACACACCCACCTTATACCTTCCTCAAAACAGCCACCATACCTACCTATTATGGCATTTGCATAGCCATTCCGAGATATATTGCCATGCAGCTTTCCACCATTCCGTTTATTATGACACACTTCATCATTGTCATATTGCTTAGCATGATCATGTAGTTGACATCGTATTTGTGGCAAAGCCACCATTTATAATCCTTTCATACGTGTCACTCTTGATTCATTGCCTATCCTGGTACACCGCCGGAGGCATTCATATAGAGTCATATTTTGTTCTAAGTATTGAGTTGTAATTGTTGAGTTGTAAGAACAATAAAAGTGTGATAATCATCATTATTAGAGCATTGTCCCAGTGAGGAAAGGATGATGGAGACTATGATTCCCCCACAAGTTGGGATGAGACTCCGGACGAAAAATAAAAAAGAGAGAAAGAAAAGAGGCCATAAAAAAGAGAAAAGGCCCAAATAAAAATAAAAAATGAGAGAAAAAGCGAGAAGGGACAATGTTACTATCCTTTTACCACACTTGTGCTTCAAAGTAGCACCATGATATTCATGATAGAGAGTCTCCTATGTTATCACTTTCACATACTAGTGGGATTTTTTCATTATAGAACTTGGCTTCACTACAAAAAAATACACTTCCATGATGATACGTGTTTGTCACAGTAGGTCGCTTTTTTGTCATGCATGTACATCCATGACAAATTTTTGACACAATCAAGATAGTCATACCTGTGCTATCGTGGAAGTGTTCCATGACATTACCAAAATTATCATCACGGAAGTGTCCACTTCCATGACGATAAATCGCGCGTCACAGAAGTGCTTTCGTCAAGGGTGACCGACACATGGCATCCACCATAACGGAACGCCGTTAAGCTATCGGGTCGGGTTTTGGATCCGATAACCCGTTAATAGCCCCGACCAATGGGGATTTTCCACGTGTAAAATCATCATTGGCTAGAGGAAACACGTGTCAGCTCGTCAGTGGGTCAGATAGGCGCCTATGATATGTCGACACATGGCATGACCCAACAGTGGCCCATTTATCTTACAAAGCTGGCCTGTTTGACTTGGTCAAAAGTTAACGGGCTGGCCCATGAAAAGCCTGTTAACGGTCTCTTCGCAAATAGCCCATTTTACGGCCCATTAACTCATGGCCCGTTAGGCCCTAAAGGAAATAGGCCCAACAACGTCATGTGGGCCGTCGAATATAATACCAACCCATTTCACTTTCGGCCCATATGTGGCCCATGACGTCTTTCGGCCCATATAGGCCTTCGTATCTTTTGGCCCATTATAGGCCCACGGTGACTCTAGCCCATAATAAACAGTAATTTTCTTTATACCCATTAATGGCCCGTGATTTACATGGGCCGTTTCCAGCCCGTGTTAGCTTTCGGCCAATTGACGGCCCATACGTTCTTGGACTCCTTTTCGGCCCTCGATTACTTCCGGCCCGTTACTGGCCTGTTCCCCTAATGGGCCAAATTTGGCCCATGGCAAGAGTCGGCCCGTTACTGGCCTGTTCCACTAATGGGCCAAATTCGGCCCATGGCAAGAGTCGGTCCGTTACTGGCCTGTTACCCTAATGGGCCTAATTCGGCCAATGGCAAGAGTCAGCCCGTTTCTGGCCTGTTAACCCGTTGCGCCGTTTCTGGCACGTCCTATATTCTGGCCCATTAACGACCCGTTATGCCTGTGAAGAATTAAGCCTTTGCTTTCCTAGGGCCTGTTAACGGCCTGTTAACGGCCTGGGCTGATACCAATTACGCTCGATTATGGCCCATGTAGACCCATTTATCCGACAGCCCGAGGCCCACCGATTTCAGGCCAATTTATCGACGGCCCGTAGGAGACCCATGGATCCTACAGCCCGTATATGGCCCATGGTAGTTGCGGCCACTAGCAAACCAGGGAAAAAGAAGACTAGGAAATAAATAAGGCCGAAACTAACGCTAGGCTATTAAGACGATTGCACAGATTACATCCACTCGGCATCAAAGATCGCCACCAGTGCAAATATAGGGAACACCCTACACTATACAAAAATGGCTTGCTGTTTTCTTCAGGCGGTGGCTGCATGTTAAGAATAAATTTTGTATCGCACCAAAACAAATTACAACTATATAACAAAAGGAAGGTTGGCATAAAACTTAACAGTCTAGCAGATAAATGCACCACCAGAAGTTCAGAAGCTCAGTTCATTTGACCTGACTGTTACGTTTTCATGCTATATTGTCCAATGGAGCACCATAACCCTCGCCTTCATTTCCCCTAGGCTCCTGAACAACATAGCAAATGTCTGATAGTCTGGTTTCAAAACCATGCATATCTTGACGACATTGAGCAATGTTTCTCCTTGTTTCACAAAGGGTCTCTGTTAGGGAATGGACTTGTGTCTGGAGTGCAGATACAACATTGCTTTGAGCTTGCATATCTTGATCATGAGGCAGTTTAGACGATATTGCCTTAACAACCAACCCAGTATTATGCAAGAACGTGCTTTTGGCACTGTTAGTGGACAGGTACTGACCCACTGCAGCAAGAGCTGACATTGCAGTTATAGTTGCCTCGCCACCTTTAGAAGGTGGCGGTTCCACCATTTTTCCATAGCTCGCTGAAAAGTTGAGGCTTTACATTAGTACTACTAGAACAAAAGATATTAAGGAGGCAACAAAACCAAACAAAATAGCTTTGGTCTATATATAGAACTTATTCTGGTGAACCCATGTAAAATATTAGTTCTATTTTATTGCAAAGTACATAATAAAACCAGGTTCCAAACATATGACCATGTACCATCGCTAATGTATTGTCTATTTCTTCACATTGTATTGAGGGCTAAGGATAAAGAGACGAAGTTTATAATACGGTAAGCATAGTATGACGTCATTCGTATCACAAAACAACTGAGAACAGACAAACAGGCAATTGTAACGTTGTGTGGGCAAGTCCAGCACAGAACTAGATTACGGGTCAAGATCAAAGGAACATCACTCCTCTCTTTTAAACCTTGTAAGGTGCAATGATACGCTAAGACGATTGTGTATAAAATTGAAAAGAGTAATAGACATTGGCTGCAAACCATGCAGTTCAAGGCACAAGTCAGAGTAAGTAGTAGTTAAAAGGCATGAGGATTAAGGACTTACAACAACGGCTTTGACTGGTGTAGTCATGCCCTTCTTCTTGCTGGTGTGACAGTCCTTGAAGATTTCCACAACATTTGGTTCAGGTACTTTTTGGTCCTTGCGGGCTTTACTCTGTATTTGGAACAAGTCAATACAGATCTGATAATATGGTACAACGAAAAGAGTGAAACAACAACTAATTACAAGAGCATCGCAGTGTGCAATATAGCTATGAGATCCTGTCGTCTGTTGGAATTTCACTTTCATACGGTTGGCTTGTTCTTTGAACAGTTCACCTACAAGAAGATGGATTTGTGTGGCACATGCGTAAATAGGACTTCAACATGTGATCTGATGACATATATATAATGTACTTGATACTTTGGATCAGACCAGTGTTTAACGAGGCCTCTCCAGTCTTCATCAGATATATTTTCCACTGGAGATGTTTGGGAAAGTTCACTGTTAGCCTTGCCTTCAAAGTGAGTTTTCCTCAAGTTATACCGATACTGTCGCAGAGCAGACTTGAAAACATGGGTGCAAGCTTGTCTGGTTGCATCATCTTGGCTATCCAACTTGAACCTCATCTGTTGAAAATTACGGGAGTCTCATTATCAGCAACCTAGAAAGTATTGGACAGAGCAAGACGATATTACTAGTTTCCATACATAACCATACTTACAGATAAATGGTCGAGGAAGATGTTGAACTGGGTTTTGTCTTTGTCATTCCTGTACTGAATCCATGTTGGGAGGATACATACATGACACCTAACAACAACCGCTGCCTCTGATACTAACTTGGCTGACTCTGTAGCATCACGTGGCCTTTTTAAACCTGCCTCAAAACGAATCTCCATTCTTCCTCCTCTAGATTTAGTTAACCTATCGAGCATTATCCCTGATGTTTGTTCCTCTTGCGCCTAGGTGCTAGTCCAACAACAAACATAGGAAGTGTTAGTGTACATCAAACTGTGAGACTACATATAAAGAAGCATGCAACTATAACTTGACTCCAGCAACTACCTTCTTGCTGTTGAAGCTCACAAGGTTCATCTGATATTGCCAACTCGTCTTGTGTCAATAGTGCTTGGGAAGTAGTGTCAGGTGGCAAGGGAGCTTGGGAACGTGCTGCTAGCTTAGTTGACGCACGAGTACGTCGTGCAGCTGGTAGTACTGTGGTAGGTGTTGCAAGAACTAGGGCTGTCTCTGCTTGTTTGGTGGTAGCTATTTGTTTGTCTTTTTTTGCAACTCGTGTAGCATGGGATGTCGTGTTTGTAGAATTTTTTGCTGGACTTTGACCTTCTATTGCACCATTAGTACCAACAGAATCTGCAGGATTCATCCGCTTCTCATTCCCTGCCATTATGCGTTTCTTCCTCTTTCTCTGTGCCATGTTAAGTCAAGACGACAAGAAAAACGAATAACAATTTAGTTCTTCAGAACAAATTGATGCGTGATGCAGACGAACTGAACTTTGATGTTAGACAACCACATGATAGGAGGATGTAATATGTATGAAAAACAGGACAGAAGAGATAACCAGAACTATGATGTGTAAACTAAGAAGAAGACATTTCACCAAATTAGAAGCAATGCAATGGAAGGTAGACACCATATGAAAGATGCTACAAATATCGCTCTGCCAAGTTAACAGTGTCTCATCATAAATGGCGTTTAAACAAAAGTGAAGCAGTACAAGAAATAAATCATATGCAAGATGCAAACAACATCACACTACCATGTTAGAGGTCTCTCATCATTAGTGCCATTGCACATTCACAACATTGCATATTCACATCTTATGATGTGTAAACTAAGGAGAAGACATTTCAACAAATTAGAAGCAATGAAAGCTAGACACCATATGAAAGATGCAACGAATATCACTCTACCAAGTTAAAACTGTCTCGTCATAAGTGCCATTTCAACAAATTAGTAATACAAGATAGACAAGAATGTGAGATGTAACCTATATCACACTCCAAAGTCAAACGTGTCTTATGATAAGTGATTGTTGCAGGTTACACAACAGTAGTAATTTGATGTAAGAACATGGTGTGATAGACAGATATTGTATGTTCTAGAAACAGGAACACGTGTCTTATTCGAGTATAATGTGTAAAGTAAGCAGATGGAATTCAACAAAATTAGAAGCAATACAAGCTAGACATCACACATAACATGCAACCACATATAACAGTGCCAAGTTAGAGGGAGCACCGGTGATGCTGCACTAGGGGAGACGTGCTCATCATAAACACAGCTTTGTTGAGTGTCTATGCATGTGTTGTCTTGGAAATCATCTTGGGGGTGTGGAGGAGTAGAAACTGTAGAGGCCCTCCGTTCGGAAGGAGCACCTTTACGCGCTGCCTTGCTAACTTCCTTCTGCTTTATTGATTTTGAATTGTCAAGTAAAACCGACATGAAAAAGCAATAAAATTCTCTCTTCAGAACTCATTCATGCATGATACTGACAATCACTACTTTGATGTAAGGCAAACACATGATACCAGGATGGAATATGTACGAAAAACAGGACGGCATGGCATGTTCACAACTGTTTGTGTAAACTAAGCAGAAACCATTCCAGCAAATAAGAAGCAATGCAAGCTAGACACCACATGAAAGATGCAACCAATATGACTCTGCCAAGTTAAAAGTGTCCCATCATAAATGGAATTTCAACAAATTAGAAGCAGTGCATGCTATAAATCATATGAAAGATGCAACTAATATCGCACTGCATATACTAAAGGTGTCTCATCATGTTGGTTGATGCGGGATACAAAAAAAATAGTTTTATGTAAGGACATGCTTAATAGACAGATGTACTATGTACTAAATACAGGAAGGCATGTCACATTAACAGGTATAATGTATAAGCTAAGCATACTAGCACATGCAGTTTAACCAGATTGGAAGAATTACAATCTAGACACCATATGCAACATGCAACCACATATCACGCTGCCAAGTTAGAGAAAGCACCTGCGATGGTAGTGTAGAGGAAATGCTGTAATCAACTACAGAGCTACGTTCACTATCTTCATCTAGAATTTCTGTTTCTTGAGAATCATGTCAGGAGGCTGACGCTGCATTCTTTAAATGAGGAGTAGTCCCCTTGCCTGCCTGCCTCGTCATAAGTGATTGATGAGGGATACACAAGAATATTAGTTTGATGTAAGAACATGGTTAATACACAGATGTACTAGTATGTACCAAAAACAGAAAGGCATGTCATATTCAAAGGTATAATGTGTAAGCTAAGCAGATGCAATTTAACCAAATTGGAAGCAATACAAGCTAGACATCCGGCTGGAGTGGTGAGCATGATCATCTAGGACCTAAGAGCCTGGTGGGAGGCGGGCTGCTTCACCACCATCGCAGCTTTTTAGTTGGCTTCCAGGTGATGCCTATCTTTGCTGGGCTTGTCACTGGCTCGGCCAGTGCCCTGACTAGCTATTTGTCTTCTGGTGCTCACGGGATGGTGGTTCATGTAAAAAAATATTGAAGAAGTTCAAAATGGATTAGTCAAAGAAGGGGTTCTTGCCTGTATTGCAAGGTACGAGATTGAGCACAACTCAATGCCCGACCACGGCAGAAGATAGAGAAAAGATGAGTGTCGTCCCCTATGCCTCGGCCATAGGGTCTATCATGTATGCTATGCTATGTACCAGACCTGATGTAAACCTTGCCGTAAGTTTGGTAGGAAGGTACCAAAGTAATCCCCACATGGAACACTGGACAGCGGTCAAGAATATCCTGAAGTACCTGAAAAGGACTAAGGATATGTTTCTCGTTTATGGAGGTGACGAAGAGCTCGTCGTAAAGGGTTACGTCGATGCTAGCTTCGACACAGATCTGGATGACTCTAAGTCACAAACCAGATACGTGTATATTTTGAATGGTGGGGCAGTAAGCTGGTGCAGTTGCAAGCAAAGCGTTGTGGCGGGATCTACATGTGAAGCGGAGTACATGGCAGCCTCGGAGGCAGCACAAGAGGCAATCTAGGTGAAGGAGTTCTTTACCGACCTAGGAGTCATACCCAATGCGTCGGGCCCGATGACTCTCTTCTGTGACAACACTGGAGCTATTGCCCTTGCCAAGGAGCCCAGGTTTCACAGGAAGACCAGGCATATCAAGCATCGCTTCAACTCCATTCGTGAAAGTGTTCAAAATGGAGACATAGAGATTTGTAAAGTACATACGGACCTGAATGTGGCAGATCCGTTGACTAAACCTCTCCCTAGAGCAAAACATGATCAACACCAGAACTGCATGGGTATTCGATTCATCACAATGTAACTAGACTATTGACTCTAGTGCAAGTGGGAGACTGTTGGAAATATGCCCTAGAGGCAATAATAAAATGGTTATTATTATATTTCTTTGTTCATGATAATTATCTATTGTTCATGCTATAATTGTGTTATCCGGAAATCGTAATACATGTGTGAATACATAGACCACAACACGTCCCTAGTGAGCCTCTAGTTGACTAGCTCGTTCATCAAAAGATAGTCATGGTTTCCTAACTATGGACATTGGATGTCATTGATAATGGGATCACATCATTAGGAGAATGATGTGATGGACAAGACCCAATCCTAAGCATAGCTCAAAGATCGTATAGTTCGTTTGCTATAGCTTTTCCGAATGTCAAGTATCATTTCCTTAGACCATGAGATTGTGCAACTCTCGGATACCGTAGGAGTGCTTTGGGTGTGCCAAATGTCACAACGTAACTGGGTGACTATAAAGGTACACTACAGGTATCTCCGAAAGTGTCTGTTGGGTTGGCACGAATCGAGACTGGGATTTGTCACTCCGTATGACGGAGAGGTATCTCGGGGCCCACTCGGTAATGCATCATCATAATGAGCTCAATGTGACCAAGTGGTTGATCACGGGATCATGCATTACGGTATGAGTAAAGTGACTTGTCGGTAACGAGATTGAACGAGGTATTGGGATACCGACGATCGAGTCTCGGGCAAGTAACGTACTGATTGACAAAGGGAATTGTATACGGATTGATTGAATCGTCGACATCGTGGTTCATCCGATGAGATCATCGAGGAGCATGTGGGAGCCAACATGGGTATCCAGATCCCGCTGTTGGTTATTGACCGGAGAGTCGTCTCGGTCATGTCTGCGTGTCTCCCGAACCCGTAGGGTCTACACACTTAAGGTTCGGTGACTCTAGGGTTGTTGAGATATTAGTATACGGTAACCCGAAAGTTTTTCGGGGTTCCGGATTTGATCCCGGACATCACGAGGAGTTCCGGAAGGGTCCGGAGGTGAAGATTTATATATAGGAAGTCAAGTTTCGGCCATCGGGAAAGTTTCGGGGGTAATCGGTATTGTACCGGGACCACCGGAAGGGTCCCGGGGGTCCACCGGATGGGGCCACCTATCCCGGAGGGTCCCATGGGCTGAAGTGGGAGGGGAACAAGCCCCTAGTGGGCTGGTGCGCCCCCCCATGGGCCTCCCCTGCGCCTAGGGTTGGAAACCCTAGGGGTGGGGGCGCCCCACTTGGCTTGGGGGGCACTCCACCCCCCTTGGCCGCCCCCCCTTGGAGATGGCATCTCCTAGGGCTGGCGCCCCCTAGGGGTCCTATAAATAGTGGGGGGAGGGAGGGCAGCCGCACCCTAGCCCCTAGCCTCTCCCTCTCCCTCCCGTGACACTCCTCCATCTCCCTGTGCTTGGCGAAGCCCTGCCGAGATCACTGTTGCTTCCACCACCACGCTGTCGTGCTGCTGGATCTTCATCAACCTCTCCTTCCCCCTTGATGGATCAAGTTGGAGGAGACGTCTTCCCAACCGTACGTGTGTTGAACGCGGAGGTGCCATCCGTTCGGCGCTAGGTCATCGGTGATTTGGATCACGACGAGTACGACTCCATCAACCCCGTTCTCTTGAACGCTTTCGCGCGCGATCTACAAGGGTATGTAGATGCACTCCTCTCTCCCTCGTTGCTAGATGACTCCATAGATTGATCTTGGTGATGCGTAGAAAATTTTAAAATTCTGCTACGTTCCCCAACAGTGGCATCATGAGCTTGGTCTATGCGTAGTTTTTATGCACGAGTAGAACACAAAGCAGTTGTGGGCGTCGATATTGTCAATTTGCTTGCCGTTACTAGTCTTATCTTGATTCGGCGGCATCGTGGGATGAAGCGGCCCGGACCGACCTTACACATACGCTTACGTGAGACTGGTTCCACCGATTGACATGCACTAGTTGCATAAGGTGGATGGCGGGTGTCTGTCTCTCCCACTTTAGTCGGATCGGATTCGATGAAAAGGGTCCTTATGAAGGGTAAATTGAAATTGGCATATCACGTTGTGGTTTTGGCGTAGGTAAGAAACGTTCTTGCTAGAAACCTATAGCAGCCACGTAAAAACTTGCAATAACAATTAGAGGACGTCTAACTTGTTTTTGCAGCATGTGTCGTGTGATGTGATATGGCCAAAAGGATGTGATGAATGATATATGTGATGTATGAGATTGATCATGTTCTTGTAATAGGAATCACGACTTGCATGTCGATGAGTATGACAACCGGCAGGAGCCACAGGAGTTGTCTTTATTTATTTATGACCTGCGTGTCAACATAAACGTCATGTAATTACTTTACTTTATTGCTAAAGCGTTAGCCATAGTAGTAGAAGTAATAGATGACGAGACAACTTCAAGAAGACACGATGATGGAGATCATGATGATGGAGATCATGGTGTCATGCCGGTGACAACGATGATCATGAAGCCCCAAAGATGGAGATCAAAAGGAGCAAATGATATTGGCCATATCATGTCACTATTTGATTGCATGTGATGTTTATCATGTTTTACATCTTATTTGCTTAGAACGACAGTAGCTTAAATAAGATGATCCCTCATAATAATTTCAAGAAGGTGTTCCCCCTAACTGTGCACCGTTGCGAAGGTTCGTTGTTTCGAAGCACCACGTGATGATCGGGTGTGATAGATTCTAACGTTCGAATACAACGGGTGTAAGCCAGATTTACACACGCAATACACTTAGGTTGACTTGACAAGCCTAGCATGTACAGATATGGCCTCAGAACACGGAAGACCGAAAGGTCGAGCATGAGTCGTATAGAAGATACGATCAACATGAATATGTTCACCAATGTTGACTAGTCCATCTCACGTGATGATCGGACACGGCCTAGTTAACTCGGATCATGTTTCACTTAGATGACTGGAGGGATGTCTATCTGAGTGGGAGTTCATTGAATAATTTGATTAGATGAACTTAGTCTAAAAATCTTTACACTATGTCTTGTAGATCAAATGGCCCACACTAATGTTGCCCTCAACCTCAACACGTTCCTAGAGAAAACCAAGCTGAAAGATGATGGCAGCAACTATACGGACTGGGTCCGGAACCTGAGGATCATCCTCATAGCTGCCAAGAAAGATTATGTCCTAGAAGCACCGCTAGGTGACGCACCCATCCCAGAGAACCAAGATGTTATGAACGCTTGGCAGTCACGTGCTGATGATTACTCCCTCGTTCAGTGCGGCATGCTTTACAGCTTAGAACTGGGGCTCCAAAAGTGTTTTGAGAGACACGGAGCATATGAGATGTTCGAAGAGGTGAAATGGTTTTCCAAGCTCATGCCTGGGTCGAGAGATATGAAGTCTCTGACAAGTTCTTCAACTATAAGATGGAGGGAAATAGTTCTGTCAGTGAGCACATACTCAAAATGTCTGGGTTGCATAACCTCTTGACTCAGCTGGGAGTTAATCTCCCGGATGACGTGGTCATTGACAGAATCCTTCAGTCGCTTCCACCGAGCTACAAGAGCTTTGTGATGAACTTCAATATGCAGGGGATGGAAAAGACCATTCCTGAGGTGTATTCAATGCTAAAATCAGCAGAGGTGGAAATCAAAAAGGAATATCAAGTGTTGATGGTGAATAAAACCACTAAGTTCAAGAAAGGCAAGGGTAAGAAGAACTTCAAGAAGGACGGCAAGGGAGTTGCCGCGCCCGGTAAGAAAGCTACCGGGAAGAAGCCAAAGAATGGACCCAAGCCCGAGACTGAGTGTTTTTATTGCAAGGGAAGTGGTCACTGGAAGCGGAACTGCCCCAAATACTTAGCAGACAAGAAGTCCGGCAACACTAAATGTATATGTGATATACATGTAATTGATGTGTACCTTACCAGTACTCGTAGTAGCTCCTGGGTATTTGATACCGGTGCGGTTGCTCACATTTGTAACTCAAAGCAGGAGCTGCGGAATAAGCGGAGACTGGCGAAGGACGAGGTGACGATGCGCGTTGGGAATGGTTCCAAGGTCGATGTGATCGCCGTCGGCACGCTGCCTCTACATTTACCTACGGGATTAGTTTTAAACCTCAATAATTGTTATTTAGTGCCAGCTTTGAGCATGAACATTGTATCAGGATCTCGTTTAATTCGAGATGGCTACTCATTTAAATCCGAGAATAATGGTTGTTCTATTTATATGAGAGATATGTTTTATGGTCATGCTCCGTTGGTGAATGGTTTATTCTTAATGAATCTCGAGCGTAATGTTACACATATTCATAGTGTGAATACCAAAAGATGTAAGGTTGATAATGATAGTCCCACATACTTGTGGCACTGCCGCCTTGGTCACATAGGTGTCAAACGCATGAAGAAGCTCCATGCAGATGGACTTTTGGAGTCTCTTGATTACGAATCATTTGACACGTGCGAACCTTGCTTCATGGGTAAAATGACCAAGACTCCGTTCTCAGGAACAATGGAGCGAGCAACCAACTTATTGGAAATCATACATACTGATGTGTGCGGTCCAATCAGTGTTGAGGCTCGCGGTGGCTATCATTATGTTCTCACCCTCACCGACGACTCGAGTAGATATGGGTATGTCTACTTAATGAAACACAAGTCTGAGACCTTTGAAAAGTTCAAGTAATTTCAGAGCGAGGTTGAGATTCAACGTTACAGGAAAATCAAGTTCTTGCGATCAGATCATGGGGGAGAATACTTGAGTCACGAATTTGGCACACACTTAAGAAAATGTGGAATAGTTTCACAACTCACGCCGCCTGGAACACCTCAGCGTAATGGTGTGTCCGAACATCGTAATCGCACTCTATTGGATATGGTGCGATCTATGATGTCTCTTACCAATTTACCGCTGTCATTTTGGGGCTATGCTTTAGAGACTGCCGCATTCACTTTAAATAGGGCTCCGTCGAAATCCGTTGAGACGACACCGTATGAATTATGGTTTGGGAAGAAACCTAAGCTATCGTTTCTAAAAGTTTGGGGATGCGATGCTTATGTCAAGAAACTTCAACCTGAAAATCTCGAACCCAAATCGGAAAAATGCGTCTTCATAGGATACCCTAAAGAAACTATTGGGTATACCTTCTACCTCAGATCCGAAGGCAAGATCTTTGTTGCCAAGAATGGGTCCTTTCTAGAGAAAGAGTTTCTCTCGAAAGAAATAAGTGGGAGGAAAGTAGAACTTGATGAAGTATTACCTCTTGAACCGGTAAGTGGCGCAGCTCAAGAAAATGTTCCTGAGGTGCCTGCACCGACTAGAGAGGAAGTTGATGATGATGATCATGAAATTTCAGATCAAGTTGCTACTGAACTTTGTAGGTCCACGAGGACACGTTCTGCACCAGAGTGGTACGGCAACCCTGTCTTGGAAATCACGTTGTTAGACAACGGTGAACCTTCGAACTATGAAGAAGCGATGGCGGGCCCGGATTCTGACAAATGGCTGGAAGCCATGAAATCCGAGATAGGATCCATGTATGAAAATGAAGTATGGACTTTGACTGACTTGCCTGATGATCGGTGAGCCATAGAAAATAAATGGATCTTTAAGAAGAAGACAGACACGGATGGTAACGTAACCATCTATAAAGCTCGGCTTGTTGCTAAGGGTTATCGACAAGTTCAAGGGGTTGACTACGATGAGACTTTCTCACCCGTAGCGAAGCTGAAGTCCGTCCGAATCATGTTAGCAATTGCCGCATTCTATGATTATGAGATATGGCAAATGGACATCAAAACAACATTCCTTAATGGTTTCCTTGAGGAAGAATTGTATATGATGCAGCCGGAAGGTTTTGTCGATCCTAAGAATGCTGACAAGGTGTGCAAGCTCCAATGCTCGATTTATGGGCTGGTGCAACCATCTCGGAGTTGGAACATTCGTTTTGATGAGATGATCAAAGCGTTTGGGTTTACGCAGACTTATGGAGAAGCCTGCATTTACAAGAAAGTGAGTGGGAGCTCTGTAGCATTTCTCATATTGTATGTGGATGACATACTGTTGATGTGAAATGATATAGAATTCTTGGAAAGCATAAAGGCCTACTTGAACAAGTGTTTTTCAATGAAGGACCTTGGAGAAGCTGCTTATATATTAGGCATCAAGATCTATAGAGATAGATCGACACGCCTCATTGGTATTTCACAGAGTACGTACCTTGACAAGATATTGAAGAAGTTCAAAATGGATCAGTCAAAGAAGGGGTTCTTGCCTGTATTACAAGGTACGAGATTGAGCACAGCTCAATGCCCGACCACGGCAGAAGATAGAGAAAAGTTGAGTGTCGTCCCCTATGCCTCGGCCATAGGGTCTATCATGTATGCTATGTTGTGTACCAGACCTGATGTAAACCTTGCCGTAAGTTTGGTAGGAAGGTACCAAAGTAATCCCCACATGGAACACTGGACAGCGGTCAAGAATATCCTGAAGTACCTGAAAAGGACTAAGGATATGTTTCTCGTTTATGGAGGTGACGAAGAGCTCGTCGTAAAGGGTTGCGTCGATGCTAGCTTCGACACAGATCTGGATGACTCTAAGTCACAAACCGAATACGTGTATATTTTGAATGGTGGGGCAGTAAGCTGGTGCAGTTGCAAGCAAAGCGTTGTGGCGGGATCTACATGTGAAGCGGAGTACATGGCAGCCTCGGAGGCAGCACAAGAGGAAATCTGGGTGAAGGAGTTCATTACCGACCTAGGAGTCATACCCAATGCGTCGGGCCCGATGACTCTCTTCTCTGACAACACTGGAGATATTGCCCTTGCCAAGGAGCCCAGGTTTCACAGGAAGACCAGGCATATCAAGCGTCGCTTCAACTCCATTCGTGAAAGTGTTCAAAATGGAGACATAGAGATTTGTAAAGTACATACGGACCTGAATGTGGCAGATCCGTTGACTAAACCTCTCCCTAGAGCAAAACATGATCAACACCAGAACTGCATGGGTGTTTGATTCATCACAATGTGACTAGACTATTGACTCTAGTGCAAGTGGGAGACTGTTGGAAATATGCCCTAGAGGCAATAATAAAATGGTTATTATTATATTTCTTTGTTCATGATAATTGTCTATTGTTCATGCTATAATTGTGTTATCCGGAAATCGTAATACATGTGTGAATACATAGACCACAACACGTCCCTAGTGAGCCTCTAGTTGACTAGCTCGTTGATCAAAAGATAGTCATGGTTTCCTGACTATGGACATTGGATGTCATTGATAACGGGATCACATCATTACGAGAATGATGTGATGGACAAGACCCAATCCTAAGCATAGCTCAAAGATCGTATAGTTCGTTTGCTATAGCTTTTCCGAATGTCAAGTATCATTTCCTTAGACCATGAGATTGTGCAACTCCCGGATACCGTAGGAGTGCTTTGGGTGTGCCAAATGTCACAACATAACTGGGTGACTATAAAGGTACACTACAGGTATCTCCGAAAGTGTCTGTTGGGTTCGCACGAATCGAGACTGGGATTTGTCACTCCGTATGACGGAGAGGTATCTCTGGGCCCACTCGGTAATGCATCATCATAATGAGCTTAATGTGACCAAGTGGTTGATCACAGGATCATGCATTACGGTACGAGTAAAGTGACTTGCCGATAATGAGATTGAACGAGGTATTGGGATACCGACGATCGAGTCTCGGGCAAGTAACGTACCGATTGACAAAGGGAATTGTATACGGATTGATTGAATCCTCGACATCGTGGTTCATACGATGAGATCATCGAGGAGCATGTGGGAGCCAACATGGGTATCCAGATCCCGCTGTTGGTTATTGACCGGAGAGTCATCTCGGTCATGTCTGCGTGTCTCCCAAACCCGTAGGGTCTACACACTTAAGGTTCGGTGACGCTAGGGTTGTTGAGATATTAGTATACGGTAACCCGGAAGTTGTTCGGAGTCCTGGATGAGATCCCGGACGTCACGAGGAGTTCCGGAATGGTCCGGAGGTGAAGATTTATATATAGGAAGTCAAGTTTCGGCCATCGGGAAAGTTTCGGGGATAATCGGTATTGTACCGGGACCACCGGAAGGGTCCCGAGGGTCCATCGGGTGGGGCCACCTATCCCGGAGGGCCCCATGGGCTAAGTGGGAGGGGAACCAGCCCCTAGTGGGCTGGTGCGCCCCCATGGGCCTCCCCTGTGCCTAGGGTTGGAAACCCTAGGGGTGGGGGCGCCCCACTTGGCTTGGGGGGCACTCCACCCCCCTTGGCCGCCGCCCCCTTGGAGATGGCATCTCCTAGGGCCGGCGCCCCCCTAGGGGTCCTATAAATAGTTGGGGGAGGGAGGGCACCGCACCCTAGCCCCTAGCCTCTCCCTCTCCCTCCCGTGACACTCCTCCATCTCCATGTGCTTGGCGAAGCCCTGCCGAGATCACCGTTGCATCCACCACCACGCCGTCGCGCTGCTGGATCTTCATCAACCTCTCCTTCCCCCTTGCTGGATCAAGTTGGAGGAGACGTCTTCCCAACTGTACATGTATTGAACGCGGAGGTGCCGTCCGTTCCGCACTAGGTCATCGGTGATTTGGATCACGACGAGTACGACTCCATCAACCCCGTTCTCTTGAACGCTTCCGCGCGCGATCTACAAGGGTATGTAGATGCACTCCTCTCTCCCTCGTTGCTAGATGACTCCATAGATTGATCTTGGTGATGCGTAGAAAATTTTAAAATTCTGCTACGTTCCCCAACAAGATAAACACCAAGGCGCTGCTTCCCCGACGTAATAGGCGTACTAGCGCCTGTTACGCCGGGGAATGCTTCCGTTAATTGGGAATCAAGTGGCCAGAAATTGAAATTCAGGGGCGACGGACCTCTAGCTAAGGTGAAATAGTATATGAGGAGAAACCTTGTGCATCGCGAGTTACTAGGAACATCTAGTATCAAGAAGAAGCTGTCAACTAGTGTCTTCTGTGGGATGAATACCGTGCAAGCAGAGACGTAAGATTTGCACGAATAGGGGAACAGGAGTACCTTTTTCGGTTGCCGGTGTGGTCACCTCCACAAGTCGCGCTGATTTTCTTCTTTTTACCGGGGAAACCGATGTTCTGGAGGGTGCAGGCTTGGACGAACCCATGTCCAAATTGTTGACTGTGTTGCCGTGGCCGTATGTCGGCGGAGGGGAAGCAGATCCGAGGTGGCGTAGGACGGCGTAGCAGGAACAACTCCGGTGCGGTGGAGGGTGGCGAAGTTGGAATGATAGCGGTGAGGCGCATGACGGCATGGTTGAACAGGCTCGGGTACGGACGACTCGGCCTCGGCTTCAACTACTAGGCGTGGAGGGCGTTGCGGTTGAGGTTGCGGTGGACGACGACGTCGGGGTATCGGCTCCGGTGTTATGGAGGAGGGCGGCGGTTGATGGGTGGGATGGGGTGGCGGACGAAGGACGCCGGGGTTTCGCGGCTGGTGGAGAGGTAGTTTTGGCACCCACGGAGTACGAATGGGGAATCGAACGGGTGGGGGGAACCATGTTTCGGTCTGGGACGCACTTGTTTTTGGCTTTTTTGAACAAAAGATGGGACACGCTTGTTTGAAACTTGGGAAAAGTACAAACTTTGCCCCCCTCTTAAATTTCGGACCTACTGCGGGTCGGGGGTAGGATGGTAATCTCAGGTGTCCCAAATAGTGGGCAGGAGCAATTTCGGCCGCGCACATGTGTGCTTAGGCGGCCATTGTGTATGAATGTTTTTCGGATGCGGTTGTGTGGTGTCTAGATGAAGCTATAAACCTACCCCGGTTTAGACCTTTGGACGTCGGGCCGGTAGGTTTCACGGGTCGGAGTTATTAGAAAAGTAATTTCCTTATACTACCAAACATTGGTCTCACGCGATTTCGGGCGAGTAGAGGCTCTTTTGGCGCTTCGTTCGAAATTTTGAAACACAAGCATTCACGTTTAGAGTACTCTTGAACTATGAGGATTGACCTAAATATACAACGTTATATTTGACCTTGTATGTTTGAAAACCTCATTAAATTATCCGCTTCTTTTTGAAATTTTGACACTTGAAAATCCTATAACTACGATTATTTTGGAATGGAGGAGCTAAATTTGAATCTATTTTGTACACGACTACATATGCTATTATGTACAAGATCAGAGCAAAGATTGGTGCCCCCATAATTTAGGTATGGTTTACAAATGCCATGATATCAAATTCAAATAATTGAATGGACTTCATGTTGAATTCGATTTTTTTAAACCACCTTAAGTTGAATTCAAATGTATGCTAGTTCATTGGTAGTAGCTATTTATAATGTCCATTGTGTAACTTTCGTATGTATAATGTGCTTTACACACACAACATGAACTATACTCACGTTTATATTCGATTGCTAAAGCGATGCATTGTCTGGAGTTCAAAATACTAACTATGTGGATCAATTGTGTCGAATAATAACATAGACATGCTCAAATTCGATAGAATCTAGATGTCTGATGGATCAATGACCACTCCTTACGCGAAATGCAAATATCATGATCCCATTCTAATATTTGGATACAATTTATATCTTTAATCAATGTGTAGAGCAGTCTTTTACGTGTAGTTTCACTCTCCATCGGTGGTCTCTCACACATGCTCACACACTCTCTCCCGAGGTGTCTTTCTCGCACACATGCTCTAGATATAATCCTCCCTCCCTCTCGTAACCATTTACAACTGTTTTCACTAACCTTTATCACAAGCACTCTTCCTCTCGCAAACATACACACGCACAATCCTCATCGGCCCTTTCTATATACATGGACCTGCCTACGTGTCTCATGTACGCACATTATCTTTACGCCTATCTCTCACGCATTGTCTCACACCTCTCTTCCTAATCGACGAGTATGATTCTAGCAAAGCATTCTATAGGATGCCCCTTAAAGTTAGGTTGGATGAATAGTAATATCAGAGATAAAGGGGTTACCTTAGTTCGAGAACCTAGGGTTACAAATTCTAGCCGGCTTTGTCAGCGGACACAGAGTCCTTCACAATTCTGCTATCTTTGTCTTGTACGACTAGTCATCCATGGGTCTTCCTAAGTGCGTCACGGGCCGACCAATGTGGCGCAGGACGGAACAGAACGAAGGGCCTCACCTCGACCCACCGGACCTCACGCGGTGACACACCCTCTGCCCCCACGTCTCATTATCTTCTCACACCCACACATACCAACACAAACACCACACACACACACAGAAAATTTCTCCTGGTGCCTCTATTCCCTCCCCCCTTGCATATACACACTCAAGGGAATAGAGTCTCTTGTCGTGACGTCATATTCGTCTCTCTCTCTAGACCACTCTCATTTCTCGTGCTATCTCTCCCACGCCCCCCGTCGGCCCCTCTATCCATGCCTCTCTCGAATACGTAATACACACACATACCTCTTTAGGCCCCGCCAAATGCATCAACTACACATTCACACATGTTACATCACGTACCCCATTGATCTAAAAAGCCCTCTCTTCACGTTTATTTCGCATACAACATTCCTTTTGAATAAAGTGTGGCCAAAAAATTATTTTAGAGTTTCTACATATATACAACATTACAAAGTTATATGGAGGAGTACGAATGCTAATTTGCATTGCATGGTGCCCACAATGATATTTATTCCGCACTGTGAATTTGTATATTTTTATACTATATACAAAGTTAGTCATAATAAAGAGAAATGAAGAGCATCTCTCTCCATCGCATACCCCCCCTGTACGCCCCTTTCACGTATGCACACAAAACTATCTCCAGGTCCTCTAAAAGTAAGCCCCCAGAAAATTCACGCATGTTTCATCTTTCTCTCGCGATATATGCAATGACGATCGTTGTATTTGAAGCGAAAGCATGATACATACATTGGACTTCAGAATCCACTCATTACGGTCACCATTTACATTTAGTGGTTATTATGCAGTCACGGGCTCACCGTACAACTCTGTATTTGCTCATGACATGACTAGGTGACCAGTTAAACGCTCCACGTGGCACCTCTAGTGTTGCATCACATTATCGACTTGTATCTACTCTACATCTACACTCTTATAAAATACATAAAATACACTCTTATAAAAAATAGAGTTGGTGTTGATGGTGTGCCTGCCATCCTGCAATATAGGCTGTCCGATTTATATCTGACGGATAGGAAAGAAACTATGGCAATTTTGCAAAAAGGTACCCACACACCTCTCACATTTGCAAATAAGGCCTTCCCTCGTTCATCCTTTTCTCTCACAAGATAAGCAAGTCATACAAATGCATCTTGATGTTACATGCAACGCACGGGCATCTTGCTAGTAAGAATGAAAACAAACGGCAAAAAAATATTTGGACGGTGGTTCGAAGTCATGACCGCGGGCACATCGGACAAGGTGGCCTTGTATTGGTATGCCGAGCCATCTATTTTAACACACAGGAGCTGGTGTGGTGATTATACACACACGCACGCATGCACATGAACTGCATACACGCAACACTCACACAAACACTTGCACACACACACACACGCACGCAACACTCACACGTACACACGCAGCCACGCACGCACGCAACACTCACACGTACACACGCAGCCACACACGCACGCAACACTCACACACACGCACGCAACACTCACTCACACACACGCACGCATGCATGCACACACCAATACACCACACGACCAACACACACTCTCACGCTCAAGTGCTCAACCTACACGTGCATGCGCACACATCAGGCCCTGACAGATGCATACACAACCAGGTGATTCCCGCGCATGGGTTGGAGCCTTGTCGCGCCTGCGTAAATTTGTGTTTATCTGACCTTTTGCCTATGCGAACTGATAGGTGGGACCCACAATGAACATGGTCAATTTAACTAGTCAACATGGCGCCACGCAGACTATTTGGCCGGTCAACAGAGTGCAATCCGATGCTGAGCTGTGAGCAAGTGACCGTATAATCACCGCAAAACGTATATAGTGACCGTAATCAGCTTATTCTGAAGTTCAGTGACCGTATTACGCTTTTCTCTCTGTAGGCCCTCCAAAACTACATCTCTACACGTTCTCGCATGTTACATCTAACAACTATGCAATACAGCACTACTACTACACTCTAACACAATAAATCATATGTGTTTTTAGTTTTACTAGATATCATATTGTTACTTATAATTATTCAGTTTGCATACATTAAAATTTCCTTTGAAATGTATGGCCAGTATCATCTACCGCGCGGGAAAAATCCCGCGCTTTCCTGTTTAATCGGGTTTGTATCGATGGATCATGCGAAACAGCAAAACTATAGTACTATACAGCACAAGTGACATTTCACTGGGCCGTCGTGTCGTCTACTCCTCCGTCGTAAGAGTGGAGCGCTCGCTTTCATAAATCTTCTAGTCCTTTTCACCGACATGTGGGACATCAAGCTACCGGGTCCACGTGCCATACCGGAATACAATGCAGAGCAGCCGGGGTGAAGCACCCCAGTCATGGTGCCGGCGTAGTAATGAGCAATGAGGCGTCAAATCACAACGCTGCACCTTTCCCGTAGTTAAGTTGGAGGGACGAAGCAACCATCATTTCACTCGTTGCTGAATCCACTTCTCCCTCATCTTCTTCAACTTAACCACGTGTTGCTTCTGCCGTTGTTTTGCCTCATGTGGGACGCGGATCGGCTTGGTAAAGCACTGACACGTGGGACCACATGTTAGCAAATCGCCAGGACAACGTCCTCCGAAAATAAGAAGCCTAATCCTAGACTTACAAAGGGCTACGTAGCTGCTACGTATACTTTCCATCTAATCTATATACGCCCTCCCTGATTTTCAGGTGGGGTGGGCCTAATCCTCTCCTTTAATCCAATCAAATTGTCCCACATCACATCAGTTCGTAACTTTACGTAAACCATTACGTGGATGTAGCATTGCTCAAATAAGAAACCTCCCCCGCCATCCGCACGGCAAAATCACCTCCTTTTTACTAATCTCGATTCTATAATTTTTTAGATCAATATAATTGAGATTTGTATAGATAGCACACAGGACCAAAACCAAGTGGTACGGTTAAGGGCATCCACAATGTGTAGCCAAATGTGAAAATAGCTTTTGGCATTGTGGGAACCATTGTGGACGGTGTTGCCAAAGCTAAAAAGATGGAACCGAAGCTCCATGATTGATTGATTGAAGGAATAGAAAAATGCAACGTCTCTCCTCTTTCTACAATGCTTTGACGCATGTAGTACAATATAGAGCATAGAGTCTACTCCCCTGTCCCTTCTATCACAAATCACAAAGCAGTGAGGCGTCAAATCACAAAAGCACGGACGAAGCAACCATCATTTCACTGTTCGGTGACTCCGCTTCTCCATCGTCTTCTTCGAGAAGCCATCTCACCGCATTAGTTACTCCTAGTAGTACTAGTAAAGGACTTCCTGGATGCAAATAAGGCGGTTGTCTCGGCTTGCAGGCGGCACTTGCAAACGACTTACTGTGGTCTCCCTCAATGGTGTTCTCCGTCGAACGCACTTCGCCAAACCACCAAAAAAATAAAAAAATAGCGCCAACGTCACCGCAATGGGGAAGGAAGTCAAATATAGTTACTACCTCCATTTTTTGTACACAAGGCCAGTAATATCAAAATTACAATTTGCAAAGGGCCACTAACACTAATCGAGGCAAAATTTATGGGGTTCGCAACCAAGGACATTAATATCCCCTGCATGCATGCGGAAGTGAGAAGGTTGGTTTGCATGGCGCTACATTAATCAAGCGATGAGGAGTGAGATGGTTAGCTCTTTGGTCTTTGGAGAAAAAATACACATTATTTGACACGTGAAACGAGGATTTGTATCGATTAAATCCCGCGAAGGAAAACCCAACCTTTCTTTTTTAACACTAGTACTCCTAGTACGTACGTACTTATCCTGTTTGGGTCTAGGCCTTGCATTGCCAAACTTCGCCACACATTTTTGCCAAGCTTTCCTAAAGTTTTCAAAATGAGAAGGAGGTCCACTTGCGCACGGCTATCGCGGTCGCACCGCACCCTCACACGGTCGCTCCTGCACGCCGTGGTCGCACCACACCCTCACACAGTCGCTCCTGCATGCCGCAAACCCAACCAAGGGAACGCACCCTCACTGACACGTCCTGTCGCATGTGAACACACCAAACTCAGCCATCCTATCGCTGACACATAATTTTCGTTTCATAGAGTATGTTTATCCAACCGCATGTTGGGGAGTATCCGTACGGCCCGTGCGGTGGTCTATTGGGGAAGAAGAAGAGGTGAGGAAGAAGGAAAGAAGGGTTAGGAGATGTAGGGTATTCACCCAATCGCCTGAAATGGTAGACTGACCCAAGTCAGGCGACTTGCATAACAAATATATGTTTTCACATAGCAAAAGATCCATAAAAACAACAACATAAAGAAAAACTATCACTGCTCGCGGAAAGAGACGACCTTGTCGTCTTTGGCTGCCGGCTGAACCATCCGTCGCTGCCGACGTGTGTCTCTGCACTATGGTTGTCCTCGGCCTCCAGCTACTCTTTCAAGCGGAGCATGTGGGCGCTCTGCACGGACGAGAGCACAGCCCGGTTCAAGTCAAGGACGTCCGGTTCCGCCTGCAGGAGGGCCTCGATGGCAGCGGCATCCGCGCGCTCCGCGTCGAGTCAAGCCTCCGCCGCCCGGTTCAAGTCCAGGACGTCCGATTCCGCCTGCACGAGGGCGTCGATGAGAGCGACATTCACGCGCTCTATGTCGAGTCGAGCCTCGCCGCCCGGTTCAAGTCCAGGACGTCCGGTTCCGCCTGCAGGAGGGCCTCGATGGCAGCGGCATCCGCGCGCTCCGCCTCAAGTTGAGCCTCCGCCGCCCGGTTCACATCCACGACATCCGATTCCGCCTGCAGGAGAGCCTCGATGGCAGTGGCATGCGCGCGCTCCGCGTCGAGTTGAGCCTCTGCCTCTCGGTCCTCCTTTAGCATTGCCATGTTGAACCGCTGGTCCACCTACACCATGGGGGACTCGGACGCCGGCACGAAGTCGACGTCCATCGTCGCATACCCATCGGGGGCCTTCTGCGCTGCGACCTCCGCCATGAACATCGGATCGGCTTCCTCCTCCTTGTAGCTTGGCTCCAGAGAACTCGGGGATTGGCCCGCCACAAAGCGAGCTTGGGAACAGAGGTCTGCGGCGCCGACTGCCGCCGCGATTTTTGTGCGGCGCTCCGACGTCAGCATCTTGTAGTAAGTGATCTTGCGGCGCACCATGGCTTTTTGGCGAACTAGGAGACGCTTGATGCGGGCTAGGGGATCGAAAGGTGGGGGAGTGGGCTAGAGGTTTGGTGTGGTTTTAGGGCAGTGGCCGGCGTAGGCCGAGCAGCGAAGGTTCTGGTGTGAATAGTGGTTCCGGTGACGACCAATCAATCGGTTTTGATTGTACATCGCTCTTGTCGCGTTCGCATTGCAGCCCGGCACGCTGGATCCTCCATGTCGCTCACCGAATGGAACACGCTTCGTCTTGCGTTTTCGCTCGCTTGTGGGACCGCAGTTGAGAGCAAACCGACGTCCCTTCCCCTCCCCCGCCCGCGTCATTTATTATACCACCAGTCCCTCCGTTTTATGCGGAGTAAATAAAAACAGAGGGAGTATACTGCGGATGAGGATCCCCTGACGTGGCCGAACCCATTGAGTAACTGACATGCGGGGCCTAGCAAGCATGGGGTCCGCCAGTAAGTGACCGAAAGGGAGGGTAAGGCAGGGATACCTACGTCAGAGGATCCACTTCCACTATACTACTTTGACCAAATGTTAGAGTAATAATATATGACATGCAACTTACACAAATGTTAGAGTAATAATATATGACATGCAACTTACACAAAGCATACAGGGTCTAATGCGTTTTTCGAGGCTAACTTTGACCAAATGTTAGAGTAATAATATATGACATGCAACTTACACAAAGCATACGGTCAAATTCGTATGTGAAAGGAGTTTCCAATGATATAATTTTCACATTATACATCTCATGTACTATTAATCTTGTCAATAGTCAAATTGGAAACCATCTCGAGTACAAATCTAGGAGTACATACGAATCTAACAATATTGATTGGGCGTTGTTGAATGTTGGTACCTTTTTTATCAAAGTAGATATACTTTGACTACACATAAAACTTATATGTAAACTAGAAAGGATAGGAGGGAGTATATTGTACGTTCAAAAACGAAACGAACATTGAACACCCTTTATATATGATTTGCGGATGCTATGATCACCGGTTCAAAATTTTGAATCCACCTTAGGTATCACGTGCCCCCACTCGTTCCCTCTCGATTTCATCTCGGGGTCCGGAGATCTATTGAAAGAGGACTAGGGTGGGTACATGCGAATGATACTCGGCAGAATGTTCAAATGAGGCATGCGGGAGGATGGACTCAACTGGAGGGCGACATGATCGATGGAGAAGAGGGTTGGAGAGGAATGAGAAATAAGCAAACGCCACATGATTATACTTGAATGGCTCAAATAAACAATAAGTTGTCTCGCTTAGCCTACATAGTGAAAGGCCTAATGCGCAACGCGGAGCACTGATGCTCGAATATGGCCGGGAAACAGGGAAACAGACATGTGGGGCACACCCGTCGGGACGACGTAGCATAGACTAGTCCAATGGAGGAGCTGGCCCACGACCTCCTCGCCACCGACAACCGTTCATGTGGGTCGTTGGGGCCAACAACGGGGCGCAGCTCCAGCACCGCCTCTGGACACGGCGACCATGGTGAGCGACACGCTCATATCATCGCTAGACACAGTCGGTTTCAGTTTGCCGAGGGTGGTGTTAGTGCTGTGGCACGACCAACGGTATGTTTGGTTTGTGCCCAAGGTTGCCCCATCAAAGCATTGGGTAGCCAAAATTTTGGTTGAGGTATTGGTTGCCCATGATTCGGCCGACATTGGCAAGAAAAGTGAACTTGAGTTGGCTAGAGTTCATTGGCATGCCAAAGAAATGGCAACCATCCAAACAAAGACCAATCTTTGGGTCATGACCAAAATTTTGGTTGAGGTATTGGTTGCCCATGATTTGGCCGACATTGGCAAGAAAAATGAACTAGAGTTGGCTAGAGTTCATTGGCATGCCAAAAAAATGGCAACCATCCAAACAAAGACCAATCTTTTGGTCATGACCAAAATTTTGGCAAGGTGCACTTTGTCCACAATCCAAACACACCCCAACACCTGGCTCGTAGAGGATGCACGGGGCGCCGCGACGCGTCCGCGGAGTGGTGTAGCGTGGCCAACTGCATCCTCTGGACCTGAGACTATGCCGGGTCGTCTTGCTTTTTCAATGACATGTGGGGATCACATGTGAGCAAAGGGCATCTCCAACGTTGCCACGACCGCAGCTGACTACCCTGGCACACCAAAACCCTCGTCCCTCGCGCCATCGCGTGGTGTGTTCACAGCCGGCGCCAGCTGCCCGCATTCATGCCGTCCGTTCGTATGTCGTCATTAAGAGGCCCGGTGCCCGCGGAACCAACTCCGGTGACTTAATGAAGCACCCGGACGCTTGGCCTCACCGGAATGCGCTACTTAAAGCGGCAACGCCCAGCTAACCTCCACACCATAGCGCATCGTCCTCCTACCTGGAACCACATCCGCCATGACCGCAAGCGTGAACGCTCTGCGGGAGAGCTTGTCTTCGGGGATGGAGCTCGAGGTCGCCGCCCTCGCTCAAGTCGCCACACAAGCGGCGGCCATGCTGGCGGCCGACAATGGGAGCACCGTCAGCCACGCGTCCTACTTTCCGCCATCCAACGTTCGGCACCGCCGAGGTCGGGGACTCCTCTGAGGATGAGTAGGGCATGGGAGGCGGCAGGGCATGGTGTGCCAACTGGCCGGTCCGTCTCCCTTGTTCTACTTTTTCTCGCCGGAGACCACACCATCACTTCACGGGTCTTGAACCCCGCCCCCGTACATGGAGATCACAGATGGAGGACGTCGGTCGCCGTCGTAGAATAGGTTTAGGGTCGGGTTTCTTTTATTTTTTTGTCCTATAAAAGTTCGAAATGTAATGAAAATCTGCCGTGTTTGCATTAATCTCGGCCGGTGTATATGAACTTTCACAATAATATACATATTGTAGGAGTACTAGCAAGATACCCGTGCGTTGCATGGAAGATCAAGATCTTGTGGGAGAAAAGGATGAACGAGGGAAAGCCTTATCTACAAATGTGGAGAGGAGTGCGGGTAAATTGTCATAGTTTCCTTCCTATCCGTTAGATATAGATCGGACGGCCTGTATTGCAGGATCGGACACATCTTTCTACATCTACGGGAACCTACGAAAGGGTTAACGTAAATTGCCTCTCTCTCTCCTCCCCTGATTTTCATGGTGGTGGGCCCCTCCCTCCCCCCAATCTACAATCAACAGCTCACACGTTTCACATTACGTTAATTACATAACTGGGATTACGTAGGTGTAGCATTACTCGTCCTAAAAAACCCAACTAAGCCAACCTCCCAGCATATCACGCGGGAAAAGACCCGGCCGTGCCGTTTTAGTCGGGATTACCGGATTACTAGTAGTAGTATTCGATGGATGGCGCGAAGCAACAGATTTTTTTAGGGGGCGAAGCACCTAGTTCAAAAGGAAAAAATGTGGTACACTCACAGCACTCATGTCGCGGTCGCATTGCACCCCACACACGTTCGGTCCTGCACACGGCTCACGCAAACGGAACGCGCTTCGGCTTGCCTCTTCACTGACACGTGGGACTGCACTTGGAGAA
>NC_041380.1:374798114-374888750 GCF_002162155.2 Triticum dicoccoides | reverse complement strand
TCCGCCAAAGTCGCCCTCCCCGCCGCGCCGATACGTTGGCGCCGCGGTTCGGCGATCCTCTCGCTCCCTCAGTACGCTCTCGTAGACTGTCGTCCTCTAGCCGCGCTGCCACCTCTGGCTACGTTCTTGTGGAGGCACATGGCGGTCAGCGCCGCCACCGCTGGCGACGTTCGTGTGGAGACGCACGGCGGTCAGCTTCTCCCACGATACGCGCATTCTAGACTAAGGCCCCGTTCATGTCGGTGTAGCGCTGAATGTTAGCTGATAGACGCTGTTAATCTCACTGTTTGCCGAAGTAGTTTACTATCAATATGCTCTGCTTAAGAAGCTTCCTTGCCCTGTTCTGCACTCAATCTGCTTAGCTAAGATGGCATGCCAAGGCCAATTAGTTGCTAAAATATCCTGCCATATATATATTGTGACGTAGATTGCCATGGTCTAGTAGCCAATCTGTTAGCTGAAATAGCTCTACACCGTTTTATACTCGATCTTTGTTGCTGCGATGGCCTTCGATAGTTCGATGGCTATGTGCTCGGCCTCATTGACTGCTTAAACAACCTGCCATAATTTGGCACTCAAATCTATTTGCTGAATTAGCTTTACATATATTTCGTTACTTAGATCTACTCGTCCAAATATCTTGCCATAGCTTTAGACACCGACCTAGGTATTTTTTTCTGGACTTCATAAAAAAGCATATGTTTTTCCTGTAATATCTAGTAGAAAAACTAATTTTATATGTCTAATAGATGGACAGGACTTGGATAACTTATGCTCGAAGATTCTCCACTGCATATGTCGAGGGGGTTGAAAACTTCATGAACTTTATCAGAGCTGAGTACGGTGGTCCGAAATCAGATGTGCTCTGCCCGTGTAGCAGTTGTATGAATTCAGTTACAAGACCCCAGTCAACTGTGCAAAATCATCTACACTTGTATGGGATGTTGGTCACATATACTAGGTGGGTTCATCATGGTGAAGCTGTGAACGTCAATGTTATTGACTACGTGGAAGCAGCAGATCACCATCTTGATCTGCCTGATGCTCATCTTGATCTGCCTGATGCTCAGGTGGAAGAGGAGGAGGAGGTGGTGGTGGCGGAGCCAGTGAGTTTGACCAACATTGAAACAATGCTATGAAATGCTTGTGCATTCCGTGAACTTTCACCTGCAGAAGAAAAACAGTGGGCCTGCATGTTGGAACAATGCAACGTTGCTGTCACCCCAGGAAATAAGCTGTCAGTATTTTCAGCTATGGTCACCTTTCTTCAGGTGAAGACATCTGAGCGGATGACCAACAAATCATTCGATGCGATGTTGGCTGCTTGCCGCGAATCTTTCCCAGATGCGTCTCAGCTGCCACACACCTACAGTAAAATGAAGAATTTCCTTCATGCAATTGGAATTGGATATGATATGATCCATGTTTGTAAGAATAATTGTGTTCTGTTCCGGAAGGATTATGCCAACTTAAGTGAATGCCCGAAATGCAAATCATCAAGATGGAAAGATGGCGATGCTGTGAAGAGGATTCCTCATAATGTTCAGAGACATTTTCCAATTACACCAAGATTGCAGAGGTTGTTTCATGATGCTGAAACAAGAGAGGATGTACTGTGGCATTCTAGGAACCAGGAGTGCAGTGATTAGAATGTAATGAGCCATCCATCTCATGGTAGTGAGTGGAAAAGCTTCAATGATAAACACAAAGAGTTTGCTACTGACCCGAGAAACATTAGACTTGGCTTAGCTTCAGATGGATTTAACCCATTTGGCCACCAGAGTGCCACATATAGCATGTGGCCAGTGCTTGTTATCCCTTACAACATGCCTCCAAATGTCTACACCAAAGAATCAAACTACATGATGGCCTTGCTCATCCCAGGTCCAAAAAGTCCTGGAAAGGATTTTGATTTGTTCATGGAGCCTCTTGTGGAGGAACTTCAACAGCTATGGAAGGGTGTTCTCACTTGAGACCTATATAGCATCCCACCAGCTGATTTCTTTCTGTGTGTTGTTATAATTTGGCGCATCCATGATTATCCGGCTTTGGGCACTATGTCAGGGCGAACGACACATGGTTACAATGCATGTGTTCGTTGTGACAGGAATCCGCTATCATACGCAATACTTAGCAAGATCTGTTACATTGGACACTGTCGTTTCCTTGCCAAGGACAAGCTGCATCCTAGAAAATACCGAAGACATGTGTTCAATGCAAAGCATGACAACCGTGATGCACCAAAGAGGCTCACTGCTGATGAGTTGCAAGTGGAATTAGAGAAGGTCAGGCATATTACACCAGGAAACCATCATGGTAATGGTAGCGGAAAAGGGAAGCGTGGTAGGGTAGAAGAGAGATTATTGTTTACCCGCAGGTCCACTTTGCGAGACTTGGAGTATTGGAAAGATTTGGATCTGCGGCATAATCTTGATGTGATGCACATCGAGAAAAATATATGTGACGGGATTATCGGCACACTTCTTAATATTGAAGGCAAGACGAAAGATACCTTAAAATCTAGGATTGATTTGACACACCTGGGTATCAGAAAGGATTTGCAGGTGCAAGATGAAGGTAAACCACGGGATATGGCACCAGCTGTGTACGTCTTGGACAAGGTAAAAAGAAAAGAATTCTGCGAGCTCCTGTCACGTGTGAGATTCCCACATGGATTTGCTTCCAACCCTGAAACGAGAGTCAGTGCAGATGGAAAGAAAGTACAAGGGTTGAAAACTCGTGACTGCCACGTCCTACTTCAAAGGGTTTTACCTGTTATCCTTAGAGGATTGGGCCGCCCTGACTTATACAGAGCAGTTGCAGAGTTGGGACAGTTCTTCAGGGAACTCTACAGTAGGAATATCAGGATAGATGCTTTGGAGCATCTTAGAGACAAGATACCAACTATCCTATGCGACCTTGGGAAGATATATCCTCCATCCTTCTTTGATGTGATGGTGCATTTGGCTGTTCATCTACGTGATGAGGCACTACTTAGAGGTCCAGTACAGTATGGCTGGATGTACCCTATTGAAAGGCGGCTAGGCACGTTCAAGGGCTATGTTAGGAACAGAGCTAGACCCGAGGGTTCCATTGCAGGGGCCTACATTGCTACAGAAGCATTGACATTCTGCTCAAAATACATTGAAACAGCTGATCAGCTTAGCAAAGAGGTGGGTGAAGATAATCCCGGGCTCAATGTTTTCGATTATTCTGTTCGAGTTATAGGGAAGAGTCGACAAGAGGACAAACCTAAAGATTTGGACAAAATGGTTTGGTATGTGTTGAATAACTGTCCTGAGATACTACCTTATATAAAGTAAGTGCAGTACTGCAGCTTATACATCGTAATCTACTAAACTTGCAGCACATTCTTATATATTTTTAGATGTTCGACGTGATCACTATGTTGTGCAGCATCTACAAAGAGGAGTTACTACTGCAAAATCCAAGAAAAATTGACAAACTAGTTATGGCGGGATTTGCGAAATGGTTCAAGAACCATGTAAGCTTTTCAAGTGCACTGTCAAAATAACTGCAAACAAAACTCCCCCAGGACTCTTGTTAGTTGGAGGCACTCGTTGTTTCGAGCAAGCCATGGATTGATGCTTGTTGGTGGAGGGGGGTATAAACTTTACCATTCTGTTTGCGAACCACCTATAATGTGTGTAGCATGGAAGATATCGAGATCTCTCGGTTGTTATGTTGACAATGAAAGTATACCGCTCAAAAATATTATTCATATCTATTTCAAAACCGAGCTATGGCACCTCTACAAATCTCTGCTTCCCTCTGCGAAGGGCCTATCCATTTACTTTTATGTTGAGTCATCATCCTCTTATTAAAAAGCACCAGTTGGAGAGCACCAATGTCATTTGCATCCATTACTGTTAGTTCACATCGAGTATGACTTGACTGGATCTCTTTTATCATGAATTACAATGTCTAGTTAGTCCTTGATCTTTAAAGGTGCTCTGCATTTATGTTTTGCGGTCTCAGAAAGGGATAGCGAGATACCATCTTGTCATATCATATGATGATTGTTTTGAGAAAGTGTTGTCATCCGAGATTTCTTATTATTGCTCGCTAGTTGATTATGCCATTGACATGAGTAAACATGAGACCTAAGTGTTATTGTGAATATGGTTAGTTCATAACCTTTGCTGAAAACCTGAATGTTTGCTTTACATATTTACAACAACAAGAGGAAACAAAGTTTGTAAAAGTTTTTCTTTATCACTTTCAGTTTATCAACTGAATTGCTTGAGGACAAGCAAAGGTTTAAGCTTGAGGGAGTTGATACGTCTCCGTTGTATCTACTTTTCCAAACACTTTTGCCCTTGTTTTGGACTCTAACTTGCATGATTTGAATGGAACTAACCCGGACTGACGTTGTTTTCAGCAAAATTGCCATGGTGTTATTTTTGTGCAGAAATAAAAGTTCTCGGAATGACCTGAAAATCAACGGAGAATTATTTTGGAATATATAAAAAATACTAGAAGAAAGATCCACGTCAGGGGGCCCTGCACCTGTCCATGAGGGTGGAGCGCGCCCCCCTGCCTCGTGGGCCCCCTGATGCTCCACCGACCTTAACCCTGACTCCATATATTCACTTTCGGGGAAAAACCCAGAGAGAAGGATTCATCGTGTTTTACGATATGGAGCCGCCGCCAAGCCCTAAACTCTCTCGAGGGCTGATCTGGAGTCCGTTCGGGGCTCCGTAGAGGGGAATCCGTCGCCATCATAATCATCAACCTTCCTCCATCACCAATTTCATGATGCTCACCGCCGTGCATGAGTAATTCCATCGTAGGCTTGCTGGACGGTGATGGGTTGGATGAGATTTATCATGTAATCGAGTTAGTTTTGTTAGGGTTTGATCCCTAGTATCCACTATGTTCTGAGATTGATGTTGCTATGACTTTGCTATGCTTAATTCTTTTCACTAGGGCCCGAGTGCCATGATTTTAGATCTGAACCTACTATGTTTTCATCAATATATGAGAGTTCTTGATCCTATCTTGCAAGTCTATAGTCACCTACTATGTGTTATGATCCGGCAACCCGAAGTGACAATAATCGGGACCACTCCCGGTGATGACCGTAGTTTGAGGAGTTCATGTATTCACTATGTGTTAATGCTTTGGTCCGGTACTCTATTAAAAGGAGGCCTTAATATCCCTTAGTTTCCATTAGGACCCCGCTGCCATGGGAGGGTAGGACAAAAGATGCCATGCAAGTTCTTTTCCATAAGCACGTATGACTATATTCGAAATACATGCCTACATTACATTGATGAATTGGAGCTAGTTCTGTGTCACCCTAGGTTATGACTGTTACATGATCGATCGCATCTGGCATAATTCTCGATCACCGATCCAATGCCTACGAGATTTTCATATATTGTTCTTCGCTTATTTACTTTTTCATTGCTATTGTTACAATCACTACAAAACCCAAAAATATTACTTTTGCTACCGTTACCACTACTATCATATTATTTTGCTACTAAACACTTTGCTGCAGATATTAAGTTTCCAGGTGTGGTTAAATTGACAACTTAGCTGCTAATACTTGAGAATATTCTTTGGCTCCCCTTGTGTCGAATCAATTAATTTGGGTTGAATACTCTACCCTTGAAAACTGTTGCGATCCCCTGTACTTGTGGGTTATCAACCCCTCAAACGATTATGTTCCATAGTGACAAGTAGCAGTAAATTTCAGCACATAATAAAATTGTTTTCTTACCAAAGGCGCTTCACTCCCCGGTGATGTCGCTTGAAGCTACGTCGGTATTTCCCCAAAGAGGAAGGGATGATGTAGCACATCGGTGGTAGGTATTTCCCTCAGATGTGAAACTAAGGTTATCGAACCAGTAGGAGAACCAAGCAACACAACATAAATAGTACCCGCACCCAAATAACAAATACTCGCAACCTGACGTGTTAAAGGGGTTGTCAATCCCTTTCGGGTAACAGCGCCAGAAATTGGTACGCGGACGGGAGAAAGTTGTAAATAATGATAGATCGAACACCAAATAAAATAAATTGCATCAAGGTATTTTTGGTTTAGTGGATATGAAAATAAAAGGCAAATAAAATAGATTGTGAAGGCAAATAATATGAGAAAGAGACCCAGGGGCCGTAGGTTTCACTAGTGGCTTCTCTCGAGAAAAATAGCAAACAATGGGTAAACAAATTACTGTTGGGCAATTGATAGAACTTCAAATAATCATGACGATATCCAGGCAATGATCATTATATAGGCATCACATCTAACATTAGTAGGCCAACTCCTACCTGAATCTACTACTATTACTCCACACATCGACCGCTATCCAACATGCATCTAGTGTATTAAGTTCATGAAGAAACGGAGTAATGCAATTAGAACGATGACATGATGTAGACAAGATATATCTATGTAGAGATAGACCCCATCGTTTTATCCTTAGTAGCAATGATACATATGTGTCGATCCCCTTCGTCACTGGGATCATGCACCGTAAGATCAAACCCACTACAAAGCACATGTCGGGGTTATCTTGCGGGCGGGTTCACGAGACGACAGATTCCACGGGGTGGCTTGAGGTGAGGGCAAGACTGCTCTGGAGATCAAGGGACGGGATTGGGAAAACAACACGTGGTGATTTACCCAGGTTTGGGGCTCTCTGGAGAGATAATACCCCTACTCCTGCATGTCTGATGATATATGCAGTGTATAAGTAGCACTACATAGTTGCTCCTGGAGCTGTATCTGAGAAGAGAGCCATGGGCTACTAGCTTTATGTGTGTGTGTGAGCACGAGTGAGTGTGAGCTTCCTGGGAGTATGAGCACAAGTGTGTGCGTGAGTGTGTGTGGCCAAGTGAGATTGTGTGTGTGAGGCCTCCCCTGGATCACTTTATATACTAGTGCCCGGGGACAAGGGGTGGCCCACACACCCACTACACTATTGGGATGTCATATGCTGATGCAGGCTATAGTGCACCACTATAGAAGTGTCACATGATGCAGGAACAATGCTAGCTGCTCATCTACAGTGCTCCACTGTAGAGTATGGCCGTCACGTCTGCGCAGATCCAACGAGACATCTTAGTTGACTTGGCCAGATTCCAGCCGGATGGGCTCAACCCGGACGGGGCTCAATTCAGATAGCTCAACCCGGCCAGGGAGAACCCTGACAGGGTCAACCCGGCCAGCTCAACCCGACCAGGGTCAACCTGGACAGCTCAACCCGGCCAGGGTCAACCCGAACAGGTCAACCCGGCCAAGGTCAACCCGAATCGGTCAACCCGGACAGGTCAACCCAGCCAAGGTCAACCCGGATAAGTCAACCCGGCTAGGGTCAACCCAGACATGTCAACCCGGCCAAAGTCAACCTGGCCAGGGTCAACCCAGCCAAATTCCAGCCAGCCAAGTTCAACCCAGCCAGATTCAGCCAGCCAGGGGGCACTCCCTGGTAATGTTTTGAAGCGTCGTTTTGCCGTCTTGGGCATACCCGGGGGTCATCCCTCTGACAGTAGCCTCCGAGCCTCCGTGCAACTTGGAAAAGTTGCATAAAGGGTTTTAGCGGGTGTCGATGTAGTAGATGGCGTTGAAGATGCCGGTTGCAGCCGACGGCGGGCGTGCAACAGGCGCAGCGTGTTCTGAGTGGGGGGCACGCAAGCGCACCCACTGGGTGTAGCCTCCGAGCAACTTGGAAAAGTTGGGCGGAGGGTCTTGCTTTGATGAAGAAGCCGACAGTGACATCGAGGATGCCGGGCGCGGACACGGAGTCCGCCGGCTAGAGGGCGTGGGGCCCTGCCAGACGCGGACACGGAGTCCACCGGCTAGAGGGCGCGGGGCCCTGCCAGCGCGAACACGGAGTCCACCGGCTGAGTGGGGGCGCGCGAGCACACCTATTGGGTGTAGCCTCCGAGCCTCTGTGTAACTTTTGGAAAAGTTGGGCGGAGGGTCTTCGTTGTTGTTGATGAAGCCGACGGTAACGTCGAGGGCGCCGAGCGCAGAGACGGAGTCCGCCGGGTGGAGGGCGTGGGCCATGCCGGACGTGGACGCGGAGTCCGCCGGCTGGAGGGTGCAGGGCCCTGCCGGATGTGGACGCGGAGTCCCCCAACTGAGTGGGGGCGCGCGAGCGCACCCACTGGGTGTAGCCTCCGTGCAACTTTTGGAAAATTTGGGCGGAGGGTCTTCGCTGTTGTTGATGAAGCGGACGGTGGTGTTGAAAATGCCGGTTGCAGCCGGCGCCGGGCCTGCAACCAGCGCGGGGTCTTCCCAGCGGGGCACGCCGGCTCACCCGCTGGGTGTAGCCTCCGAGCCTCCGGGCGAGGAGGGGAGTTCCTCACCGAGATGATCGTGCAAAAGACAAGGTTAGTGCGTGCAGATATATCAAAATTTTGCTTTTACTATTGCAAGCTTTATGCAGAGGGTGCCAGCTCGGTTTCTTCCGAGCCCCCTTCAATCTTTTTCATGTCCCCTTTGTTTTTTGCTTTGGCTCTGGTTAGGTAGACAGCCCGGAGCCGGTCTGTAGCTGTTATGAAGAGTGGCCGCGGAGTGGAGCGTACAATACTCGGACTACAGGAGCGGATTCGACCGAGTAGATACTAATAAAGGAGACGGTCGGGTTGCCCAAGCCGTCTTCTCCCGGATGTTTTTCGTGTGGGGTGACCTCCAGCTTTTGCTCTCGTTTGCCGGATAGCCGCGCTGCGGTCTATGGCTAAGAGGTGGACCTTCGGTACCGTATGCGCTACTAAGCGTCTGCGGGAACAAATGTATCGGGCCGAGCGGCCAGCCTCCGGGCCGAGACTAGCCGGCTTCGGGGCGAATAGTAGTGCAACTGTAATAAAGGCAGAGGTGGTCCCCGAGCATCGCTCGGGGTTATCCGTGTTTGCACATGGTGCAAAAGTATACGGGTGAGGAACTCACACTGATTTTCATGCAGACGAGGCAGAGGTTGTCGAAGACAGCTGGCACGGCTTGGTGCTCGCGGAGCACGCCGGCACACCCACTCGGGTAGCCTTCGAGCCTCTGGGTGCTTGAAGGGGGTCCAGCCGGTCGGGCCCTGATACGTCTCCAACGTATCTACTTTTCCAAACACTTTTGCTCTTGTTTTGGACTCTAACTTGCATGATTTGAATGGAACTAACCCGGACTGACGATGTTTTCAGCAGAATTACCATGGTGTTATTTATGTGCAAGAGCAAACGTTCTCGGAATGACCTGAAACTTCACGGAGACACTTTTCAGAAAATAAGAAAAATACTTGCCAAAGATGAAGGCTAGGGGGCCATCACCTTGGCACGAGGGTGGGGGGCGCGCCCCCTACCTCGTGGGCCCCCTGTTGCCTCTCCGACTCCAACTCCACCTCCATATATTGAGTTTCGGGGAGAAAAAAACAGAGAGAAGAAATCATCGCGTTTTACGATACGGAGCCGCCGCCAAGCCCTAAAACCTCTCAGGAGGGCTGATCTGGAGTCCATTCAGGGCTCCGGAGAGGGGAATCTGTCGCCATCGTCATCATCAACCATCCTCCATCAGCAATTTCATGATGCTCACCGTCGTGCATGAGTAATTCCATCGTAGGCTTGCTGGACGGTGATGGGTTGGATGGGATCTATCATGTAATCGAGTTAATTTTGTTAGGGTTTGATCCCTAGTGTCCACTATGTTCTGAGATTGATGTTGCTATGACTTTGCTATGCTTAATGCTTGTCACTAGGGCCCGAGTGCCATGATTTCATATCTGAACCTATTATGTTTTCATCAATATATGAGTGTTCTTGATCCTATCTTGCAAGTCTATAGTCACCTATTATGTGTTATGATCCGTTAACCCCGAAGTGACAATAATCGGGATACTTACTGGTGATGACCGTAGTTTGAGGAGTTCATGTATTCACTATGTGTTAATGCTTTGTTCCAGTTCTCTATTAAAAGGAGGCCTTAATATCCCTTAGTTTTCGTAAGGACCCCGCTGCCACGAGAGGGTAGGACAAAAGATGTCATGCAAGTTCTTTTCCATAAGCACGTATGACTATGTTCGGAATACATGCCTACATTATATCAATGAACTGGAGCTAGTTCCGTGTTGCCCTAGGTTATGACTGTTACATGATGAACCGCATCCGGCATAATTCTCCATCACCGATCCATTGCCTACGAGCTTTCCATATATTGTTCTTCGCTTATTTACTTTTCCGTTGCTATTGCTATCATCACTACAAAATACCAAAAACATTGCTTTTACTTTTGTTACCTTTTGCTACCGTTATCACCACTATCATATTACTTTGCTACTAAACACTTTGCTGCAGATATTAAGTTTCCAGGTGTGGTTGAATTGACAACTCAGCTGCTAATACTTGAGAATATTCTTTGGCTCCCCTTGCGTCGAATCAATAAATTTGGGTTGAATACTCTACCCTCGAAAACTGTTGCGATCCCCTATACTTGTGGGTTATCAAGACTATTTTCTGGCGTAGTTGCCGGGGAGCATAGCTCTATTCTTTGGGTCACTTGGGATATATATCTGCTTATCATTATGAAGAACTTGAGAGATACAAAAACCAAGGTCTATCCCTCAACTACAAGGGGAGGTAAGGAACTGCCATCTAGCTCTGCACTTGATTCACCTTCTGTTTTGAGTAAGCTTGCGACACCTACACCTGCTTCTGCTATTCATTCTGATATGTCGTATGTTATTGATGATGCCACTTCTGCTATGCATGATACTTATGATGAAACTACCTCTATGCCTGATACTACTATGCCACTTAGTGCTTTTCTTGATGAACAACTTGCTAGGGCTAGAGAAATTGAAAATATTGAATCTGATGATACTGATGAAAGTGATGATGAAGAACCACTTGCCATTCCTAAGGGTTATGTTTTTGATCAAGATGCTTCTTTAGCTATTTTAGCTTGCAGAAATAGAACTGAACTTAAAAAATTATTAGCTAAATGGAGTAAGCAATCTCTAAATGATAGAATGAAACCTGACCCTGCTTTTGCTACTTCACCTATCTTTGTTACTGATAAGGATTATGAATTCTCTGTTGATCCTGATATAATTACCTTGGTTGAATCTGATCCTTTTCATGGTTATGAATCTGAAACTGTTGTGGCACATCTTACTAAACTAAATGATATAGCTACCCTGTTCACTAAAGATGAGAGAACTCGCTACTTTACATCCTTAAAATATTTCCGTTCTCATTAAAGGGTGATGCTAAGATATGGTTTAATTCTCTTGATCATGGTTGTGTGCGTAGTCCCCAGGATATGATTTATTACTTCTCTGCTAAATATTTCCCTGCTCATAAGAAACAAGCTGTTTTAAGGGACATATATAATTTTGTGCAAATTGAAGAAGAGAGTCTCACACAAGCTTGGGGGAGGCTTCTCCAATTATTTAGTGCTTTGCCTGATCATCCTCTTAAGAAAAATGAAATACTTGATATCTTTTATAATGGACTAATCGATGCCTCCAGAGACTACCTGGATAGTTGTGCCGGTTCTATTTTCAGGGAAAGAACACCAGATGAAGCTGAAATTCTATTGAATAATATGTTGGCAAATGAAAATAATTGGACACCTCCGGAGCCAATTCCTGAGCCTATTCCTAAACCAACTCCGAAGAAGAGGGGTATTCTATTTCTCAGTCCTGAAGATATGCAAGAGGCAAAGAAATCTATGAAAGAAAAGGGTATTAAAGCTGAAGATGTTAAGAATTTACCTCCTATTGAAGAAATACATGGTCTTAATTTACCGCCTGTTGAAGAAACATATAATCCAAACCCTTTACCTATTGAAGAAACTCATGGTCTTGATAACCCGACACAGGTAGTAAAGGTAAATTCTCTCTATAGATATGATAAAGGTGTAATCCCATTTACTAAAATTGCTAGCCCATGCTTAGATGAGTTTGATAAATTTATGGCTAAGCAAGAAGACTTTAATGCTTATTTTGGTAGACAACTAAAATATAATTCAAATATGCTTGGACACTTGGGTGATTATATGGCTAATGTTAAAGGTGAACTTAAACTTATTAGTAAACATGCTTCTATGGTTACCACTCAAGTATAACAAGTACTTAAAGCTCAAAATGATTTGCTCAATGAATTGAATAGTAAAGATAATGATAATGTTGTTAGAGTGGCTACTAGAACTGGTAGAATGACTCAGGAACCTTTGTATCCTAAAGGCCACCCTAAGATAATTGAGCAAGATTCTCAGAGAAATAATATAGATGCACCTAGTTCTTCTAAAAAGAAGAAAAAGAAAAATGATAGGACTTTGCATGCTTCTAGTGATCCTATTGTTGAAACACCTGAGAATCCAAATGATATTTCTATTTCTGATGCTGAAACACAACCTGGAAATGAACCTGAAACTAATGATAATATTAATGATATGGTTCATGATGATGCTCAACCTAGTAATGATAATGATATAGAAATTGAACCTGTTGTTGATCTTGATAACCCACAATCAAAGAATCAACGTTATGATAAAAAATACTTTGTTTCTAGGAAACATGGTAAAGAAAGAGAGCCTTGGGTTCAGAAACCCATGCCTTTTCCTCCCAAACCATCCAAGAAAAAGGATGATGAGGATTTTGAGCGCTTTGCTAAAATGATTAGACCTATCTTTTTGCGTATGCGATTAACTGATATGCTCAAAACCAATCTGTATGCTAAGTACATGAAAGATATTATTACAAATAAAAGAAAGATACCGGAACCTGAAATTTCCACCATGCTTGCTAATTATACTTTTAAGGGTGGAATACCAAAGAAACTTGGAGATCCAGGAGTACCCACTATACCATGCTCCATTAAAAGAAATTATGTTAAAACTGCTTTATGTGATCTTGGAGCCGGTGTTAGTGTTATGCCTCTCTCTTTATATCGTAGACTTGATTTGAATAAGTTGACACCTACTGAAATATCTTTGCAAATGGCTGATAAATCAACTGCTATACCTGTCGGTATTTGTGAGGATGTGCCTGTTGTAGTTGCAAACGTTGCTATTTTAACGGACTTAGTTATTCTTGATATTCCCGAGGACGATAGTATGTCTATTATTCTTGGAATACCCTTTTTGAATACTGCAGGGGCTGTTATTGATTGCACTAAAGGCAATGTCACTTTTCATGTTAATGGTAATGAGCATACGGTACACTTTCTGAGGAAACAACCTCAAGTTCATAGTATCAACTCTATTGGAAAAATTCCATCGATTATATTTGGAGGCTTTGAATTTCTTCTTCCTACTGTCAAGAAGAAATATGATATTCTTATTATTGGGGATGTGCATATCCCCGTTGAGGTAACATAGTGTTATTCGAAATTTCTCCGGTTCCATGTTATTCGGAATGAGTTCGTTAACAAGACTTGATCAACCTTGTTAGTTGATTCCTTTTGATTATCATGAGATGGATGAAACTAGAAGGCACAACCCTTTGTACCCCACTTTTACTTTCTGTTATTTATATTAAATAAAATAAAAATAAATATTTTTCTGTCTGTTATCTGATTATCCGTGCAATATAAAAATACCTCAAAAATAAAAGTTCTCCAAATGCCCTGAAAATTAAATATGATTTTTTTCTAGAATATTTGAGGATTTATGGAACTGAGAACACACCAGGGGGGCCAACCACCTGCCCACGAGGGTGGAGGGCACGCCCACCCTTCTAGGGCGCGCCCTTGCCTCGTGGGCCCACGGTGGCCCTCCTCCACTTATTCCTGCACCCACACACTTCATCTTCCTCCCCCAAACACGAATATCCAGCTCAAACCCGAGTCCAAGCTCGTTTTGCTGCCATTTTCGATCTCCTTGCTCAAAGCACCTCTCACAAAACTGCTTGGGGAGATTGTTCCTTGGTATGTGACTCCTCCATTGGTCCAATTAGTTTTTGTTCTAGTGCTTTATTCATTGCAAATTTTTGCTACTTAGGTGACCCTGTTCTTGAGCTTGCATGTCAAATTTATATGGTTAAAAGTAGTTTTAATGCATGATATAGGCCCTAGGCACTTGTAGGAGTAGTTACTATCAATATTATTGAGTTTGGTTTACTTTTATTTTGAAGTTACTAAAAATTTCAGAATTTTTCAGAAAATGATGAGGAGACTCTTGAGGGGCTCATCGAGACAAAGCTCGAAGGAAAAGGCACCAAAGCCTAAGTATAATCTGCCTCGTACCGCGGAGGTTCGGGCGTGTGAATGGCCTTCCGAGGATTTCTTAAGAGCAGCCGGGATTTATGAAGATTTTCATGAATTGGCTCAGACTGCAGGCCTTATCGCTTTCCTCCACGACCAATGTGATCAGTATCTCTTGCTCACAAATACCTTTGTGCAAAACTTTCATTTCCATTCTAGGAACTCACCACCCACGGTGGAGTTTCATTTATATGATGAGCATAAGGAGATGTCACTTTATTATTTTTGTCAGATCTGTTTAGTCCCTTTTGGGGGCAAGACAGAAGAACCACATCATGATGATGTGGAGGGATTTATCAATACTATCACTGTAGGGGAAACAAGGAAGGTTTCCGATGCATGAATCACTAGCATACATTTTCCTGTTTTACGCTACTTTGCATTATTTGCTAGTCATTGCTTAATTGGTCGCAGAAACTGTGGAAACCTGAGTATCCCTGATATTATTATTTTGCACCACGGTTTATACGGTGATAACTCTTTTAGTTTGGGTCGCATTATTGCCAAACGGTTAAGTCTGAACCGTACCAAGGGCCCCATCTTTGGAGGCATCTATGCTACACGCCTAGCTGCACATTTTAACATACCTATTAGGCATTATGAGAAGGAAGAAAAGGTGTTGCCTCGTGTTTATTTAGATTATAAAAGTATGGTAGCACATGATTTTATTGTTAAGAATAGGGAAGGAGAGCTTAAATATCAATTGTTCTTTAATAAACATCATCCTGAGACTATTACCTTGCCTGCTCCTTCTTTGTTTGATTTGACTGTAGGCACGTACCTTGTTCCGTTGACGGCTATCCACGCCTACCAGAACCCTGCACCAGCCGAGGAGCCAGAGCCGGAACCACAATTTGATCCTTCACGACAGTCTAATTACCAGTGGGATCCTGAGATGATTGTCAGCCAGTGGCAATCGGAGCCTTCCTCGTCTGCATCACAGTACGACCCCAACTATTATTATGGATATCAGCCAGGCCAGCCGTGGCCACAGACCAACTTAGGCCGAAAGCCTAAGCTTGGGGGAGTACGTATTTCCCACCGACATTACATTTATGTTCACACACTCATTGCTAGATGTCGGTGCTCATACTTTTTCATTGTATCATCCATGCTAGTTTACTTTTCCTTTCTATGCTTTCTTCTTGTGTGTTTAATAAACCTTAAGACAAACCAAAAAAATTAGTTGTAGCTTTTAATTACTTTACTTTCATGCTTGTAGTAGTAATTAAAAAGAAAACCCAAAAAGATTTCATGTTCTTCTTTTGCTTGTTGGGAGCTTTCCCTTGTACATAGTTTTGTTTCTTTTCTTTTCTTTGGGGGTCGATAGGAGAAGACCATGATTAAATTGTTGAAGTGGCTCTTATATGCATTATTGTTGGTCTGACAAAAGAGCCCATATTGCCTTGTCTTCTCCTGTTTATTGAATGCCTACAGATTCCAGCTTAGTCCAATGCACATGCACTATTATTATCATTCACATCGTTCGGTCGTGCAAGTGAAGGGCAATTATGATGATATATGATGGACTAGCTGAGATGAGAAAAGCTGGTATGAACTCGACCTCTTTTGTTTTTGTAAATATGATTAGTTCATCGTTCCTGATTCAGCCTATTATGAATAAACATGTTTGCAATGACAACTAGAGATCATAGTTTCTTGTGCCATGCTTGATTAGCTATGAGTTATAATGGTTTACCTTGCATGCCAACATGCTATTAAAATGGTTATGATGTGGTATGATAGGTGGTATCCTCCTCTGAATGATTTAAGTGACTTGACTTGGCACATGTTCACGCATGTAGTTGAAACAAAATCAACATAGCCTTCACGATATTTATGTTCATGGCGGATTATATCCTACTCATGCTTGCATTCGGTGTTGATTAATTTTAGTGCATGTTCATGACTATTGTCACTCTCTAGCTGGTCGCTTCCCAGTCTTTTGCTAGCCTTCACCTGTACTAAGCGGGAATACTTCTTGTGCATCCAAACTCCTTAAACCCCAAAGTTATTCCACATGAGTCCACTATACCTACCTATATACGGTATCTACCTGCCGTTCCAAGTAAATTTGTATGTGCCAAACTCTAAACCTTCAAATAAATATCCCGTTTTATATGCTTGAATAGCTCATGTATCAACTAGGGCTGTCTGTATCTTCCATGTTAGGCGGGTTATTCTCAAGAGGAGTGGACTCCGCTCCTCACTCACGAGATAAATGGCTGGTCACCGGGATGTCTAGTCCCATGCTTTATGCAAACTAAATCAAAATAATTGCAAACAAAACTCCCCCTGGGACTCTTGTTAGTTGGAGGCACTCATTGTTTCGAGCAAGCCATGGATTGATGCTTGTTGGTGGAAGGGGGAGTATAAACTTTACCATTCTGTTTGGGAACCGCCTATAATGTGTGTAGCATGGAAGATATTGCCATCTCTTGGTTGTTATGTTGACAATGAAAGTATACCGCTCAAAATATCATTCACCTCCGTTTCAAAACCGAGCTCTGGCACCTCTACAAATCCCCGCTTCCCTCTGCGAAGGGCCTATCTATTTACTTTTATGCTGAGGCATCATCCTCTTATTAAAAAGCACCAGTTGGAGAGCACCACTGTCATTTGCATTCATTACTGTTAGTTTACATTGAGTATGACTTGACTGGATCTCTTTTACCATGAATTACAATGTCTAGTCAGTCCTTGGTCTTTAAAGGTGCTCTGCATTTATGTTTTGCGGTCTTACAAAGGGCTAGCGAGATACCATCCTGTTATATCATATTATGATTGTTTTGAGAAAGTGTTGTCATCTGAGTTTTATTATTATGGCTAGCTAGTTGATTATGCTATTGATATGAGTAAACTTGAGACCTATGTGTTATTGCAAATGTGGTTAGTTATAATCTTTGCTGAAAACTTGAATGCTGGCTTTACATATTTACAACAACAAGAGCAAACAGAGTTTGTAAAAGTTTTTCTTTATCACTTTCAGTTTTTCAACTGAATTGCTTGAGGACAAGCAAAGGTTTAAGCTTGGGGGAGTTGATACGTCTCCAACGTATCTACTTTTCCAAACACTTTTGCTCTTGTTTTGGACTCTAACTTGCATGATTTGAATGGAACTAACCCGGACTAACGATGTTTTCAGCAGAATTACCATGGTGTTATTTATGTGCAGGAGCAAACGTTCTCGGAATGACCTGAAACTTCACGGAGACACTTTTCAGAAAATAAGAAAAATACCTGCCAAAGATGAAGGCTAGGGGGCCACCACCTTGGCACGAGGGTGGGGGGCGCGCCCCCCCTACCTCTTGGGCCCCCTGTTGCCTCTCCGACTCCAACTCCACCTCCATATATTGAGTTTCAGGGAGAGAAAAATCAGAGAGAAGAAATCATCGCGTTTTACGATACGGAGCCGCCGTCAAGCCCTAAAACCTCTCGGGAGGGCTGCACTGGAGTCCGTTTAGGGCTCCGGAGAGGGGAATCCGTCGTCATCGTCATCATCAACCATCCTCCATCACCAATTTCATGATGCTCACCACCGTGCGTGAGTAATTCCATCGTAGGCTTGCTGGACGGTGATGGGTTGGATGGGATCTATCATGTAATCGAGTTAGTTTTGTTAGGGTTTGATCCCTAGTGTCCACTATGTTCTGAGATTGATGTTGATATGACTTTGCTATGCTTAATGCTTGTCACTAGGGCCCGAGTGCCATGATTTCAAATCTGAACCTATTATGTTTTCATCAATATATGAGTGTTCTTGATCCTATCTTGCAAGTCTATAGTCACCTATTATGTGTTATGATCCGTTAACCCCGAAGTGACAATAATCGGGATACTTACCGGTGATGACCGTAGTTTGAGGAGTTCATGTAGTCACTATGTGTTAATGCTTTGTTCCGGTTCTCTATTAAAAGGAGGCCTTAATATCCCTTAGTTTCCGTAAGGACCCCGCTGCCACGGAAGGGTAGGACAAAAGATGTCATGCAAGTTCTTTTCCATAAGCACATATGACTATGTTCGGAATACATGCCTACATTATATCAATGAACTGGAGCTAGTTCTGTGTCACCCTAGGTTATGACTATTACATGATGAACCGCATCCGGCATAATTCTCCATCACCGATCCATTGCCTGCGAGCTTTCATATATTGTTCTTCGCTTATTTACTTTTCCATTGCTATTGCTATCATCACTACAAAATACCAAAAACATTGCTTTTACTTCTGTTACCTTTTGCTACTGTTATCACCACTATCATATTACTTTGCTACTAAACACTTTGCTGCAGATATTAAGTTTCCAGGTGTGGTTGAATTGACAACTCAGCTGCTAATACTTGAGAATATTCTTTGGCTCCCCTTGTGTCGAATCAATAAATTTGGGATGAATACTCTACCCTCAAAAACTGTTGTGATCCCCTAAATTTGTGGGTTATCAGGCCCGGCCGGCCAGGCGGCGGGGCGGGATGCAGCCGAGCCGGCTTGGCACAGCCGGCCATGCGTCAAGGTGGATGGGACCATCGGCGGAGCGCCGTCGCGGGTGGACGGAGGCGTCTGGCATCCTTCTTTTTTATTTTGTCTCACTCTCTTTTTTTGGAGCCGGACTCTGCTTCTTTTCTTTTCCACCTGGCACTGGAGCACATGGGGCGAACCGGCCGCCGGGACAGGCAGCAGCCAGTTGTCACGCCCAGCCAACGGAGGGCCTACATGGTCGAGGCGGTGAGGGAGTGGAGGCGGGGCCGCAAAGCACCACCTGGACGGCGGGGAGGGCCGGGGGGAGGCCGAGGCGGGGCTCCAGCCACCATGCCGCGAGGCGGCTGGCGGAGGTGGCCGGCGAGCATGCGGAGCCAAGCCGGCTGGAGCGACGCGGCCGAGGAGCGAGACACCGGGCCGACCCAGACACGCGGCCGGCCCGGGAGCGAACTGTCGCGGACCAGGTCGGCGGCGACACGAAGGGAGCCGGGGCCAGGGTGGTGCAGCGGCCAGAGGAGCAGTCGGTGTGCGGGAGGGCGGACCCGGCGGACGGGAGCAGCATGCAGGGAGGCCGAGCCAGCCAACGGCGCAGGCGACCCGGAGCCGGCCCGGGCGGGCGGAGTCAGCGCGGGGAGGAGGCCGGAGCGTGGTTGAAAGCACAAGTGCTCCCTGGGTGGTTTTGGTAATTAATGCCAACATATCTCTTATTGGACTAATGTTTTCATCTAGTATATTTCAGACAAGTTCAACATATTGAGTGGCGTGGACAAGAGGATATGGAACCCTTTCAAGATGCTAAGGACAAAAGATTGGCTCAAGCTCTAAAGCTCAAGACTCTACATTTTGCTTTTAGTGATCCAAGATCACATTGAGTCCATAGGAAAGCCAATACTATTAAAAGGGGATGAGGTGTTGCTTAATGGCTTACTTGCCCAAAGTGCTTAGTGATATGCTCCAAAGCCCTCAACCACTTTCCCATATCCACATATGTCCCAAACCAAAAGTCAAACTCGGCCCCACCGAATTTTTCCTACCCGGCGCCACCGAGTTCACTTGACATAGCCACTGCCAGAAACCCTAGTCAATTCGGTATCACCATGGGATCTCGGTCTCACCGAGATGGGCTTGCAAACTCTCTGTTACCTATTGCAATAATTTCGGTCCCACCGAGATATGCAATCGTTCCCACCGAGTTTGCTTGACCAACTCTCAGTTTTGCCTATTACCAAAATCGGTCTCATCGAGTTTGTGTAATCGGTCAAACCGAGATGAGGTATTACCCTAACCCCAGCACATCGGTCCTGCCGAAATGTCTAATGGTCACATTATGAACTAAATCGGTCCGACCGAGTTGTCTGATTCGGTCCCACCGAGTTTGGTGATTTGTGTGTAACGGTTAGATTTTGTGTGGAGGCTATATATACCCCTCCACCCACTCTTCATTCATGGAGAGAGCCATCAGAACATGCCTACACTTCCAACATACATTTTCTGAGAGAGAACCACCTACACTTGTGTTGAGGTCAAGATATTCCATTCCAACCACATAAATCTTGATCTCTAGCCTTCCCCAAGTTGCTTTCCACTCAAATCCTCTTTCCACCAAATCCAATCCTATGAGAGAGAGCTGAGTGTTGGGGAGACTATCATTTGAAGCACAAGAGCAAGGAGTTCATCATCAACACACAATCTATTACCTTTTGGAGAGTGGTGTCTCCTATATTGGTTAGGTGTCACTTGGGAGCCTCCGTCACGATTGTGGAGTTGAACCAAGGAGTTTGTAAGGGCAAGGAGATCGCCTACTTTGTGAAGATCTACCCTAGTGAGGCAAGTACTTCATGGGCGATGGCCATGGTGGGATAGACAAGGTTGCTTCTTCATGGACCCTTCGTGGGTGGAGCCCTCCGTGGACTCGCGCAACCATTACCCTTCGTGGGTTGAAGTCTCCATCAACGTGGATGTACGATAGCACCACCTATCGGAACCACGCCAAAAATCTCCGTGTCTCCAATTGCGTTTGCACACTCAAATCCCATCCCTTCACATTCTTGCAACTTGCATGATTTACTTTCTGCTGCTCATATACTCATGTCATGCTTGCTTGATATGTATTGTGAATGTTTAAACTTGTGCTAAAACTCCACTTCAACTTAAAGAAATTAAAAACTGCAACTTTTCTTACTAAGAGTCTATTCACCCCCTCTAGACACCTCTTCTCGATCCTTTCAATTGGTATCAGAGCATTGGTCTCCATTGCTTTGGTTTAAACACCTTTGGAGGAAGATGGATGATTCTACGTTGGGGAGTCTTAGACATAGAGTGCCTATAATGGATGGAGAATACTTTCATGAGTGGAAAATGAGATGCTTGAGATTTTCAATGAATATCATTTAAACAAGTACATTACTAACCCTTGTGCACCTCATGTTGATCCTTTGCATCCTACCCTTGATGAGTCTATTGACATGATCCGTAATCTTAGAACTGTCAATTTAATCACTAGAGTTTTGCCTAGAAACTTGCTTGCTAGCTTGCCTGCTCTTGATTGTGCCTACACCATATGGAGATTCCTTGAGGAACGATTTCCAAACTATTCCTTGAAAAAATTAGATGAGATTCTTCATAAGTCTATTGCCTTGAGTAAGATGAGTTCCAATGATCCCAAATTTGGTGATTGTTTATTTGAGCTTACTAATCTTACGAGTGCCAAAGGAGATGTTGGAATCATTAGCAATATCATTTCCGAAGTCATTAGACTTCATAGAGATGAACATTGTTATGGTCATACTTCTAATGAATCACTCTCTCTAGGAATTTATCCACCACATGACGATATTGAACATGGACACTATGATGAGGATGATGATAGTGACTATGATCTTGATGATGCAATGAGACACTTTGGTCTTATGGCTAATCTTTGCGGCTACATGGTTGGAGGAAAGGAATGGGTTCTAGATAGTGGGTGTACCGACCATATGACCGGAGACAAAGATATGTTTCATGAGCTTGCTGAAAACGACGGCCCTCGAAAGTATGTCACTTTTGGTGATAACTCAAAGGGCAAGGTAGTTGGCCTTGGTAAGGTGTCCATCTCACATGATAGCTCCATACAAAATGTTATGCTCGTTGAATCTCTTGGCTACAATTTACTTTCCGTATCTAGACTTGATGACTTTGATTTCAATGTCCTATTTACTGAAGTAGATTGCCAAGTGTTTCATAGAGATAATCATAAAATGGTCTTTACCGGTACATGTAGAGGTGATCTTTACATTGTTGATTTCACTAAAAAGGCTCAACCTAGAACTTGCCTAATTGCTAAATCCTCGAAAGGTTGGTTGTGGCATAGAAGGTTAGGTCATGTGGGCATGCGAAATCTTGATAAGCTTATTAAAGGTGATCATATCCTTGGAGTAAAAGATGTTATATTTGACAAGGATAGACTTTGTAGTGCTTGTCAAGCAGGAAAAAAAGTTGGAGGAAGTCACCCCGTGAAGAACATTATGACCACGAGAAGACCGCTCGAGCTACTTCATATGGATCTCTTTGGTCCCAATGCCTACAAGAGTCTCGGTGGTAACTCATTTGGTCTAGTTATAGTTGATGATTTTTCAAGATTTACGTGGGTGTTCTTTCTTGATGATAAATCACAGGTCCAAAAGATCTACAAGAACTTCGCTAGGAAGGCGCAAAATCAATTTGAAGTGAATATCAAGACGGTTCGCAGTGACAACGGAATGGAGTTCAAGAACGCAAATGTGGATACCTTTCTCGACGAAGAAGGGATTTCACATGAGTTCTCGGCTACATACATGCCTCAACAAAATGGAGTTGTTGAGAGGAAGAACTGAAATCTTATTGAGATGGCGAGAACGATGCTTGATGAGTACAAGACTCCAAAACACTTTTGGGCGGAAGCAGTTGAGACAGCTTGTCATGCAACAAATCGCTTGTATCTTCACAAGCTACTCGGCAAGACGGCTGATACGTCTCCAACGTATCTATAATTTTTGATTGTTCCATGCTATTATATTATTTGTTTTCGATGTTAATGGGCTTTATTTTACACTTTTATATTATTTTTGGGACTAACCTATTAACCGCAGGCCCAGCCCAAATTGTTGTTTTTGCCTATTTTGGTGTTCCGTGGAAAAGGAATATCAAACGGAGTCCAAACGGAATGAAACCTTCGGGAGCATGATTTTGGAACAAACGTGATGCAGGGGACTTGGAGTGGATGTTAAGAAACAATCGAGGAGGCCACGAGGCAGGGGGCGCTCCCTCCACCCTCGTGGGGCCCTCGTTGCTCCACTGACCTACTTCTTCCTCCTATATATATATATATATATATATATATATATATATATATATATATATATATATATATATTCATATACCCCGAAAACATCCAGGAGCACCACGAAACCCTATTTCCACCGCCGCAACCTTCTGTACCCAAGAGATCCCATCTTGGGGCCTTTTCCGGAGCTCCGCCAGAGGGGGCATTGATCACGGAGGGCCTCTACATCAACTCCATGGCCCCTCCGATGATGTGTGAGTAGTTTACTTCAGACCTTCGGGTCCATAGTTATTAGCTAGATGACTTCTTCTCTCTCTTTGGATCTCAATACAAAGTTATCCTCGATTCTCTTGGAGATCTATTCGATGTAATCTTCTCTTGCGGTGTGTTTGTCGAGATCCGATGAATTGTGGGTTTATGATCAAGTTTATCTATGAACAATATTTGAATCTTCTCTGAATTCTTTTATGTATGATTGGTTATCTTTGCAAGTCTCTTTGAATTATCAGTTTGGTTTGGCCTACTAGATTGATCTTTCTTGCAATGGGAGAAGTGCTTAGCTTTGGGTTCAATCTTGCGGTGCTCGATCCCAGTGACAGAAAGGGAAACGACACATATTGTATTGTTGCCATCGAGGATAAAAAGATGGGGTTTATATCATATTGCATGAGTTTATCCCTCTACATCATGTCATCTTGCTTAAGGTGTTACTCCATTCTTTTGAACTTAATACTCTAGATGCATGCTGAGTAGTGGTCGATGTGTGGAGTAATAGTAGTAGATGCAGGCAGGAGTCGGTCTACTTGTCACGGACATGCTGCCTATATACATGATCATACCTACATATTCTCATAATTATTTTCTTTTCTATCAATTGCTCGACAGTAATTTGTTCACCCACCGTAATACTTATGCTATCTTGAGAGAAGCCACTACTGAAACCTATGGCCCCCAGGTCTATTTTCCATTATACAAGTTTCCAATCTATTTTATTTTGCAATCTTTACTTTCAATCTATATCATAAAAATACCAAAAGTATTTATCTTATTATTATTATCTCTATCAGATCTCACTCTTGCAAGTGGCCGTGAAGGGATTGACAACCCCTTTATCGCGTTGGTTGCGAGGTTCTTGTTTGTTTGTGTAGGTACAAGGTGACTCGCGCGTGGTCTCCTACTGGATTGATACCTTGGTTCTCAAAAACTGAGGGAAATACTTACGATGCTTTGCTGCATCACCCTTTCCTCTTCAAGGAAAAACCAACGCATGCTCAAGAGGTAGCAACGGCATACGAGCTTCTCACCGGTAACAAACCCCAAGTTGGATACTTTCGAGTATTCGGCTCAAAGTGCTACATTCTTGATAAGCATCGTTGTTCTAAATTTGCTCCTAAACTCATGAAGGTTTCCTACTTGGTTATGGTTCAAACTCTCACACTTATCGTGTCTACAACACTTTCAGCCGAAAGTTTGAAGAGACGGTAGATGTGAAGTTTGATGAATCTAATGGCTCGCAAGTAGAGAAATTGCCAATTGATGTAGGAGATAAGGATCCTTCGGAAGCAATCCAAGACTTGTCTATTGGCAAGATTCATCCAACGGAGGTAAAGGAGAGTACCTCGTCCGTCCAAGTGGAAGCTTCTACCTCACGACAAGGTGAACCAAGAGTTGATACGGAAGCATCCACAAGTGGGACGCACCAAGATGAAGAAAACGAGGAAGTACACCAAGATGAACCTCATCAACCTCCTTCTCCACCAAGACAAGAGAACAACAACGCCAATAATGAAGAAGGCCAAGAAGAAGGACAAGATGATGAAGAAGATGTTCCACCCCGACCCAAGCAAAAGCTTTCACGAGTTCGAGCAAGAGTCTCAAGAGACCATCCCGTCGAACAAACCTTCAATGATATTCAAACCGGGAGAATCACTCACTCTAAAACTCGTTTGGCTAACTTTTGTGAACATTATTCATTCATCTCTAGCATTGAACCTATGAAGGTTGAAGAAGCATTGGAAGATCCGGATTGGATAAACGCCATGCATGAAGAGCTACACAACTTTGAGAGAAATCAAGTGTGGACATTGGTCGAGAAGCCTGACAACAACCACAACATCATTGGTACCAAATGGGTGTTTTGCAACAAGCAAGACAAAGATGGTCAAGTCGTCGGCAACAAAGCTCATCTCGTCGCCCAAGGCTACACTCAAGTCGAAGGTATGGACTACGATGAGACATATGCCCCCGTTGTTAGGCTTGAGTCCATCCGCATCTTACTTGCCTATGCTAATCACCATGATATCACTTTATACCAAATGAACATTAAAAGTGCGTTTCTAAATGGTGAAATTGAGGAGGAAGTTTATGTTAAACAACCTCCTGGCTTTGTCAATCCTAACAAACCCGGTCACATTTACAAACTTCACAAAGCTCTTTATGGTCTTAAACAAGCTCATAGAGCGTGGTATAAATGCTTGACCAAGTTTCTTATTGAAAAAGGCTTTGAGATTGGAAAAATAGATTCTACTCTTTTTACTAAAAGGGTTAATGGTGAATTATTTGTGTGCCAAATTTATGTTGATGATATAATATTTGGTTCGACTAACCCTCATTTTAGTGAAAAGTTTGGGAAGCTAATGTCGGAGAAGTTTGAGATGTCTATGATGAGTGAACTCAAGTTCTTTCTTGGTTTGCAGATCAAGCAAACTAAGGAAGGCACCTTTGTTTCTCAAACAAAGTACACCAAGGACTTATTCAAGAAGTTCAACATGCAAGAAAGCAAAGGTATGAAAACTCCCATGCCAACTAGTGGACATCTTGATTTGACCAAGGATAGCAAATCGGTTGACCAAAAGGTTTATCGCTCTATGATTGGTTTGTTATTATATCTATGTGCCTCCTGTCCCGATATTATGCTAAGTGTGTGCATGTGTGCACGATATCAAGCGGCCCCCAAAGAATGTCATCTTAAGGCTGTGAAAAGGATAGTGAGATACTTAATACATACACCAAATTTTGGCATTTGGTATCCTAAGAGGTCCTCTTTTGATCTTGTTGGCTATTCCGACTCATACTATGCCGGAGACAAGGTTGATAGAAAGTCCACTTCGGGTACTTGTCAATTTCTTGGTAGATCTCTTGTATCTTGGTCCTCCAAGAAACAAAACTCGGTATCCTTATCCACCGCCGAAGCAGAATACATTGTCGCCGATTCATGTTGTGCTCAATTACTTTGGATGACCCAAACTCTTAGAGATTATGGGATCAATGTGAAACATGTTCCATTGCTTGGTGACAATGAGAGTGCTATTAAGATTGCTCATAATCCCGTGCAACATTCTTGAACTAAGCATATTGAAGTTTGTCATCATTTCATTCGAGATCATGTTGCTAAAGGGGACATTGATCTTAAGCATGTTCATACCGATAAGCAATTGGCGGATATATTCACCAAACCGCTTGATGATAAAGTCTTTTGCCGTTTGATAGGTGAATTGAACATCATTGATGCTTCAAACTTGGAGTAGGAACTCCATTTGGATACATGCAAGGCATGAGCCTATGACTAATCCTTGATACTTCTCTTATGATGATGATCATATGTCTTGGATATTCTTGCACCCTTGCATGCTATCTAACCCCTGTAGGTACTTGGATGAATCTAAATCCATGAGATTGCAACTCAGTCACATCTTGAACAATCTCTACATCACCAAGTCTCTACACAATGGTGGTTGAAGACAAGGAAGCATGAAACCCCTCAACATATCCTTTGACAAATTCTATATATCAAATTTCATTTGGTATCAAATTTCATGATTGTCATTTTGGATACACAAGTGCTCTTCCTTGCAAGACTAACCCATGTAGGTAGATGAACTCAACTCCAAGTGGTGCTCGCAACCATTCATGCGCTACATCAACCTTGAGCACCCCACGCAAGTTCAACTACATGATCAAGATCAACACCACCACCACCCAAGGTATGTCATTCCATCTCAGAGAAGCTTTACCTCAAGTCATAGGTCAAAGCAAGTCAACAAGATGTGAATACATCAAATGCCTAAACGAAAAATGGTAACCCCATTTTGAGCTTAAACGATGAGTATGACTTATGATCAAGTATTCTCACTTGACTCCTTAGTCAATATACTCTAACATAGGTGACTTTGTCACCGCCCAATTCTAGATGAAGTTATCTAGTGTTTCCTTGAGTTTTTGCATTTGTCCTTTGCATAATTATTCCCTTTCCTTTTTCAAAAAAAACTTCATCTAGATTTTCTTTTATTTGTTTAGTTTTGCATTTTCTGCATCCAATTCATTGCAAATCTTTCAGTCAATTCCTTGCAAATCCTTGAGAGATCTTATTTGCCTAGTGAGCTGAGGTGACAAGTGTTTTCTCTGTGTTGAACTCAGTCATACCGATCTGTTGCTTTCGGTCACACCAAACCAATTCGGCACCACCGAAGACTACAACTCGGCATCACCGATTTCACTGCAAAGAAGACAATTCGCCACTTGTTGCTCCACTTTTATTCCAGCTCCACTCGATGATTCTTGTCCTCTACCAGCATCACAATCTATATGCTGCTTTTCTCTATGACTCAAGGACCAAACCTTTTGCTCACACTCCAGAAGACCCCTTCTTGGAAATTGATGTCAAAGGGGGAGAGAGATCACATCAAAGCTTATTCTCTTCAGAGGGGGAGAGAGCGAAAAAGGGAGAGAGAAGGCCCCAGATGCTTGGTGTTCAAGAGCAGAGAAGTCACATGTCATTAAGAGGGGAAAGACATGTCTATGTTATATTTATGTTCATGATCTGTTTTGCTCCGATTTTGTTTCCCTATGTTCTACCATTATCCAATACAAGATTCAGGGGGAGAAAGACTGCTAGGGAAGGAAATCCTTGAATTCATTTTATAGCTATGAATCTGAAACTGTTGTGGCACATCTTACTAAATTAAATGATATAGCCACCCTATTCACTAATTATGAGAAAACTCGATATTACTTTATCCTTAAGTTGTTACCGTTCTCATTAAAGGGTGATGCTAAAACATGGTTTAATTCTCTTGATCCTGGTTGTGTGCGTAGTCCCCAGGATATGATTTATTACTTCTCTGCTAAATATTTCCCCACTCATAAGAAACAAGATGCCTTAAGGGAAATATATAATTTTCTGCAAATTGAAGAAGAGAGTGCTACCTCTTGAGCACTGCATTGGTTTTCCCCGAAGAGGAAAGGATGATGCAGCAAAGTAGCGTAAGTATTTCCCTCGGTTTTTGAGAACCAAGGTATCAATCCAGTAGGAGGCTACGCGCCAGTCCCTCGTACCTGCACAAAACAAATAAATCCTCGCAACCAACGTGATAAGGGGTTTGTCAATCCCTACACGGCCACTTACGAGAGTGAGATCTGATAGATATGATAAGATAATATTTTTGGTATTTTTATGATAAAGATGCAAAGTAAAATAAAAGCAAAGTAGAAAGCAAAGGAAATAACTAAGTAGTAGGAGATTAATATGATGAAGATAGACCCGGGGGCCATAGGTTTCACTAGTGGCTTCTCTCAAGAGCATAAGTATTCTACGGTGGGTGAACAAATTACTGTTGAGCAATTGACAGAATTGAGCATAGTTATGAGAATATCTAGGCATGATCATGTATATAGGCATCGCGTCCGAGACAAGTAGACCGACTCCTGCCTGCATCTACTACTATTACTCCACTCATCGACCGCTATCCAGCATGCATCTAGAGTATTAAGTTAAAAACAGAGTAACGCCTTAAGCAAGATGACATGATGTAGAGGGATAAACTCATGCAATATGATGAAAACCCCATCTTGTTATCCTCGATGGCAACAATACAATACGTGCCTTGCTGCCCCTACTGTCACTGGGAAAGGACATCGCAAGATTGAACCCAAAGCTAAGCACTTCTCCCATTGCAAGAAAGATCAATCTAGTAGGCCAAACCAAACTGATAATTCGAAGAGACTTGCAAAGATAACCAATCATACATAAAAGAATTCGGAGAAGATTCAAATATTGTTCATAGATAGACTTGATCATAAACTCACAATTCATCGATCTCAACAAACACACCGCAAAAATAAGATTACATCGAATAGTTCTCCACAAGAGAGGGGGAGAACATTGTATTGAGATCCAAAAAGAGAGAAGAAGCCATCTAGCTAATAACTATGGACCCGTAGGTCTGAGGTGAACTACTCACACTTCATCGGAGGGGCTAAGGTGTTGATGTAGAAGCCCTCCGTGATCGATGCCCCCTCCGGCGGAGCTCCGGAACAGGCCCCAAGATGGGATCTCGTGGATACAGAAAGTTACGGCAGTGGAATTAGGGTTTTGGCTCCGTATCTGATCGTTTGGGGGTACGTAGGTATATATAGGAGGAAGGACTACATCGATGGAGCGATACGGGGCCCACGAGGGTGGAGGGCGCGCCTAGGGGGGGTAGGCGTGCCCCCTACCTTGTGGCCTCCTCTTTTGTGTCTTGACGTAGGGTCCAAGTCTCCTGGGTCTTGTTCATTGAAAAAATCATGTTCCCGAAGGTTTCATTTCGTTTGGACTCCATTTGATATTCGTTTTCTTCGAAACCCAAAAACAGGCAAAAAACAGCAATTTTGGGTTGGGCCTCCGGTTAATAGGTTAGTCCCAAAAATAATATAAAAGTGGATAATAAAGCCCAATAATGTCCAAAACAGTAGATAATATGGCATGGAGCAATCAAAAATTATAGATATGTTGGAGACGTATCAGAGAGTCTCCCACAATCTTGGGGGAGGCTTCTCCGATTACTTAATGCTTTGCCTGATCATCCTCTCAAGAAAAATGAAATACTTGATATCTTTTATAATGGACTAACTGATGCTTCCAGAGACCACCTGGACAGTTGTGCTGGTTGTGTTTTCAGGGAAAGAACTGTTGACCAAGCTGAATTGCTATTGAATAATATGTTGAGTAATGATAATGATTGGACACTTCCTGAACGAACTCCTAAGCCAATCCAAAGAAAAGGGGTATTCTATTTCTTAGTCCTGAAGATATGAAAGAGGTAAAGAAATATATGAAAGAAAAGGGTATTAAAGTTGAAGATGTTAAGAATTTACCACCTATTGAAGAAATACATGGTCTTGATAACTTGACACAGATAGTAAAGGTAAATTCTCTCTATAGATTTGATGAAGGTGATATTCCTCGTAATAAGTCTGCTAGCCAATGCTTGGATGAGTTTTATAATTTTATTGTTAAACAAGAAAACTTCAATGCTTATGTTGGTAGACAATTGAAATGTAATGATTATATGATTGAACACTTGAGTGATTATATGTCTAGAGTTAAAGGTGAACTTAAGCTTATTAGTAAACATGCTTCTATGGTTACCACTCAATTAGAACAAGTACTTAAAGCTCAGAATGATTTGCTCAATGAATTAGATAATAAGAAAATTGAAAATGCTATTAGAGTTGTGACTAGAGGGGGTAAAATGACTCAGGAACCTTTGTATCCTGAGGGTCATCCTAAGAGAATTGAGCAAGATTATCAGAGAACTAATGTTGATGCACCTAGTTCTTCTAAGAAGAAAAGGAAAAATGATGGGACTTTGCATGCTTCTAGTGAACCTGTTGTTGACACACCTGAGAATCCCAATGATATTTCTATTTCTAATGATAAAACACAATCTGGTAATGAACATGAACCTAGTGATAATGTTAATGATGATGTTCATGTTGATGCTCAACCTAGCAATAACAATGATGTAGAGATTGAACCTGTTGTTGATCTTGATAACCCACAATCAAAAATCAACGTTATGATAAGAGAGACTTTGTTGCTAGGAAGCACGGTAAAGAAAGAGAACCATGGGTTCAGAAACCCATGCCTTTTCCTTCTATACCATCCAAGAAAAAGGATGATGAGGATTTTGAGCGCTTTGCTGAAATGATTAGACCTATGTTTTTGCGTATGCATTTGACTGATATGCTTAAAATGAGTCCTTATGCTAAGTACATTAAAGATATTGTTACAAATAAAAGAAAGATATCGGGAGCTGAAATTTCCACCATGCTTGCTAATTATACTTCTAAGGGTGGAATACCAAAGAAACTTGGAGATCAAGGAGTACCAACTATACCATGCTCCATTAAGAGGAACTATGTTAAAACTGATTTATGTGATCTTGGAGCCGGTGTTAGTGTTATGCCTCTCTCTTTATATCGTAGACTTGATTTGAATAAGTTGATACCTACTAAAATGTCTTTGCAAATGGCTGATAAATCAACTGTTATACTTGTCGGTATTTTTGAGGATGTGCCTGTTGTGGTTGCAAACGTTACTATTTTAACAGACTTCATTATTCTTGATATTCCCGAGGATGATAGTATGTCTATTATTATTGGTAGACCCTCCTTGAATACTCCAGGGGCTGTTATTGATTGCAACAAAGGCAATGTCACTTTTCATGTTAATGGTAATGAGCATACGGTACACTTTCCGAGGAAACAACCTCAAGTCCATAGTATTAATTCTATTGGAAAAACTTCAACGATTATTATTGGAGGTTTTGAATTTCCTCTTCCTACTGCCAAGAAGAAATATGATATTCTTATTGTTGGGGACATGCATATCCCTGTTGAGGTAACCTTGTGTTATTAGAAAATTCTCCGATTTCATGTGATTCAGAAAGAGTTTGTTAACAAGACTTGATCAACCTTGTTAGTGGATTCCTTTTGACGAGCATGAGATGGATGAAGTTAGAAAGCACAACTCTCTGTACCCTCCTTTTACTTTCTGTTATTTAGATTAAATAGAGCAAAAATAGTATTGTCTGTCTATTTTCTGAATTATCCTTGCAAAAAAAATACCCCAAAAATAAAAGTTCTCCAAATGTCCTGAAAATTTAATATGATTTTTTCTAGAATATTTGGCACTAAGAACACACCAAGGGGACCCACCACCTGGCCATGAGGGTCCAGGGTGCGCCCCCCCTACCTCGTGGACCCCACGTGGGCCCCCTCCACTTATTCTTGCACCCACACACTTCGTCTTCCTCCAGAAAAAATCATCCACCAGCTCAAACCCGAGTTCTAGCTCATCTTGCTGCCATTTTCGATCTCCTTGCTCAAAGCTCTATTCACAAAACTGCTTTGAGGGATTGTTCTTCGGTATGTGACTCCTCCAATGGTCCTATTAGTTTTTGTTCTAGTGCTTTATTTATTGCATTTTTTTGCTGCTTAGGTGACCATGTTCTTGAGCTTGCATGTCAAATTTATGTGGTCAAAAGTAGTTTTAATGCATGATATGGCCTCTAGGCACTTGTGGGAGTAGTTGCTAACAATCTTATTGAGTTTAGTTCACTTTTATTTTGAGTCACTAAAATTTTCAAAAAAAAATTAGAAGAAATGATGAAGAGATTGTTGAGGGGCTCTTCGAGCCGAAGCTCGAAGGATAAGCAAAGTGAAGAAAATAAGAAGCCCAAATATAATCTCCCTCGCACTGCAGAGGTTCGGCCATGTGAATGGCCTTGTGATGAGTTCTTGAGAGCAGCAAGGATTTATGATGACTTTTATTATTTGGCTGAGAATGCAGGCATCATCGACTTCCTCCACGACCAGCGTGAACAGTCTCTCCTCCTCATTAATATTTTCATGCAACATTTTTACTTTCATGCTAAGAAATCACCACCTTCAGTGGAATTTCATTTATATGATGAGGTTAAGGAGATGTCACTTTATGATTTTTGTCGGGTTTGTAAGATACCCTTTGAGGGCAGCATATAGGAACCACATCGTAATGATGTGGAGGGGTATATTGATACAATTTCTGTAGGGGAAACGAGGAAAGTTTCCGATGCAAGAATTACTAGCATACATTTTCCTGTTCTGCGTTATTTTGCAATATTTGCTAGTAGATGCTTAATTGGTCGCGGGAACACTGGAAATCTTAGTGCCCCTGATGTTGGTATTTCACGCCATGCTTTGTTTCGTGATACCACTTTTAGTCTAGGCGCTATTGTTGCTAAATGGTTAAATTTGAACCGTACAAAGGGCCCCATCTTTGGAGGCATCTTTGCTTCACGCCTTTCTGCACACTTCAGGATACCTATTAGGCATTATGAGAAAGAGGAAAAGTTGCTGCCTCCTATTTTCTAGATTATAAGAGTATGGTAGCACATGATTTTATGGTTAAGGATAAGAAGAAGGTGCTTAAGTATAGATTGATATTTGATAAAAACTACTATGAGATTATTACCTTGCCTGCGCCCCCTTTGTTTAACATATTTTCAGGCACGTACCTCATTTTGCCGAAGGCCATTCATGCATACTGGAGACGGACACTAGCTCCAGAGCCTGAGCCGGAGCCACCCCTTGACCCTCATCGACAATCTATTTATCAGTGGGATCCGGAGGAGATTGCCAACCAGTGGCACCTAGAGGACACTCCTCTGTACACCAGAGAGGGCAGCTTTGAGCCATGGCCATAGACCAACTTAGGCCAAAAGCCTAAGCTTGGGGGAGTACGTATTTCTCACCGACATTACATTCATGTTCACACACTCATGCCAGTTGTCGGTGCTCATACTTTTTCATTGTAATATCCTTGCTAGTTTATTTCCTTTTCCATCATTCTTCTTGTGTGTTCGAAAAACCTTAAGAAAAAAAAATAGTTGTAGCTTTTAGCTAGTTTACTTTCCATGCCTGTAGTAGTAGTAATTAAAATAAAACCCAAAAAGATTTCTCGTTCTTCTTTTGCTTGTTGGGAGCTTTCCCGTGTAAATAGTTTTGTTTCTTTTCTTTGGGGGTCAAGAGGAAAAGACCATGATGAAAATGTTGAGTGGCTCTCATATGCATTATTGTTGATCTAACAGAGAGCCCATATTACATTGTCTTCTCCTGTGTATTAAATGCTTGCAGATTCCAACTTAGTCCAATGCACGTGCATTATTATTATTATCCACACCATTTGGTCGTGCAAGTGAAAGGCAATAATGACGATATATGATGAACTGATTGAGATGAGAAAAGCTGGTATGAACTCAACCTATCTTGTTTTTGTAAATATGATTAGTTCATCGTTCCCGATTCATCCTATTATGAATGAAACATGTTTGCAATGACAATTAGAGAATATAGTTGCTCATGCCATGCTTAATTAGCTAGGAGTTTATAATAGTTTACCTTGCATGCCAACATGCTATTAAAATGGTTGTGATGTGGTATGATAGGGTGGTACATTCCTTTGAACGATTCGAGTGGCTTGACTTGGCACATGTTCACGCATGTAGTTGAAACAAAATCAACATAGCCTCCACGATATTTATGTTCATGGTGAATTATATCCTACTCATGCTTGCACTAGTGTTGGTTAATTTTAATGCATGTTCATGACCGTTGTCGCTCTCTAGCTGGTTGCTTCCCGGTCTCTTTCTAGCCATCACTTGTACTAAGAGGGAATACTGCTTGTGCATCCACTTCCATAAACCCCAAAAGTTATTCTATATGAGTCCACCATACCTTCCTATATGTGGTATCTACCTACCGTTCCAAGTAATTTTGTATGTGCCAAACTCTAAACCTTCAAATGAAATTCTATTTTGTATGCTCGAATAGCTCATGTATCAACTAGGACTCTCTATATCTTCCATGCTAGGTGGGTTATTCTCAAGAGGAGTGGACTCTGCTCCTCATTTACGAGAAAATGGCTGGTAACCGGGATGCCCAGTCCCATGCTTAAATTAAAATAATTGCAAACAAAACTCCCCCAGGATTGTTGTTAGTTGGAGGCATCCGTTGTTTCGAACAAGCCATGGATTGATGTTTGTTGGTGGTGGGGGAGTATAAACTTTACCATTCTGTTTGGGAACCGCCTATAATGTGTGTAGCATGGAAGATATCGAGATCTCTCGATTGTTATGTTGACAATGAAAGTATACCACTCAAAATATTATTTATCTCTATTTAAAAATCGAGCTCTGGCACCTCTACAAATCTCTGCTTCCCTCTGAGAAAGGCCTATCTATTTACTTTTATGTTGAGTCATCATCCTCCTATTAAAAGCACCAGTTGGAGAGCACTGTTGTCATTTGCATGTATTACTATTAGTTTACATTTAGTATGACTGTGACTGGATCTCTTTTACCATGTATTACAATATTTAGTCAGTCCTTGAACTTCAAAGGTGCTTTGTGTTTATGTTTTGTGGTATCAGAAAGGGCTAGCGAGATACCATCTTGTTATATCATATTATGATTGTTTTGAGAAAGTGTTGTCATCCGAGATTTACTATTATTGCTCGCTAGTTGATTATGCCATTGATATGAGTAAACATGGGACCTAAATGTTATTGTGAATATGGTTAGTTCATAATCTTTGCTGAAAACTTGAATTCTTGCTTTACATATTTACAATAACAAGATCAAACAAAGTTTGTAAAAGTTTTTCTTTATCACTTTCAGTTTGTCAACTGAATTGCCTGAGGACAATCAAAGGTTTAAGCTTGGGGGAGTTGATACGTCTCCATCGTATCTACTTTTCCAAACACTTTTGACCTTGTTTTGGACTCTAACTTGCATGATTTGAATGGAACTGACCCAGACTGTCACTGTTTTCAGCAGAATTGCCATGGTGTTATTTTTGTGCAGAAATAAAAGTTCTCGGAATGACCTGAAACTTCACGAAGAATATTATTGGAATTTATAAAAAATACTGGCGAAAGAATCAACACTAGGGGGACCACAGCCTGTCCACGAGAGTGGGGGGCGCACCCCCTGTCTCGTGGGCCCCCTGAGGCTCCGCCGACCTCAACTCCAACTCTATATATTCACGTTCAGGGATAAAAAAATCAAGGAGAAGGATTCATTGCGTTTTACGATACGGAGCCGCCGCCAAGCCCTAATCTCTCTCGGGAGGGCTGATGTTGAGTCCGTTCGGGGCTCCGGAGATGGTAATCTGTCGCCATCCTCATCATCAAGCTTCCTCCATCACCAATTTCATGATGCTCACCGTCGTGCGTGAGTAATTCCATCATAGGCTTGCTGGACGGTGATGGGTTGGATGAGATTTATCATGTAATCGAGTTAGTTTTGTTAGGGTTTGATCCCTAGTATCCACTATGTTCTGAGATTGATGTTGCTATGACTTTGCTATGCTTAATGCTTGTCACTAGGGCCCGAGTGCCATGATTTCAGATCTGAACCTATTATGTTTCCATGAATATGAGAGTTCTTGGTCCTATTTTGCAAGTCAATAGTCGCCTACTATGTGTTATGATCCGTTAACCCCGAAGTGACAATAATCGGGACAATTACCGGTGATGGCTATAGTTTGAGGAGTTCATGTATTCACTAAGTGCTAATTCTTTGTTCCGATACTCTATTAAAAGGAGGCCTTAATATCCCTTAGTTTCCAATAGGACCCCACTGCCACGGGAGGGTAGGACAAAAGATGTCATGCAAGTTCTTTTCCATAAGCACGTATGACTATATTCGGAATACATGCCTACATTACATTGATGAACTAGAGCTAATTCTGTGTCACCCTATGTTATAACAGTTACATAAGGAATCACATCCGACATAATTATCCATCACTGATCCATTGCCTACGAGCTTTTCACATATTGATCTTTGCTTAGTTACTTTTCCGTTGCCACTGTTACAATCACTACAAAACCAATATTGTTACTTTTGCCACCGTTACCGTTACTTCCATATTACTTTGCTAATAAATACTTTGCTGCAGATATTAAGTCTTTCAGGTGCGGTTGAGTTGACAACTCAACTATTAATACTTGAGAATATTCTTTGGCTCCCCTTGTGTCGAATCAATAAATTTGGGTTGAATACTCTACCCTCGAAAGCTGTTGCGATCCCCTATACTTGTGGGTTATCAGTGTGCGTGGAGGTGCGGAGCAGCAACCGGACGCGGCGTGCTGCGGGAGGCGGCAGAGCGGGGCGACGCAGGAGCTGGCCCCGACGCGCCAAGGCGGCCGCATGCGGAGGAGCGGGAACGGCCTGTTGGTCGCCGCGGCCCAAGCAAGCGTGGGCGTCGTGTGGTCAACAAGGGCAAGCAGTGCTCGCACTGGCGCTCAAAGAGGAGGGCGCAGGCGAGGCTTGAGGCAGCATGGACGAAGCCGGCGTAGGAGGCGAACGCCACCCGTGAGCTGGAGCGGCCGCATGCCTACGTGGGAGCCAGAGGAGGGCAGCGGAGGTGAGCTCAGTGTATGGTCATTGACCGGCCATTGCCTGAGTAACGTACGGGTAGTGTTTTACCACGGTTTGACTTGCATCTAGCTAGCTCGTATAGACGATATATGGAGGAGCGAACCCTCATTCCGGTCGGAGCAAGGCGCAGCGCGGAGGGGAGAAGACGCGAGCGGCGCGTGGATGGATACGGCCGACCGAAGCGAGGCGACGCATGCGCGTGCCGACGGAGGCGGCGTGGAATAGAGGCTGGAGTGGTGAGCACGCAGACGACGACGCGCCGCTCTACGCAGCCACGCCGGGGTGGAGCCGGTGCAGTGCGGTGGTGATGACGAAGAGGCTGAGGCCGAAGATGAGGATGTGCCGCCCCGCGCAGTCGCCCCGGGGGTGTGTCGATGTCGAGCCCCTCGGCGCTACTGGAGAGACGGCGGCGACGTCATGATGATGATGATGAAGATGGTCCCGCCCGGACCGCGGTTCCGCGGCAGCTTGCCCCACGGTGGGCGCCAACTGTCATGGTTATCTCGCGGGCAGGTTCGCGAGACGACAGATTCCACAGGGTGGCTTGAGGTGAGGGCAAGACTGCTCTGGAGATCAAGGGACGGGATTGGGCAAACAACACGTGGTGATTTACCCAGGTTCGGGGCTCTCCGGGGAGATAATACCCTTACTCCTGCATGTCTAATGATATATGCAGTGTATACGTAGCAGTACAAAGTTGCTTCTAGAGCTGTATCTAAGAAGAGAGCCATGGGTTACTAGCTTCATGTGTGTCTGAGCACGAGTGGGAGTGAGCTTCCTGAGAGTATGAGCACAAGTGTGTGCGTGAGTGTGTGAGGCCAAGTGAGGTTGTGTGTGTGAGGCCTCCCCTGGGTCACTTTATATACTAGTGCCCAGGGACAAGGCGTGGCCCACACACCCACTACACTATTGGGATGTCATATGCTGATGCAGGCTACAGTGCACCACTATTGGAGCGCAGTGAAATGTCACATGATGCAGGAATAGTGTTGACTGCTCATCTACAATGCTCCACTTTAGAGTATGACTGTCATGTCTGCGCAGATCCGACGGGACGTCTTAGTTGACTTGGCCAGATTCTAGCCGGATGGGCTCAACCTGGACGGGCCTCAACCCGGACGGGGCTAAACCCGGATGGGGCTCAACCCGGACAGCTTAACCCGGCCATGCAGAACCCGGCCACGGAGAACCCGGATAGGGTCAACCCAGCCAGCTCAACCCGACCAGGGTCAACCTAGACAGCCCAACCCGGCCAGGGTCAACCCGACCAAGGTCAACCTCGGCCAAGGTCAACCCGGCCTGGGTCAAGCCGTATAGGTCAACCCGACCAAGGTTAACCTGGCTAGGGTCAACCCGACCAGGGTCAACCCAGCCAGATTCCAGCCAGCCAAGTTCAAACCATCCAGATTCAGCCAGCCAGGGGGCACTCCCCTGATAATGTTTTGAAGCGTCGTTTCGCCGTCTTGGGCATACCTAGCGGTCATCCCCCGACAACACCTCTTCCCATTGCAAGATAAATAGATCAAGTTGGCCAAACAAAAACCAAATATCGGAGAATAAGTACGAGGCTATAAGAAATCATGCATTAAAGAGATCAAAGAAACTCAAATACTTTCATGGATATAAAAGATAGATCTGATCATAAACTCAAAGTTCATCTAATCCCAACAAACACACCACAAAAATGGATCTCCAAGAGACCATTATATTGAGAATCAAACGAGAGAGAGGAAGCCATCTAGCTACTAACTACGGACCCGGAGGTCTACAAAGAACTACTCACGCATCATCAGAGAGGCACCAATGGAGGTGGTGAACCCCATTCGTGATGGTGTCTAGATCGGGTCTGATGGTTCTGGACACTGCGATGGCTGGAATTGATATTCGTCCACTCCGCTAGGGTTTCTGGAATATTGGGGTATTTATAGAGCAAAGAGGCGGCCCGGGGGGGGGCACCCGAGGTGGGCACAACCCACCAGGGCGCGCCTGGGCCTCCTAGCGCACCATGGTGGGATGTGCTCTCCTCGGAGCACCCCGAGGTGCAACCTTGGCCCATTAGGTGTCTTCTGGTCCAAAAAAATCTTCGTAAAGTTTCGTTGCATTTGGACTCCGTTTGTTATTGATTTTCTGCGATGTAAAAAACATGCAAAAACAGCAACTGGCACTTGGCACTATGTGAATAGGTTAGTACCAAAAAATGATATAAAATGACTATAAATGATTATAAAACATCCAAGATTGATGATATAACAACATGGAACAATAAAAAATTATAGATACATTGGAGACGTATCAGCATCCCCAAGCTTAACTCCTACTCGTCCTCGAGTAGGTAAGTGATAAAAACAGAATTTTGTTGGGGAACGCAGTAATTTCAAAGAAAATTCCTACGCACACGCAAGATCTATCTAGGTGATGCATAGCAACGAGAGGGAAGAGTGTTGTCAACATACCCTCGTAGACCGAAAGCGGAAGCGTTATGACAACACGGTTGATGTAGTCGTACGTCTTCACGATCCGATCGATCCTAGAACCGAAGGTATGACACCTCCGCGATCTGCACACGTTCAGCTCGGTGACGTCCGACGAACTCTAGATCCAGCTGAGGTCGAGAGAGAGTTTTGTCAGCGCGACAGCGTGGTGACGGTGATGATGAAGCTACCGGCGTAGGGCTTCGCCTAAGCACTGCAATGATATGACCGAGGTGAAAATCTCTGGAGGGGGCCACCGCACATGGCTAAACAATAAACTTGTGTGTCTATGGGGTGCTCCCCTCCCCCTTATATAAAGGAGGGGAGGAGGAGGGCCGGCCTCAAGGGGCGCGCCCAAAGGGAGGATTCCTACTCCTAGTAGGAGTAGGTTTCCCCCTTTCCTAGTCCAAGTAGGAGAAGATGGAAGGAGAGGGAGAGGGAGAAGGAAAGAGGGGGGCGCCGCCCCCTCTTAGTCCAATTAGGACTAGTCCAAGGGGGGAACGCAGCCAACCCTTGAGGCCCTTCTCTCCTTTCCCGTATGGCCCATTAAGGCCCACTACTTCCCCGGCGAATTCCGGTAACTCCCCGGTACTCTGAAAATACCCGAATCACTCGGAACCTTTCTGATGTCCGAATATAGCCTTCCAATATATCGATCTTTACGTCTAGACCATTTCGAGACTCCTCATCATGTCTGTGATCTCTTCCAGGACTCCGAACAACCTTCGGTACATCAAATCACATAACTCATAATACAAATCGTCATCGAATGTTAAGCGTGCAGACCCTACGGGTTTGAGAACTATGTAGACATGACCGAGATACATCTCCGGTCAATAACCAATAGCGGAACCTAGATGCTCATATTGGCTCCTACATATTCTACGAAGATCTTTATCGGTCAAATCGCATAATAATATACGTTGTTCCCTTTGTCATCGGTATGTTACTTGCCCGAGATTCGATCGTCGATATCATCATAACTAGTTCAATCTCGTCACCGACAAGTCTCTTTACTCGTTCCGTAACGCAACATCCCGCAACTAACTCATTAGTCACATTGCTTGCAAGGCTTATAGTGGTGTGCATTACCGAGAGGGCCCAGAGATACCTCTCCGATAATCGAAGTGACAAATCCTAATCTCGATCTATGCCAAATCAACAAATACCATCGGAGACACATGTAGAGCATCTTTGTAATCATCTAGTTACATTGTGACGTTTGATAACACACAAGGTGTTCCTCTGGTATTCGGGAGTTGCATAATCTCATAGTCAGAGGAACATGTATAAGTCATGATGAAAGCAATAGCAATAAAACTAAATGGATGGGCCTTGTCCATCACATCATTCTCTTACGATGTGACCCCGTTCATCAAATGACAATACATGTCCATGGTCAGGAAACTTAACAATCTTTGATTAACGAGCTAGTCAAGTAGAGGCATACTAGGGACACTTTATTTTGTCTATGTATTCACGCATGTACTAAGTTTTCGGTTAATACAATTATAGCATGAATAATAAACATTTATCATGATATAAGGAAATATACATAACAACTTTATTATTGCCTCTAGGGCATATTTCCTTCAGTCTCCCACTTGCACTAGAGTCAATAATCTAGTTCACATCGCCATGTGATTTAACAGAAATAGTTCACATCTTTTCTATGTCTACAATGCTTTTCTATGTCCACAATGCTTTGCACGGAGCTACTCTAGCTAATTGGTCCCACTTTCGATATGTATCTAGATCGAGACTTAGAGTCATCCAGATCGGTGTCAAAGCTTGCATCGACATAACTCCTTATGACGAACTCTTTGCCACCTCCATAACCGAGAAACATTTCCTTATTCCACTAAGGATAATTTTGACCGCTGTTCAGTGATTCACTCCTGGATCAAAATTGTACCCTCTTGCCAAACTCATGGTGAGGTACACAATAGGTCTGGTACACAGCATAGCATACGTTATAGAACCTATGACTGAGGCATAGGGAATGACTTTTCATTCTCTTTCTATTTTCTGCCATGGTCGGGTTTTGAGTCTTTACTCAACTTCACACCTTGCAACACAGGCAAGAACTCCTTCTTTGACTATTCCATTTTGAACTACTTCAAAAACTTGTCAAGGTATGTACTCATTGAAAAATTTATAAAGCGTCTTGTTCTATCTCTATAGATCTTGATGCTCAATATGTAAGCAGCTTCACCAAGGTCTTTCTTTGAATAACTCCTTTCAAACACTCCTTTATGCTTTCCAGAAAATTCTACATTATTTCCAATCAACAATATGTCATTCACATATACTTATCAGAAATGTTGTAGTGCTCCCACTCACTTTCTTGTAAATACAGGCTTCACCGCAAGTCTGTATAAAACTATATGCTTTGATCAACTCATCAAAGTGTATATTCCAACTCTGAGATGTTTGCACCATTCCATAAATGGATCGCTGGAGCTTGCACACTTTGTTAGCACTTTTAGGATTGACAAAACCTTCTAGTTGCATCATATACAACTCTTCTTTAATAAATCCATTAAGGAATGTAGTTTTGATATCCATTCGCCAGATTTCATAAAATGTGGCAACTGCTAAAATGATTCAGACAGACTTTTAAGCATTGATACGAGTGAGAAATTCTCATCGTAGTCAACACCTTGAACTTGTCGAAAACCTTTTTGCAACAATTCGAGCTTTGTAGATAGTAACACTACTATCAGCGTCTGTCTTCCTCTTGAAGATCCATTTATTCTGAATGGCTCATCGATCATTGGGCAAGTCAACCAAAGTCCATACTTTGTTCTCATACATGGATCCCATCTCAGATTTCATGGCCTTAAGCCATTTCGCAGAATCTGGGCTCATCATCGCTTCCTCATAGTTCGTAGATTCGTCATGGTCTAGTAACATGACTTCCAAAACAGGATTACTGTACCACTCTGGTGTGAACGTACTCTGGTTGACCTAAGAGGTTCGATAGTAACTTGATCTAAAGTTTCATGATCATCATCATTAACTTCCTCACTAACTGGTGTATGCATCACTGGAACTGATTTCTGTGATGAACAACTTCCCAATTCGGGAGAATGTACAATTTCCTCATCAAGTTCTACTTTCCTCCTACTCACTTCTTTCGAGAGAAAACTCCTTCTCTAGAAAGGATCCATTCTTAGCAACAAAGATCTTCCCTTCAGATCTGTGATAGAAGGTGTACCCAACAGTTTCTTTTGGGTATCCTATGAAGACGCACTTCTCCAATTTGGGTTTGAGCTTATCAGGCTGAAACTTTTTCACATAAGCATCGCAATCCCAAACTTTAAGAAACGATAGCTTATGTTTCTTGCTAAACCACAGTTCATATGGTGTCGTTTCAACGGATTTTTAGACGGTGCCCTATTTAACGTGAATGCAGCTGTCTCTAATGCATAACCCCAAAATGATAGTGGCAATTCGGTAAGAGACATCATAGATTACACCATATCTAATAAAGTACGGTTATGACGTTCGGACACACCATTACATTGTGGTGTTCCAGGTGGCGTGAGTTGCGAAACTATTCCACATTGTTTTAAATGAAGACCAAACTCGTAACTCAAATATTTGTTTCCGCGATCAGATCGTAGAAACTTTATTTTCATGTTACGATGATTTTCCACTTCACTCTGAAATTCTTTGAACTTTTCAAATGTTTCAGACTTATGTTTCATCAAGCAGATATACCCATATTTGCTCAAATCATCTGTGAAGGTCAGAAAATAACGATACCCACCACGAGCCTCAACACTCATTGCACCACACACATCAGTATGTATTATTTCCAACAAGTCTGTTGCTTGCTCCATTGTTCCGAAGAACAGAGTCTTAGTCATCTTGCCCATGAGGCATGGTTCGCAAGCATCAAGTGATTCATAATCAAGTGATTCCAAAAGTCCATCATCATGGAGTTTCTTCATGCGCTTTACGAATGTGCTCCAAAAACACATTACTGGAAATGGCTTCCTTCTTGGAACCTATCTTCGCCAAATCATCCGCTGCTTGATTTTTCAGTTGGGGTATATGATGGAGTTCTAAACCCTCAAACTTCTTCTCTAACTTTCTCACCGCATTGCAGTATCCAGTCATAGTTGGGCTTCTGACGTCCCACTCCTTCATCACTTGATTCACCACCAAATCTGAGTCACCCTAGACCATGAGGCGACGAATGCCGAGTGAAATGGTCATACGCAACCCGTACAAAAGTGCCTCATATTCAGCTTCGTTGTTGGAGGAATCGAAATGAATTTGGAGAACATAGCGGAGCTTGCCGCCTCGTGGGGATACCAATACCACCCCAGCACCAGAACCATTCAGCATCTTGGATCCATCAAAGAACATGGTCCAGTGGTCCGAGTGAATCTGAGTCGGCAGTTGTTGTTCGATCCACTCGGCGAGCAAATCCGCTATTGCCTGGGACTTGATAGCTTTCTTTGCCTAAAACTTGATATATAAGGGAAGGAGTTCAATCGCCCATTTTGCCACTCGACCAGTTGCATCTCTGTTGTTCAGAATTTCTGATAATGGTGTGTTGCTGATGACTGTAATGGAGTGATTAGAGAAATAATGAGCAACCTTCTTCATGGTCATGTAAATCCCATAAACAAGCTTCTGATAATGTGGATATCTTTGCTTGGATGGAGTTAAAACTTCAGAAACATAGTATACTGGGCTCTGAACTTTATAAGCTTTTCCTTCTTCTTCCCGCTCGACCGTGAGTACTGTACTGACAACTTGTCCAGTGGCTACAATGTAAAGCAGTAAAGGCTCTTTGCTGATTGGGACAGCGAGCACCAGCTGGGTGGAAAGCAGGGCTTTGAGATCTGCAAACGCTGCATCAGCTTCAAGAGTCCACTCGAACTTGTCAGATTTCTTCATCAGTCGGTAAAGAGGCAATACCTTTTCATCGAGGCGAGAAATGAATCGACTCAAGGTGGCCAAACAACCAGTAAGCTTCTGGACATCATGCACGCGCACAGGGCGCTTCATCCGGAGTATGGCACCAACTTTCTTTGGGTTCGCGTCGATCCCTCGTTCGGAAACGAGGAAGCCGAGTAATTTTCCACCAGGAACTCCGAAAGTACACTTTGATGGGTTAAGCTTGATATCATACCTTCTCAGGTTGGCAAAGGCTTCAACAAGGTCAGTCAACAGGCCGGAACCTTTACGCGACTTGACCACAATGTCGTCCATGTATGCTTCCACATTCCGACTGATTTGAGTGAGCAGACACTTCTGAATCATTCTCATGAATGTGGCCCCAGTGTTCTTGAGACCGAATGGCATGGTGACATAACAAAAGCACCCAAATGGAGTGATGAAAGCTATTTTTATCTCATCGGGTCCATACAGTCGGATCTGATGATACTCGGAATAGGCGTCTAGGAAAGACAAACGCTCACACCCCGCAGTCGAATCGACAATTTGGTCGATGCGAGGGAGAGGAAAATGATCTTTCGGGTAGGCCCGATTGATATGCTTGAAGTCAATGCACATGCGGAGTGAGTCGTCCTTCTTGGGGACCATAACAACATTGGCGAACCGCCAGGAGCCTGATGTCTACTACACAACCTTCTTCTTGTAGACGTTGTTGGGCCTCCAAATGCAGAGGTTTGTAGGACAGTAGCAAATTTCCCTCAAGTGGATGACCTAAGGTTTATCAATCCGTAGGAGGCGTAGGATGAAGATGGTCTCTCTCAAGCAACCCTGCAACCAAATAACAAAGAGTCTCTTGTGTCCCCAACACACCCAATACAATGGTAAATTGTATAGGTGCACTAGTTTGGCGAAGAGATGGTGGTACAAGTGGTATATGGATAGTAGATATAAGTTTTTGTAATCTGAAATTATAAAAACAGCAAGGTAGCAAGTGATAAAAGTGAGCATAAACAGTATTGCAATGTGTGGAAATAAGTCCTAGGGTTCATACTTTCACTAGTGTAAGTCCCCTCAACAATACTAACATAATTGGATCACATAACTATCCCTCAACATGCAACAAAGAGTCACTCCAAAGTCACTAATAGCGGAGAATGAACGAAGAGATTATGGTAGGGTACGAAACCACCTCAAAGTTATTCTTTCCAATCAATCCGTTGGGCTATTCCTATAAGTGTCACAAACAGCCCTAGAGTTCGTACTAGAATAACACCTTAAGATACAAATCAATCAAAACCCTAATGTCACCTAGATACTCCAATGTCACCTCAAGTATCCGTGGGTATGATTATACGATATGCATCACACAATCTCAGATTCATCTATTCAACCAACGCATAGGACCTCAAAGAGTGCCCCAAAGTTTCTACCGGAGAATCATGACGAAAACGTGTGCCAACCCCTATGCATAGGTTCATGGGCGGAACCCGCAAGTTGGTCACCAAAACATACATCAAGTGGCATGTGGTATCCCATTGTCACCACAGTATCCACAACAAGACATACATCAAGTGTTCTTAAATCTTTAAAGACTCAATCCAATAAGATTACTTCAAAGGGGAAACTCAGTTCATTACAAGAGAGAAGAGGGGGAGGAGAAACATAAGATCCAACTATAATAGCAAAGCTCGCGATACATCAAGATCGTGCCAAATCAAGAACACGAGAGAGAGAGAGAGAGAGATCAAACACATAGCTACTGGTACATACCCTCAGCCCTGAGGGAGAACTACTCCCTCCTCGTCATGCAGAGCACTGTGATGATGAAGATGGCCACCGGAGAAGGATTGCCCCCTCCGGCAGGGTGCCGGAATGGGTCTAGATTGGTTTTCGGTGGCTACGGAGGCTTCTGGCGGCGAAACTCCCGATCTATTGTGTCTTCTGGAAGTTTTACGATACGTGGGTATATATGGGTGAAAGGAGTACATCGGTGGACCGAAGGGGGGCCACGAGGCAGGGGGTGGGCGCGCCCCCTACCCTCGTGAGCTCCTCCATCTTCTGACGTAGGGTCCAAGTCTATCCGGTAGGTTTCCTTCCAAAAATAACTTCTCCAGTTGATTTCGTTCCGTTTCGACTCCGTTTGATATTCCTTTTCTTTGAAACACTGAAATAGGCATAAAACAACAAATCTGGGCTGGGCCTCCGGTTAATAGGTTAGTCCCGAAAGTAATATAAAAGTGGATAATAAAGCCCAATATTGCCCAAAACAGTAGATAATATAGCATGGAGCAATCAAAAATTATAGATATGTTGGAGACGTATCAAGCATCCCCAAGCTTAATTCCTGCTCGTCCTCGAGTAGGTAAATGATAAAAAAGATAATTTTTGATGTGGAATGCTAGTTGGCATAATTTTAATGTAATTCTTCTTACTTGTGATATGAATATTCAGATCTAAAAGATTCAAGACAAAAGTTCATATTGACATAAAAATAATAATACTTCAAGCATACTAACTAAGCAATTATGTCTCTTCAAAATAACATGGCCAAAGAAAGTTATCCCTACAAAATCATATAGTCTGGCTATGCTCCATCTTCACCACACAACATATTTAAATCTTGCACAACCCCGATGACAAGCCAATCAATTGTTTCATACTTTTGATGTTCTCAAACTTTTTCAATCTTCACGCAATACATGAGCGTGAGCCATGGACATAGCACTATCGGTGGAATAGAATGGTGGTTGTGGAGAGGACAAAAAGGGAGAAGATAGTCTCACATCGACTAGGCGTATCAACGGGCTATGGAGATGCCCATCAATAGATATCAATGTGAGTGAGTAGGGATTGCCATGCAACGGATGCACTAGAGCTATAAGTGTATGAAAGCTCAACAAAAGAAACTAAGTGGGTGTGCATCCAACTCGCTTGCTCACGAAGACCTAGGGCATTTTGAGGAAGCCCATCATTGGAATATACAAGCCAAGTTCTATAATGAAAGATTCCCACTAGTATATGAAAGTGACAACATAGGAGACTCTCTATCATGAAGATCATGGTGCTACTTTGAAGCACAAGTGTGGTAAAAGGATAGTAGCATTCTCCCCCCTTTTTTTATTTGGCCTGCATGCCTTTCTTCTTTTTTTTATTTGGCCTTTATTTATTTTTTTGGCCTTTCCCCCCTTTTTTATGGCCTTTCTCCTTTTTTGGGACAATGCTCTATTGAATGATGATCATCACACTTCTATTTATTTACAACTCAATGACACAACTCGATACTAGAACAAAGTATGACTCTATATGAATGCCTCCGGCGGTGTACCGAGATATGCAATGAATCAAGAGCGACAAGTATGAAAGAATCATGAACAGTGGCTTTGCCACAAATACTATGTCAACTACATGATTATGCTAAGCAATATGACAATGATGAATGTGTCATGATGAACGGAAAGGTGGAAAGTTGCATGGCAATATATCTCGGAATGGCTATGGAAATGCCATAATAGGTAGGTATGGTGGCTGTTTTGAGGAAGGTATATGGTGGGTGTATGGTACCGGCGAAACTTGCGCGGTACTAGAGAGGCTAGCAATGGTGGAAGGGTGAGAGTGCGTATAATCCATGGACTCAACATTAGTCATAAAGAACTCACGTACTTATTGCAAAAATCTATTAGTTATCGAAACAAAGTACTACGCGCATGCTCCTAGGGGGGTAGATTGGTAGGAAAAGACCATCGCTCGTCCCCGACCGCCACTCATAAGGAAGACAATCGATAAATAAATCATGCTCCGACTTCATCACATAACGGTTCACCATACGTGCATGCTACGGGAATCACAAACTTCAACACAAGTATTTCTCAAATTAATAACCACTCAACTATCATGACTCTAATATCACCATCCTCATATCTCAAAACAATTATCAAGCATCAAACTTCTCATAGTATTCAACACACTCATAAGAAAGTTTTATTATTCTTGAATACCTAGCATATTAGGATTTTAAGCAAATTACCATGCTATTTAAGACTCTCAGAATGATATAAGTGAAGGATGAGAGTTCATCTATTTCTTCAAAATAAAACTACCACCATGCTCTAAAAGATATAAGTGAAGCACTAGAGCAAACGACAAACTACTCCGAAAGATATAAGTAAAGATCAATTAGTAGTTGAATAGTTATGCAACTATGTGAAGACTCTCTAACATTTAATAATTTCAGACCTTGGTATTTTATTCAAACAGAAAGCAAAGCAAAATAAAATGACATTCTAAGAATAGCAAACATCATGTGAAGAAGCAAAAACTTAGGATCAACCGATACTAACCGATAATTGTTGAAGAAGAAAGGTGGGATGCCAACCGGGGCATCCCCAACCTTAGATGCTTGAGACTTCTTGAAATATTATCTTGGGGTGACTTGGGCATCCCCAAGCTTGAGCTTTTGTGTCTCCTTAATTCCTCTCATATCACGGTGTCCCTAAATCTCAAAAGCTTCATCCACACAAAACTCAACAAGGACTCGTGAGATAAGTTAGTATAAACCATTGCCAAAACCTTATCATACTCTACTGTAGCAAATCACTAAAATTATTATTCAACATTGCATACTAAATGCCTCTTCATATTTAATAGTCCTATCCTCAAATAGAATCATTAAAGAAGCAAACATATGCAAACAATGCAAACATAACAGCAATCTGCCTAAACAGGATAGTCTGTAAAGAATGTAGCAACATCCATACTTCCCTAGCTCCAAAAATTATGAAAGAAAATTCCCACCGTAGTAAATTTATCAGATCTTAATATTCAAAAGGTTTCAACATTTATCACATTATGATTTCTCTAGGGAATTATTGCAACAGCGGTAAACTTTCTGTTTTCAAACAGCAACATGTATACTTGTAACATAGGCATAGTAAAGGCTATCAATGCCAATTTTATTGAAATAAAAGATGCAAAACATTGTTCTAAATAACATCAAGCAAATGCAAACAAAATAAATTGACGCTCCAAGCAAAACACATATCATGTGGTGAATAGAAATATAGCTCCAAGTAAAGTTACCGATGAACGAAGACGAAACAGGGCATGCCTTCCGAGGCATCCCCAAGCTTAGGCTCTTGGTTGTCCTTGAATATTACCTTGGGGTGCCTTGGGCACCCCCAAGCTTAGTCTGTTACCACTCCTTGTTCCATAGTCCATCGAATCCTTACCCAAAACTTGAAAACTTCACAACACAAAACTTAAAGTAGAAAACTCGTAAGCTCCGTTAGTATAAAAAAATAAATCACCACTTCAAGGTACTGTAATGAACTCATTCTTTATTTATATTGGTATTAAAACTACTGTATTCCAACTTCTCTATGTTTTATAAACTATTTTACTAGCCATAGATTCATCAAAATAAGCAAACAACACATCGAAAACAGAATCTGTCAAAAACAGAACAGTCTGTAGTAATCTGGATCAAACGTATACTTCTGGAACTCATAAAATTCTCAAATAAATTGCTGGACCTGATTAATTTATCTATTAATCATATTCAAAAATAATTAACTAAATATAACTCTCCAAATAAAAATGGCAGCAATTCTCGTGAGCGCTAAAGTTTCTGTTTTTGACAGCATGATCAACAAGACTTCCCCAAGTCTTCCCAAAGGTTCTACTTGGCACAAACACTAATTAAAATCATAAAACAACATATAAAAAGAGGATACATGAATTATTTATTACTAAACAGGAGAAAAATTCAAGGAATAAAAATAAAATTGGGTGCCTCCCAACAAGCGCTATCGTTTAACGCCCCTAGCTAGGCACGATGATTTCAATGATGCTCATATAAAAGATAAGAATCGTAACATAAAGAGAGCATAATGAAGAATATGACTAGCACATTTAAGTCTAACCCACTTCCTATGCATAGGGATTTTGTGAGCAAACAACTTATGGGAACAATAATCAACTAGCATAGGAAGGCAGAACAAGCATAACTTCAAAACTTTACGCACATAGAGAGGAAACTTGATATTATTGTAATTCCTACAAGCATATGTTCCTCCCTCATAATAATTTTCAGTAGCATCATGAATAAATTTAACAATATAACCAGTACCTAAAGCATTCTTTTCATGATCTACAAGCATATAAAATTTATTACTCTCCACATAAGCAAAATTCTTCTTATTCGGAATAGTGGGAGTATCATAGGAAACTTGAATACTATAATTTTTTTCCACATTAAAAGAGTAATGTTCAGAGAAGGGGTAATCATAACCATGACAAGTTTTATAAATATAATCACTACTTTTTATAGCATAAGTATCATCACAATAATCATCATAAGTAGGAGGCATGCTATCATCATTATAAACTTGCATATCAAAACTTGGGAGACTAAAAATATCATCTTCATTAATCATAGCTTCCCCAAGATTGGGACAAACATTAATTTCAGCAAATATATTATCAAATAAGTCATCCTCATCAAACATAGCTTCCCCAAGCTTGGGCCTTTTCATATCATAAGCATAATCACTCTCATCATTAATAGTATAGATAGAACCGATAGTATAGCAATTATTATATTCTTCCAAGCAAGTACCAAAAAGATTTTCAAGATCATAAAAAGTATCATTATATTCCCAATCATAATCATCACAAGAAGCAATAGGCATAACGAGATCATCATCAAGTGTATCATCTTCATTTTCATGAGGCACAACAATAATAGGAGCAACTTTATTTGGGAGAGATACTTTTTTACCTCTCTTCCTTTTTATTTTCTTCTTCTTCACCACATCATGTGTGGGTTCAATCCTCTTTTTGGAGCTCCTTATTAATGAGATTGGTTGAATAGGAGGCTCCTCCTCGTTACCTGATTCATCATAAGAAATAATAGGAGGACATTGGGAAGTCTCTTCCCTTTCATTAGTATTCTCTTCACCCTCTATTTGTTTTCTTTTCTTTATGTAATTGGTAATATAAGGATTTTCAATGCAATTCATCGCACAATACATATAAATATTCTCTAGATCAAAATAAAGAACTCTATCAAGATTAAACTTTGGAATACCCTCAGTTATACATTTCATTTCTTCATAACCCAAAAGAAGGCTAAGCTCTTTATGATGCTCAAGGGTAATCAAATTATCACAATGTTTGGACACGACTTGATCATGAAACAAATAGCATTGGAGCTTTAAATGACCATGTTCATTGCAAAGTTCACAAGGGGCGCGAAAGATATTGAATCTATCAGCACATTCATCTAGCTCTTCTTGCAACAATTTAGTTTCTAAGTACTTATGCCTCTTGCAATATCTATCTTCCCTATTTGGTGTGTACTTGCAAACCCAATCTACTCCACAAAAATTGACATGTTTATAGGAGGCATTTTCATCATAACTAGTGCAATCATCATTAGCATCATGGATATTCAAAGAATTCGTACTAACAACATTGCAATCATGCTCATCATTCAAATATTTAGTGCAAAACATTTTAGAGATTTCTTCTTCTAGCACTTGAGCACAATTATCCTTTCCATCATACTCACGAAAGATATTAAAAAGATGAAGCGTATGAGACAAACTCAATTCCATTTTTTTGTAGTTTTCTTTTATAAACTAAACTAGTGATAAAACAAGAAACTAAAAGACTCGATTGCAAGATCTAAAGATATACCTTCAAGCGCTAACCTCCCCGGCAACGGCGCCAGAAAAGAGCTTCATGTCTACTACACAACCTTCTTCTTGTAGACGTTGTTGGGCCTCCAAGTGCAGGGGTTTGTAGGACAGTAGCAAATTTCCCTCAAGTGGATGACCTAAGGTTTATCAATCCGTAGGGGGCGTAGGATGAAGATGGTCTCTCTCAAGCAACCCTGCAACCAAATAACAAAGAGTCTCTTGTGTCCCCAACACACCCAATACAATGGTAAATTGTATAGGTGCACTAGTTCGGCGAAGAGATGGTGATACAAGTGGCATATGGATAGTAGATATAAGTTTTTGTAATCTAAAATTGTAAAAACAGCAAGGTAGCAAGTGATAAAAGTGAGCTTAAACGGTATTGCAATGTGTGGAAATAAGGCATAGGGTTCATACTTTCACTAGTGTAAGTCCCCTCAACAATACTAACATAATTGGATCACATAACTATCCCTCAACATGCAACAAAGAGTCACTCCAAAGTCACTAATAGCGGAGAACGAACGAAGAGATTATGGTAGGGTACGAAACCACCTCAAAGTTATTCTTTCCAATCAATCCGTTGGGCTATTCCTATAAGTGTCACAAACAGGCCTAGAGTTCGTACTAGAATAACACCTTAAGATACAAATCAATCAAAACCCTAATGTCACCTAGATACTCCAATGTCACCTCAAGTATCCGTGGGTATGATTATATGATATGCATCACACAATCTCATATTCATCTATTCAACCAATGCATAGGACCTCAAAGAGTGCCCCAAAGTTTCTACCGGAGAATCACGACAAAAACGTGTGCCAACCCCTATGCATAGGTTCATGGGCGGAACCCGCAAGTTGGTCACCAAAACATACATCAAGTGGCACGTGGTATCCCATTGTCACCACAGATATCCACGGCAAGACATACATCAAGTGTTCTCAAATCTTTAAAGACTCAATCCGATAAGATTACTTCAAAGGGGAAACTCAATTCATTACAAGAGAGAAGAGGGGGAGGAGAAACATAAGATCCAACTATAATAGCAAAGCTCGCGATACATCAAGATCGTGCCAAATCAAGAACACGAGAGAGAGAGAGATCAAACACATAGCTACTGGTACATACCCTCAGCCCCGAGGGAGAACTACTCCCTCCTCGTCATGGAGAGCACCGGGATAATGAAGATGGCCACCGGAGAAGGATTGCCCCCTCCGGCAGGGTGTCGAAACGGGTCTAGATTGGTTTTCGGTGGCTACGAAGGCTTCTGGCGGCGGAACTCTCGATCTATTGTGTCTTCTGGAAGTTTTATGATACGTGGGTATATATGGGTGAAAGGAGTACGTCGGTGGACCGAAGGGGGGGCCACGAGGCAGGGGGCGCACCCCAGGGGGGTGGGCGCACCCCTACCCTCGTGAGCTCCTCCTTCATCTTCTGACGTAGGGTCCAAGTCTATCCGGTAGGTTTCCTTCCAAAAATAACTTCTCCAGTTGATTTCGTTCCTGATATTCCTTTTCTTCGAAACACTGAAATAGGCATAAAACAACAAATCTGGGCTGGGCCTCCGGTTAATAGGTTAGTCCAGAAAGTAATATAAAAGTGGATAATAAAGCCCAATATTGCCCAAAATAGTAGATAATATAACATGGAGCAATCAAAAATTATAGATATGTTGGAGACATATCAGAGCCGAGCTACTTCCTCTCCAATTGCTTTTCTCTTCTGTACAGCGGGCCGTCAAAGATGTTCTTTGACCGGTTTTACTTTTGGGTCGACTCGCAAACGATGCTCAGCCAGTCCCCTGTGTACACCTGGCATGTTAGAAGGTTTCCATGCAAAGATGTCCCAGTTCTCACGGAGGAACTGGATGAACGCTTCTTCCTATTTGCTGTCGAGTGAAGTAGAAATATGAGTAGGAGCAGCATTATGATCGGTCGGGTGAATATGAACCGGCTTGGTTTCACCGGACGGCTGAAATACAGAATTATTGGCAGGCTTCTTGGAGCGTAACAAATCACTCGGATCTGCATTCTTTTGGTATTCTTGCATTTCGACTGCTGACATTTGTGCATCGACAATTTTTTAGCCCTTCTGGAAGCACTCTTCTGCTTTCTGTCGATTGCCAGTGATAGTGATCACTCCTCTGGGACCAGGCATTTTCAATTTGAGGTACACATAACATGGTCGAGCCATGAAACGTGCATAGGCAGGCCTACCCAGAATGGCATGATAAGCACTCTTGAAATCCACTACTTCAAATGTCAACTTTTCTTTGCGGTAATTCTTGGAATCACCGAAAACCACATCAAGGGCGATCTGGCCGAGTAATTCAGCCTTCTTGCCGGGTATAACGCCATGGAAACTCATATTACTTTCACTGAGCTTGGACATCGGAATCCCCATTCCCTTCAAGGTTTCAGCATAAAGGATATTCAGGCTGCTACCACCATCCATCAGCACTTTAGTTAGTCGAGTGCCTTCAACAACTGGGTCGACCACCAACGCTTGTCTCCCAGGGGTGGCTATACGTGCTGGATGGTCGGACTGGTCGAATGTGATGGCAGTCTGGGATCACTTCAAATAACTTGGTGTTGCCGGAGCAACCATGTTCACTTCTCTGTTGATAACTTTCAATCGACTTTTGCTCTCAACATCAGCAAAAATCATCAGAGTGGAGTTGACATTGGGAAAACCGTCATCATCCTCTTCCTTGTCCTCATCCTTGTCTGACTCCTTTTCCTTCTCCTTGGGTTGCTTCTCTCGGAATTGCTGGATCAAGAGTCGACACTGCCGAGTGGTGTGCTTGGGATAAATCAAATTACCCTCTTCATCTTTCTTGGTGTGGATGTGACATGGCAAATCCAACACATCATTTCTGTCTTGATCTTTCACTTTCATGGGATTCCAGGGCCCCTTAGGCTTCCCTTTGAACTTCCCTTGAGCCACAACTAATACCTCACCAGGAGCAACTGGTTCGGCCTTACACTTCTGTTTCCGATTGGAAGTACCTCCACCGGTGTCGTGGGCGACTGTTTTGTGCTTGCCACTCCGGAGTCGGTCTTCCTCTTCGTTGTTAGAGTATTTGGTGGCGATCTCCACCATTCGAGTCAGAGTCATATCTCCTGTCCGACCGAATTTCGGATTCAACTCCCGATACTTAACGCCTTCCTTGAAGGCACATATTGCTTGGTGATCTGATACATTCTCCACTGTATGGTGTAACATGATCCATCTCTAGATATAATCTCTCAAGGTTTCACTCGGTTTTTGTACACAACACTGCAATTCTGTCAATCCTGCTGGTCACTTGCAAGTACCCTCAAAAGTTCTAACAAACACTCTGGCGAGTTCCTCCCAACTGTATATGCTACCAGACGCCAACTGGTTCAGCCACGCCCTGGCCGAGCCTTCCAACATGAGAGGGAGGTGATTCATTGCCACTTCATCATTGCCACCACAAATTTGCACAGCCACTCGGTAGTCTTCAAGCCAAGTGTCAGGCTTTGACTCACCGGTGAACTTGCTGACTCCAGTCGCCAACCTGAAGTTGGGAGGAATCACTGCGGCCCTGATGGCTCTGCTGAAACACTCGAGACTGGAGACGTGCACTCTGCTTCCAGTCGGATAATCTCTGTCATGACCTTCTCTATGCGCTCTGTTCTTGTCGACTAGACCATGAACGAGAATAGATCTCGCATCAAAGCCTGGCTCCCTTGGGTTGACTGGTACTCTTCGCTCGCCTCTATGGGGGTGCCTGTCATCCTGCCGCCGAGGCACGCATGACCCACTCCTCGGAGGAGGCATGAGCACTCGACGATGGCCATCATGGTCGAATCGGTGATCATACTGCTCGCGGTTTCTATACTGATCCTACCGGTGCCCACGTCCTTCATGTCGCGGAGCCGATCTTGGGCTGTGAGCCGACTGGACTGTGTCTGCCACCACAGACCTGCTATGAATCATATTCCGCGACTGAGATACTGCTGTATTCTGTTCTCCAGCTGCTCGAAGCAAGGCCCGGATCTGCATCAAGCCCCTGCCTGCCTCCGACTAGGAAGGCTGGATTGACTCTGCTATTCGGGCTGCGGCTGTGAGATTTTGGATTGGAGTGCGGTATACCTGAGTTTGAGGCGGAAAAATCTGCCGTCGACTGGATTCAGGGATCCGCTGTCGAGCATGCTCGTCGAGTACATGCTGCAGGTTCTCCAGTCGAGTGCGCTCAGCCAAGTTGGCCAAGCGCTTCTTCCAAGGCCCCGGGCTTCGGGGGTTTCTCCAATGATAGGAGTGTGAAGTGCATCCATGTTGCGGCGGTGAATCTCTTCCCTCCGTTGCGAAGAAAGGGGCTCGGGGCGAGTACTCCTCGTGGACATGCGACAGATCGCCGCCACCATCACCACCGTCATTGCGGGGGAAGCCAGGAGGACTGGGTGGTCCGTCGACCATCAAGACTTCTGCCGCAGGATCGCTACTGTCGCATTCGGATGCTGTCTCGACGGAGCCAATCGATAGGTCGAACAGGCCGTAGAGAGTTTCGTCGGGCTCGATTGCCGCAATGTGCGAGGTGGCCGACTGGCGGGCCACCACGTGTCTCACCCACCACTGGAGCCATGACCGATCGGAACGCTTGTGTCGGCGAGTGGCGGGGGATGAGGACACCATAGGAACCGACCGATACTGAGTCGACGGTTGCCTGAGAAGGAAGCCGCGGACGCACGCGCGAAAGTGCGTTGCCCCGTGGACGGGGAGCGCATCGATGTCGAGTGGAGCTTCTAGGAGCCAGGCGAAATCGTCGGTGATAAACACAAGCGCGCCGAGACGGATCTCACGGCCCTCAACCAGTCCGCCGACGGAAACCATGATGATGAGAATCGGAAAACTTGCAACTCCACCAGAAAGTCACTAAGACACCTGCCCCAAGGTGGGCGCCAACTGTCGTGGATCTAAGACTGAAAGTAGAATGGGGGTAGGTATGAGGAGGCAAGATCCTAGCTATGGCGAAGTTGTACACACGAGTTTTACGAGTTCAGGCCCTTCGCGGAGGAAGTAATAGCCCTACGTCTCGGTGCCCTGAGGCGGTCGACTGGATTATGTATGTGTGTGTGTGTGTTTACACGGGGTGCGAACCCTTGTGCCAGTGGAGGGGGGTGGCTTATATAGAGTGCACCGGGACCCCAGCCAGCCCACGTTACAAAGGGTTTAAAGTACATTAAGAAGGAGGCGTTACTGGTAACGCTAGTAATTAAGTGACATAAATGCCTATTAAGTCCATGAAGTAAACGTCCGACCGTTGCCGTCCAGAGTGACTTTAGGTCTTCTGTCCGTCGAGTGATAGCCGTTGCGGTCGAGTGTCCTAGAATCTTCTGAGTGGAACGACTTGTAGTCGAGTAGATGATGTTATCCCTTGAATGCTTCTGGTTTTAAGATGGCGTCCTAGGGGAGGGTGTCTAGGTCAGGCCTATGACCCTACCCTAGGTACATAGCTTCATCAGCCTTGACCGAACGGAAACAGCACAGAGGGGCATTTCTATAAGTGGAATTGACGGCAGAGGGGCAAATTTGAGCACCCTTAGAAATTAGGGGCAAATCTGAGTAGTGGGATCCAATTAGGGGTAGAAATGTAAATGGACCTTTTATTATTTGGTTGCAGGGTTGTTTGAGAGAGGCCATCTTCATCCTACACCTCCCACAGATTGATAAATCTTAGGTCATCCACTTGAGGGAAAATTGCTACTGTCCTACAAAACTCCGCGCTTGGAGGCCCAACACAAGTCTACAAGAGCAAGTTGTGTAGTAGACACCAATGGCACGGTTGCACTTCGCGCCTGGGCTCTTGGTCGGCGCCGCACAGAGGAGGAGGAGGAGGCGCACCATGGGCCACGTCGCCCGCCTGGGATGGCGGGGGACAGAGTGAACGAGACAGTGTAGGGACCACGCCGGCGGTGTTGACGAGCTCGGTGATGCGGCCAAGCCAGTAGTTGGTGGGGCGGTAGCACAGCAGATCGCGCGCCATGAGCAGTGCAGCCTGCGCATTCGCCAGTCCTCGGCGGACGTGGGAGGACGATGCCGTGGCGGGAGTGGGCGATAGAGTGGGTGTGTCCATCACGCCGCACAGAGGGTGGCAGCGACGAATCTTGCTGCTCATGAGCAGCGGGGTCAGTGGCAGCGTTATCCGTGGGAGAGGTCGGACGACGAGGGACTCCGCGGCCTACGGGCACCGTCTGGACGACGCGAGCAGCCCGGTGCTCGGCACAGGCTTGGCGTGCGTCTGCCATGGGAGCGGCGGAGCGAAGACGAGGCGGATACGGAGCGGAAGGAGGATTTCGACACGCCCCTACCCGGTGTGCCAGATGTCGGATTTAGGGCTCCACAGACCCAAGAAGGTTCGAACTCTGCGACCTGTGCGAAGATCTCAACCGACCCAAGCCTCAGGTCGCCACCCTACAGCCTAGCCTTGTTGAACTCATGCGAGCGAGGAAGAAGATGAACACACCAGTTTACCCAAGTTCGGGCCACCTTGCGATGTAAAACTCTACTTCTACTTTGTGGTGGATTGGCCTCATGAGGAGGCTGAGGATGAACTAGTATAGTGGTTTGTGATGGGGATCGTAGCAGAAATTTAAAATTTTCTACGCATCACCAAGATCAATCTATGGAGTAATCTAGCAACGAGAGGAAGAGGAGTGCATCTACATACCCTTGTAGATCGCTAAGCGGAAGCGTTGCAAGAACGCGGATGAAGGAGTCGTACTCGTAGCGATTCAGATCGCGGTTGATTCCGATCTAAGCACCGAACCACGGCACCTCCGCGTTCAACACACGTGCAGTCTGGTGACGTCTCCTACGCCTTGATCCAGCAAGGGGAGAAGGAGAGGTTGGGGAAGACTCCGTACAGCAGTAGCACGACGGCGTGGTGGTGGTGGAGGAGCGCGGAACTCCAGCAGGGCTTCGCCAAGCACTACGAGAGATGAGGAGGGAGAGAGGTAGGGCTGCGCCAAGAGGGATATGATCTCGCGTATGTTGCAGCCCACAATACCTCAAGTACATATAGGGGAAGGGGAGGGGCTTCGCCCCCATCTAGGGTTCCCTCCTAGGGGTGGCGGTAGCCCCAAAACCCATCTAGGGTTCCGGCCAAGGGGGGAGAGAGAGGAGGCGCGCCTAGGGTGGGCCTTAAGGCCCATCTGCCCTAGGGTTTGCCCCCTTCCCCTCTAGGAGGCGCCTTGGGCCTTGGTGGGAGGCGCCCCAGCCCACCTAGGGGCTGGTCCCTTCCCACTATTGGCCCATGTAGGCCTCCGGGGCTGGTGGCCCCACCTGGTGGACCCCCGGACCCCTCCGGTGGTCCCGGTACACTACCGATGATGCCCGGAACACTTCCGGTGGCCAAAACCATACTTCCTATTTACCTCCGGACAATTCCGGAACTCCTCGTGAAGTCCGGGATCTCATCTGGGACTCCGAACAACATTCGGTAACCGCGTACATACTTTCCCTATAACCCTAGCGTCATCGAACCTTAAGTGTGTAGACCCTACGGGTTCGGGAGTCATGCAGACATGGCCGAGACAACTCTCCGGTCAATAACCAACAGCGGGATCTGGATACCCATGTTGGCTCCCACATGCTCCACAATGATCTCATCGGATGAACCACGATGTCAAGGATGCAATCAATCCCGTATACAATTCTCTTTGTCTAGCGGTACGATACTTGCCCGAGATTCGATCGTCGGTATCCCGATACCTTGTTCAATCTCGTTACCGGCAAGTCTCTTTACTCGTTCCGTAACACATCATCCCGTGATCAACTCCTTGGTCACATTGTGCACATTATTATAATGTCCTACTGAGTGGGCCCAGAGATACCTCTCCGTTACACGGAGTGACAAATCCCAGTCTCGATTCGTGCCAACCCAATAGACACTTTCAGAGATACCTGTAGTGAACCTTTATAGCCACCCAGTTATGTTGTGACGTTTGGCACACCCAAAGCACTCCTACGGTATCCGGGAGTTGCACAATCTCATGCTCTAAGGAAATGATACTTGACATTAGAAAAGCTTTAGCATACGAACTACACGATCTTTGTGCTAGGCTTAGGATTGGGTCTTGTCCATCACATCATTCTCCTAATGATGTGATCCCGTTATCAACGACATCCAATGTCCATGGTCAGGAAACTGTAACCATCTATTGATCAACGAGCTAGTAAACTAGAGGCTTACTAGGGACATGGTGTTGTCTATGTATCCACACATGTATCTGAGTTTCCTATCAATACAATTCTAGCATGGATAATAAACGATTATCATGAACAATGAAGTATAATAATAATAATAACTAATTTATTATTGCCTCTAGGGCATATTTCCAACAGTCTCCCACTTGCACTAGAGTCAATAATCTAGTTCACATCGCCATGTGATTAACACTCACAGGTCACATCGCCATGTGACCAACATCCAAGAGTCTACTAGACTCAATGATCTAGTTCACATCACTATGTGATAAACACTCAAAGAGTTCTGGGTTTGATCATGTTATGCTTGTGAGAGAGGTTGTAGTCAACGGGTCTTGCCATATTCAGATCCCTATGTATTTTGCAAAACTTTATATCGTAGATGCTGCTACCACGTTCCACTTGCAGCTATTCCAAATTGTTGCTCCATTATACGTATCCGGTATCTCTACTCGGAGCTATCCGGATAGGTGTTAAGCTTGCATCGACGTATCTCTTTACGTCGAACTCTTTATCACCTCCATAACCGAGAAACATTTCCTTATTCCTCTAAGGATAATTTTGACCGCTATCTGGTGATCCACTCCTAGATCACCTTTGTACCCTCTTCCCAGACATGTGGCAAGGCACACATCTGGTGCGGTACTCAGCATGGCATACCGTATAGAGCCTATGACAAAAGCATAGGGGACGACCTTCGTCCTTCCTCTTTCTTCTGCCGTGGTCAATCTTTGAGTCTTACTCAACTTCACACCTTACAACTCAGGTAAGAACCCCTTCTTTGACTGATCTATTTTGAACTCCTTCAAAAACATGTCAAGGTGTGCGTTCTTTGAAAGTACCATCAGGCGTCTTGATCTATCTCTATAGATCTTGATGCCCAATATGTAAGCAGCTTTATCCAGGTCTTCCTTTGAAAAACACTCTTCAAACAAACATTTATGCTTTCCAGAAATTCTACATTATTTTGGATCAACAATATGTCATCCACATATACTTGTGAGAAATGTTGTAGTGCTCCCACTCACTTTCTTGTAAATACAAGTTTCTAGCAAACATTGTATAAACCTAAAAGCTTTGATCACTGCATCAAAGCATATATTCCGACTCTGAGATGCTTTCTCTAGTCCATAGAAGGATTGTTGGAGCCAGCATACCTTTTAGCATCCTTAGGATCGACAAAACTTTGATTGTATCACATACAACTCTTTCTTACAAAAACTGGTAAGAAAACTCGTTTTGACATCCATCTGTCAGATTTCATAATCGAAAAATACAGCTAATGCTAACATGATTCCGATGGACTTAAGCATCACTACGGGTGAGAAATTCTCATCGTAGTCAACTCCTTGAACTTGTGAAAAGATTCTTTCCCACAAGTTGAGCTTCATAGACGGTAACATTACCGCCCACGCCTGTCTTCTTCTTAAAGATCCATTTATCTCAATGGCTTGCCGATCATCAGGCAAGTCCACCAAAGTCCATACTCTGTTCTGATACATGGATCCTATCTCGGATTTCATGGCTTCTAACCATTTGTCGGAATACGAGCCCACCATCGCTTCTCCATAGCTCGTAGGTTCATTGTTGTCCAACAACATGATATCTGAGACAGGATTACCGTACCACTTAGGAGTAGTACATATCCTTGTCGACCTACGAGAGGTTCGATAGCAACTTGATCCGAAGCTTCATGATCACTATCATTGACTTCCTATTCAACAGACGTAGGCGCCACAGAAAACATCTTTCTGTGTTGCATCACTTTTTGGTTGAAATAAAGGTTCGACAACCTCATCAAGTTCTATCTTCCTCCCACTCAATTCTTTCGAGAGAAACTCCTTCTCGAGAAAGGACCCATTCTTAGAGACAAACAATTTGCCCTCGGATCTGAGATAGAAGGTATACCCAACTGTCACCTTTGGGTATCCTATGAAGATGTGTTTGTCCGCTTTGGGTTTGAGCTTCTCCGGCTGAAGCCTTAAGCATCGCAGCCCCAAACATTAATAAACGACAACTTTGGTTTCTTGCCAAACCAATGTTCATACATCGTCGTCTCAACGGACTTACATGGTGTCCTATCTAAAGTGAATGCAGCTGTCTCTAATGCATAACCTCAAAATAATAGCGGTAGATCGGTAAGAGACATCATATATCGCACCATATCTCATAAGGTTCGATTACGACGTCTGAACACACCATTACCCTGTGGTGTTCCAGGTGGCTTCAGCTATGAAACAATTCCACAATGTCTTAAGTGTTTACCAAACTCATAACTCAGAAATTCTCATTGATCAGATCATAGGAATTTGATCTTCTTGTTATGATGATTCTTAACTTCACTCTGAAATCGCTTGAACTTTTCAAACGTTTCAGACTTGTGCTTAATTAAGTAAATATACCTATATCTACTCAAATCGTCAGTGAAGATGAGAAAATAGCGATATCCACCGCATGCTTCAATTCTCATTGGATCACACGCATCAGCATGTATGATTTCCAACAAGTCACTTGCCCATTTCATTGTACCTGAAAACGGGGTCTTAGTCATCCTGCCCATGAGGCATGGCTCGCATGTGTCAAGCGATTCAAAATCAAGTGACTCCAAACATCCATCGATATGGAGTTTCTTCATGCATCTTACGCCAATATGACCTAAGCGGCAGTGCCACAAGAAAGTGGTACTATCATTATTAACTCTACATCTTTTGGCGTGAACATGTGTATTACCATGACCGAGATTCAATGAACCATTCACATAGGGTGCATGACCATGAAAGGTATTATTCATGTAAATAGAATAACCATTATTCTCTAACTTAAATGAATAACCGTATTGCAATGAACATGATCTAATCATATTCATGCTCAATGTAGACACCTGATAACATTTATCTAGGTTCAATACTAATCCCGAAGGTAGATGGAGCGTGCGATGGTGATCTCATCAACTTTGGAAACACTTCCAACACACATCGTCACCTCGCCCTTAGCCAGTCTCCGTTTAGTCCGTAGCTTTTGCTTCAAGTCACCAATAATAGCAACTGAACCGGTATCCAATACCCAGGTGCTACCAGGAGTACTAGTGAGGTACACATTAACACGTATGTACTTTGTTGAAGTTGCCAGCCTTCTTATCTACCATGCATTTGGGGTAATTCCGCTACCAGTGACCATTCCCTTTACAATAGAAGCACTTAGTCTCGGGTTTAGGTTCAACCTTGGGTTCCTTCACTGGAGCGGCAACTGGTTTGCCATCCATGAAGTTTCCCTTCTAGCCCTTGCCCTTCTTGAAACCAGTGGTCTTGTTAAACCATCAACACTTGATGCTCCTTCTTGATTTCTACCTTTTGCGGTCTTAAGCACCACGAACAGCTCCGGGATCAACTCCATCCCTTGCATGTCATAGTTCATCATGAAGATCTAGTAGCTTAGTGATAGTGGCTATAGAACTATATCAATCACTATCTTATCTGGAAGTTTAACTCCCACTTGATTTAAGTGATTGTAGCACCCAGACATTCTGAGCACATGCTCACTAGCTGAGCTATTCTCCTCCATCTTGTTGGCAAAAGAACTTGTCAGAGGTCTCACACCTCTCAACACGGGCATGAGCCTGAAATCCCAATTTCAGCTCTTGGAACATCTCATATGTCTTATGGCGTTCAAAACGTCATTGGAATCCCGATTCTAAGACGTAAAGTATGGTGCACTAAACTATCAGGTAGTCATCAGGATGTGTCTGTCAGGTGTTCACAACATCCACAGACGATGTTGTAGGGGTTTGCACATCGAGCGGTGCATCAAAGACGTAAGCCTTCTGTGTAGCAGTGAGGACACTCCTTGGACTACGGACCCAATCCGCATCATTGCTTACGATATCTTTCAACTTGGTCTTTTCTCTAGGAACGTATTGAAACAGGGAGCTACAACGTGAGCCATTTATCTACAACATATTTGCAAAGACAATTTAGACTATGTTCATGATAATTAAGTTCATCTAATCAAATTATTTAATGAACTCCCACTCAGATAGACATCCCTCTAGTCATCTAAGTGAAACATGATCCGAATCGACTAGGCCGTGTCCGATCATCACGTGAGACGGACTAGTCATCAACGGTGAACATCTCATGTTGATCGTATCTTCTATACGACTCATGTTCGACCTTTCGGTCTTCCGTGTTCCGAGGCCATGTCTGTACATGCTAGGCTCGTCAAGTCAACCTAAGTGTTTCGCATGTGTCCCGAGGCCATGTCTGTACATGCTAGGCTCGTCAACACCTTTTGTATTCGAACGTTAGAATCTATCACACCCGATCATGACGTGGTGCTTCGAAACAACGAACCTTCGCAACGGTGCACAGTTAGGGGGAACACTTTTCTCGAAATTTTAGTGAGGGGTCATCTTATTTAAGCTACCGTCGTTCTAAGCAAATAAGATGTAAAACATGATAAACATCACATGCGATCAAATAGTGACATGATATGGCCAATATCATTTTGCTCCTTTTGATCTCCATCTTCAGGGCTCCATGATCATCGTTGTCACCGGCATGACACCATGATCTCCATCATCGTGTCTTCTTGAAGTTGTCTTGTCGTCTATTACTTCTACTACTATGGCTAACGCTTTAGCAATAAAGTAAAGTAATTACATGACGTGTAAGTTGACACGCAGGTCATAAATAAATTAAGACAACTCCTATGGCTCCTGTCGGTTGTCATACTCATCGACATGCAAGTCGTGATTCCTATTACAAGAACATGATCAATCTCATACATCACATATATCATTCATCACATCCTTTTGGCCATATCACATCACACGGCACATGCTGCAAAAACAAGTTAGATGTCCTCTAATTGTTGTTGCAAGTTTTTACGTGGCTGCTATAGGTTTCTAGCAAGAACGTTTCTTACCTACGCCAAAACCACAACGTGATATGCCAATTTCTATTTACCCTTCATAAGGACCCTTTTCATCAAATCTGATCCGACTAAAGTGGGAGAGACAGACACCCGCTAGCCACCTTATGCAACTAGTGCATGTCAGTCGGTGGAACCAGTCTCACGTAAGAGTACGTGTAAGGTCGGTCCGGGCCGCTTCATCCCACGATGCTGCCGAATCAAGATAAGACTAGTAACGGCAAGTAAATTGACAAAATCGACGCCCACAACTGCTTTGTGTTCTACTCGTGCATAGAAACTACGCATAGACCTAGCTCATGATGCCACTGATGGGGATCGTAGCAGAAATTTAAAATTTTCTACGCATCACCAAGATCAATCTATGGAGTAATCTAGCAACGAGAGGAAGAGGAGTGCATCTACATACCCTTGTAGATCGCTAAGCGGAAGCGTTGCAAGAACGCGGATGAAGGAGTCGTACTCGTAGCGATTCAGATCGCGGTTGATTCCGATCTAAGCGCCGAACCACGGCGCCTCCGCGTTCAACACACGTGCAGCCCGGTGACGTCTCCTACGCCTTGATCCAGCAAGGGGAGAAGGAGAGGTTGGGGAAGACTCCGTCCAGCAGCAGCACGACGGCGTGGTGGTGGTGGAGGAGCGCGGAACTCCAGCAGGGCTTCGCCAAGCACTACGAGAGACGAGGAGGGAGAGAGGTAGGGCTGCGCCAAGAGGGAGATGATCTCGCGTATGTTGCAGCCCCCAATACCTCAAGTATATATAGGGGAAGGGGAGGGGCTGCGCCCCCATCTAGTGTTCCCTCCCTAGGGGTGGCGGCAGCCCCAAAACCCATCTAGGGTTGCGGCCAAGGGGGGGGGGAGAGAGGAGGCGCGCCTAGGGTGGGCCTTAAGGCCCATCTGCCCTAGGGTTTGCCCCCTTCCCCTCTAGGAGGTGCCCCAACCCACCTAGGGGCTGGTCCCTTCCCACTATTGGCCCATGTAGGCCTCCGGGGCTAGTGGCCCCACCTGGTGGACCCCCGGACCCCTCCGGTGGTCCCGGTACACTACCGGTGATGCCCGGAACACTTCCGGTGGCCAAAACCATACTTCCTATTTACCTCCGGACCATTCTGGAACTCCTCGTGACGTCCGGGATCTCATCTGGGACTCCGAACAACATTCGGTAACCGCGTACATACTTTCCCTATAACCCTAGCGTCATCGAACCTTAAGTGTGTAGACCCTACGGGTTCGGGAGTCATGCAGACATGGCCGAGACAACTCTCCGGTCAATAACCAACATCGGGATCTGGATACCCATGTTGGCTCCCACATGCTCCATGATGATCTCATCAGATGAACCACGATGTCAAGGATTCAATCAATCCCGTATACAATTCTCTTTGTCTAGCGGTACGATACTTGCCCGAGATTCGATCGTCGGTATCCCGATACCTTGTTCAATCTCGTTACTGGCAAGTCTCTTTACTCGTTCCGTAACACATCATCCCGTGATCAACTCCTTGGTCACATTGTGCACATTATGATAATGTCCTACCGAGTGGGCCCAGAGATACCTCTCCGTTACACGGAGTGACAAATCCCAGTCTCGATTCGTGCCAACCCAACAGACACTTTCGGAGATACCTGTAGTGAACCTTTATAGCCACCCAGTTACGTTGTGACGTTTGGCACACCCAAAGCACTCCTACGGTATCCGGGAGTTGCACAATCTCATGGTCTAAGGAAATGATACTTGACATTAGAAAAGTTTAGCATACGAACTACACGATCTTTGTGCTAGGCTTAGGATTGGGTCTTGTCCATCACATCATTCTCCTAATGATGTGATCCCGTTATCAACGACATCCAATGTCCATGGTCAGGAAACTGTAACCATCTATTGATCAACGAGCTAGTAAACTAGAGGCTTACTAGGGACATGGTGTTGTCTATGTATCCACACATGTATCTGAGTTTCCTATCAATACAATTCTAGCATGGATAATAAACGATTATCATGAACAATGAAATATAATAATAATAACTAATTTATTATTGCCTCTAGGGCATATTTCCAACAGTTTGATCGGCCTCGCGAGGGTTCAGGTGGTAAGGGGTGAATGATCTGATCCCGGGATCCCCTTCTATGGTGGTGCTAGCCTAGATTTATAGTGGCCTTGGTCCTCTTCCCTCAAAACTTGGGCGGGAAGGGATCCCAGAGTGGCCAATTTGAAAGGGGACAAGAAGTACATCTAATCATGATGAAAGGTAGTCTTCGCCTGCAAAGCTTCTGGTCGTGACGCAGTGATGGGCATGGCGATGACACCCATCCTGCTGAGCCCGTGGTCTTGGTCTCGTTGCACCGGAATGGAAATCTTTAGGGGATTCCCTGGGAACCCGCGTATATCCTTGCTTCCTTAACACCGAAACGGAAACTGTCTCCTTTGTGCCCCTGGCGCCCACCTGGCCTTGGTCGTCATGTCTCACATCATCGCAACCTCGTGAGGCTGGTTGCCTGCATAGAAATCTCCGCTCCTCAGGAGGCAGCCTGGGGAGGCCGCTCCTCTGGAGGTCTTGATGTCATCCGCCTCGCGAGGCCGGGGGTCCTCGCGAGGGTCTTGTCTTGGGGGGCTTGCCGCTGGGCTGTACCGGGTCGTCGATGGACCCATGCGTTGGGCCGCATGCAGGTAGATCTGGATACCCTCGATCCCAGAACACCGACACAACCGTAGTCCTTTTGATAATTAAGAGTGTCAAATCCAACGAGGAGCAGAGGAAAATGACAAGTGGTTTTCAGCAAGGGATTTTCTGCAAGCACTAAAAGTAGCAGCGACAGATAGTTTTGTAGCAAGATAATTCATAACAAGTAGCAAGTAACAAAGGTAACAATGTGCAACAAGGTGGCCAAATCCTTTTTATATCAAAGGACAAGCCCGAATGTTCTCTTATATAAAGCAAAGTGTTCTCGAGGACAAATGGGAATTATCGTCTAATCACTTTCTTCGTGTTTAGTTGATTCGGGTTCTACTTTGATAATTTGACATGTGGGTGGATGGGAGCTAGGGTGTTGTTCTTACTTGAACAAGCAACCCTCTTATGATTACCCCCTCTCGCAAGCATCCACAACTACGAAAGAAGAATTAAGATAAATCTAGCCATAGCATGAAACATATGGATCCAAATCAGCCCCTTTCGAATAAGGCATAAACTAGGGTTTAAGCTTCTGTCACTCTAGCAAACCATAATCTACTTATTACCCCACAATGCCTTCTCTTAGGCCCAAGTATAGTGAAGTGTCATGTAGTCAACGTTCACATGACACTACTAAAGGAAGCAACAACATGCATATCATCAAAATATCAAACGAATGCCAAATTCACATGATTACTTGTATCAAGATTTCTCACATGTCCTCAAGAACAAAAGTAACTACTCACAAATCATATTCATGTTCAAGATCATAGGGGTATTGAATATCATTAAGGATCTGAACATTTAATCTTCCACCAAATAAACTATCTAGCATCAACTACAAGGAGTAGTCAACACTACTAGCAACTCACAGGTACAAATATGGGGTTTTGGGACAAAGATTGAATACAAGAGATGAACTAGGTTTGAGATGAGATGGTGCCGGTGAAGATGCTGATAAAGATTGGTCCTCCCACAATGAGAGGATCGTTGGTGATGTCAATGGCTTCGATTTCCCCCTCCCGGAGGGAAGTTTTCCTGGCAGAATCGCTTTGCGGGAGAGCAAAAATGCTCCTGCCCAGGTTCCACCTCGAGTCGGCGGCGCTTCGTGCTGAAAGTTTTTTTCCTGATTTTTTTCTAGGGCAAATAGCATCAGATAGGACAAGATGGGCCCTAGAGGCCTGCTGGTGAAGCCACGAGCTCACATAGTGCGCCCCTGAGCTCGTGACTTTCTGGTGGCCCCCTCCTGGTATTTCTTCCGCCAATATTTTTTATATATTTCAAAACAAAAAAATCATGTCATTTGAAATTGTACAGAATAGCTATCTTTGCTGTAGCCTTTTCCGGTCTAGAATTCGAGCTGCCAGCAATCTACCCCTTCATGTATCTGCCCCTTCATGTAAAAATTGCAAATTAAGATAGAAAAGGCATTAGAATTGTGTCATAAAGTGAAATAACAATCCAAAACATAGTAAAACAGTAGGAAAATATTATCTACTATTATACTACATCACCATTCCTCTTCGGGGAAATCACAACGCCTATCACAAGTAGCAGGACTCCCTCGCGACGGAAAACGACCTCCCGTACCCTTTCACCATGGATTCGCCAAGGAATCACCGCGGAATCATATAGCAGGGGGAGCAATGAGGGATTCGCATGGTTACCTTTGCATGGCTACAAGGTCGACGCAATGGAGCGGCTGCATGGACTCCCGGCGACGGGAACATGCCTCTGCGATCTCCGCCATGGTTTTGTCGGGGAGTCGCCGCGGAATCGCCTCGTCGTTGAACCGCCTGCCACGAAGAGGGAGGAGAACTGGAGTTGAATGTTGGTGGGGAACACGAGTGAATGCGGGTGGGGGAGAAAACGGCTACTGGCAATATAACCGGTGAGCATGATCATAGTGGCGAGTGGGCATTCGGCGAGCGGCGGTTCCTCGGTCCAAGTTGTTTCGTGCCACACATTTTGGGAATATTTTTGGTTTAGAGGACTTCGTATCCGTATATAATCTGTCCAATTGCTCTTCCTGTAAACCTTCCCGTACGCGCTAGGTCAGCACGCTGCCGGAGGAGTTTATCTTACATTCTTAAGAAGTTGCTCCCCACTTCAACCAATTCTCTCAACATGCGCACTATCCACATCAGCTTCATGCCACGTCAGCGTTCACATAAGTCTAATTCTTAACATGCATTATGCCATGTCACCCTGCCATTACCAGCGTACAAAACGGATCGAGGACTGCTACCATCCCACACCCTTCCATCGGTCGTGTGCACGAATTAATCGGAAGCCCAAGCAGTTTTGCAACTGCACCTCACGATTGACTCCCAACACAAGCAGTATGTGCCATCTAGGCCGTAAACAACAAACTCCTCTACAACGAAACAAACACACGACCCTCTATTCACCTTCGCCCGTTTCCGGCCATAACTCACGGGCTCATTAACCAACGACCCCTCAGTCCCTCAAATACCAATCTTTTCCTCCGCCTACAGCGGCGACCGGCGCGACAACGGATGGGTGCCGATCTTCTACGGCACGATCGCCGGTCCGGCTGGCCTCCACGGCTCTTCGATATTCTATCAGGTTACGTTCACGTTGCTGGTGTGGTGCCCTGCATCGTCGAGCCGACGTCTGTGGTGCTTGGCCGTCCCGTCCATCTCTGCCTCTGTTCCGGCCAAGATAGCTCCGTCGCTGCTTCTGAGGTTGGTTCAATGAGCGTTTGGGAGATTGGTGTCCGCTCTGGCACTGCTTGTGAGGTTGGTTCAATCGACTTACCAAGATAGTTATGTAATGTTTGATTGGTCGCTTGGGAGATTGGTGTCCGGACCTGGCCTGGCCTAGAATGACCGGACAAGCCTCTATTGACAGCGATGTTTGGAGGAGCTCTGCACCCACCCCTTCCAGTGAGGGTTCAACGGTGTGCTATCGAAGCTGATTACTGCAGCAATGGTAGCCTTTTTTCCAAGCATAGTTCCTGCAACTGGGAAGGGAAGCCATCCAGGGCAACTTTTTGTATCGACGATGGGTTTGCACGTAAGGATGAAAAACTTCAGAGTACGGTAATGATAGGAACGGTGGTCTTCCTTCTGCCTTTCGTGTATTCTGCAGGCAAGAGAAACTAAAGGAGGCGAGCTGCTCTCAGCATTAATCAACTGAGGCTATACCTGGGTGGATGTGCCTGTGCTCCATTCTTAATCTCAACAGCTATCGGTGAGCCACCCCTTTCGTCTTTTCCAGCTTCTCTATGACACTGGCACCTATCTCCAACATGAGTTTAGTTTTTGATTTGTAAGTTCCACCATATGGAAGTCAACATGCTGGCAGGTCCCAACCTCATAGCGTGCTGTTAGCGCATGAAGCTAAATGAGACGAATCCGGAATGCTCTCACGTATCAGGTTAGTCCAGATCAGAACCCCCACCCAAAAAAATCTGAACTTTAATTCTAACACATGCACCTGTCATTCTGAATCTTAACTGCATTGGGTCAACTCATGTAATTCATGAAATTCTTACAGATCCCATTTAGACTTGATGTATATTTTTGTTCCTGCAGACCTAATTTAGAGCTGAGGTGGCTATTTTCTTTCACGTGATTATCTGAGCATTTCAACGAAGTATGCAGAGGGAAGACACCTGATTGCTAGATATATCTAAACATGGAATTATGTTCGTCAGCTTATATATATGTACTATCATGTATTTCTCTTTTTTGTTGTGCTCAGATAATCATCTAAGTCATTTGACACATTGATTAAATTTCCATATGTTGTCTCAGTATTAAACCTAACATAACCAAAGTTACCAGCTTGTGCTTTTTTTATTAAATACAAACATTTCTACCTCTATTCATATTTCTTCTAATAGTGAACTTATATGATTAGCTAATAATGTATACATACATGTACATCTATTCTTGATATTGTATTTAAATTATATTTATTAATATTTAATTCATATTGCTTGCACTATGAATACCGCAGCAACGCGTGGGGTATTATCTAGTTTAGAGAAAAAGATGGCGGGGCCGCGGGAGACAAGTAATTAAGCAAACGTGACGCGCCCCGCCAACTAAACGAGGGTTCCATCGCTCGAACGCGGGACGTTTTCCTTGCACTTTTCTTTTTTGCCTCCTCTCTCGCCTTCCAACGAAACCCTAATCCTCGTCCCCGTCGTCTCCCATGCCGCCCTCTGGAAGTCGCGGACGCCACGGCCGGCCCAGCCTACCTGCGGAGCAGCGTCAGGATCAATTTGCCCGGGACGGCGCACCACAGACCCGTGCCATGGGCAGGCCGTTATGGGGAGTCTCTGCGTCTGGCCGCGCCGGCCACGCCTGCGGCAGCGCCGACCATATGCCTCTCCCGCCCTGGCCGCTCCGAAGGACGCTCCCGCCGTCGGCTGGGCTCTGCACCGTATGTCTACTCGCTTCGTCACTCGTTTTCTACTTCTGATCTAGCAGACTGTCTGACAGAAAAGGCGCGGATTGAATTGTTTGTTTGTCGATTGCTTGGGGGTTGCGCTAGTGAGGGATGGTTCTAGTTTATCTGCATCCCTATGAATTTCACTTGAATTTCTGTATGGTAGATTGCAAGTTGCTTGCTGGTGGCATCCATCAACCTTTTTCTTTTCAGAAAGCAAAACAAACTTAAATAAGATAATTGATCTTGCTTCTACTTATTGACCCTGCTCAATTGTTCCACTTAATTCAGGTGTCAGGAACATGGACCTGCACAGTTGCGACGAGAACCATCTGTCTCGCACTTAAATAAGTTGCTGAGCACTACAACATTTATGGAATCCTCGACTCTTGGGTCGCCAATTCTGGCTCGGACACCTACTGATTGGCCGATGACCTTCTATATCAGAATTGATCGCAGGGGGTCTTTCCATACATATCCTCATGTGGGTGGGCCATTTAGGAAATTGCAAGAAGTTCACGATGCTATTGAACGCTATCTTGAGGACCGCCGGCATCCAACAATGTGAAGTTTCTCAGCTCCCAACTTTGTTATGGATTTTTCATTATTTACTTTCAAGTGTGTTGTGTGCACACTTGCAGCTTATTATTATATCCTAACATGGTTACACAGTACATGCTTTTATGGTGTATATAGGCAACAAAACCTAATCACAATTTGTACAACACTGATCAGGAAAAGACTGCATGTCCCTAAGCTAGACTAGAAAACTGACAAGTTTGAAAAGGTTACTTGCTTGTGTTTTTTAATTCCTGTTCTGAAACCACTTAAGTAACTTCTATATGTAAGAGAGTTGTTAAAATTAATAGAGCATAAATCATAAGCCTGTCTCAAAATTAACAAAGTAAATGTAGATGGTAACTCTGCTGCCCCATGCACTAAATATTGTTGTAGCGAGACCAAACAAGTTCTGTTAATCGTTCAAACAGTACAATAAGAGCACACTGAGTTGTGAATCTTAATGAAAGATGGATACCTATTTTTAAGAGTTATATGCATTTTGGGAACTTATAGCTGTAAGCACATCAATTTTGCTTTTGATTGCTACCTTGAGCTGTGTTAGAAGCAACTTGGTAGCTGTTTGGCCCCTATCCATGAAACTGATTCACCCTAACCATGCGTTGGGCTGGTTCATTAGCAAAGTCCTTTATTATCAGTTTATCACTTTGTATTATCCCCCCTTGTGAGAAAGTACAATCTACTAACTGTATAAATGCTCTGATCTGAATTAGGTTCAAGGAGCAAGATGGGGTTTCTCTAATGGACATTGCTATACGAGAGGCTATGTACTGGCCTGATGGCAGTAGGAGGAACGGCCCAAAATCACAAATGATCGAAGAAAGCCATAGTGAAATGCGTTTATTAGTTCAAGCTTTAGTGGACAAGTATAATGATGATCACAACCGTTTTGGGGTTAGCTTGCTCTCCCTCCCAACCTCACTCTCTGTCCTACTACAGATTATCATGTCACAGTTGCTGATCTGACCGATGGTGTTATTTTAGGATCTAGCACATGAACTGAAAGATGTTATGAAGTACCAATATATCTCCGAGGGCCAGGGGTACTATCATTTCAATTTCACTACGAAGACTAAAAGAGCTGATGCTTTTGGATGTGGCACCAACAATCTATTCTTTGTCGAAGTCGAAGTCAAATTTGTGAATGAAGAAGATGAAAAATTGGTTGTCAGCTGTTTCTGTATGGTTAAACCTAATGATAATGGTATGATATACTTCCATCTTAATTGATATTGTTAAAATACATTTTCTGGCCACAGTCCTGGAAGATATACGTGCAAATGTGTTTCTGGTTGTGGTATATCATCTTTAATGTATTTACCTCTTCGTTTTCTGCTTGTATCATGTTATCTTTCATCTCATCCATTATCCTTGAGCTTCACATTTGCAATATCTTAAACTGGTTCATGCACAGTTTTTTTTACCTTCAACTATCTATTATTATTGTTTTTGTTCCTGGTTGGTTATTTGGCAGTTAAACGATTCCCCCTCTTTTGTAACTTATAAAGGCCACTGCTATGGTTGTGTAAATAATGGAAGTATTCGTATGAAGCACCCCAACAATGCTGCTGCATACACTGCTGGTCACTTGGAATTGCCATCTGGATGTTGTAGTGGAGACTGGATCGACTACGATGAGGATGTATGGTGTTTTATTTCCTGGTGAGCATTAAATTCTTTTGGTGCTGTGTCATTAATTTTTAGCCTTTTCCCTTATTTTACAGGAGAAAGCTGAGGAGGATAACATACGATATATGTTCAAGGTAGTGGTATATCATGTGCCGTATAGTACGTTTATAGTAACATGATGTTGGTTACTTGATTCATTGTTAATCCTTGCCTGTGCATTTTTTTTTCTTCAGGGCATGGATGATCCAGAGTTCCTGAAGGAATTCTTAACACTCCCGCCTGGTGCAACACCTATTGTGTAAATGGTGGAAGACTAGGGAGGGAGCTGGAGTGGGATATAAACGGCTGTGTATATTTGACGAAACGTTTTAATGTTAATATTTCAATTCTGGAGGCATCCTAGTCTTTCAATTCTGGAGGCATCCTAGTCTTTCAATTCTGGAGGCATCCTAGTCTTTCAATTCTGGAGGCATCCTAGAGAGTGGTATTGAGAGAAACCATTTGGTTTAAGATGGGCCTATTTATAAAAAAGTTGTTATACTTGAATAAGTTGCTTCTGTTTTCATATTTGACATACATATATGCTCCCTCCGTTCCTAAATATAAGTCTTTTTAGAGATCCCACTATAAAGACTACATTCAGATGTATATAGACACCTTTTAGAGTATATAGGTTCACTCATTTTGCTCCGTATGTAAGTCTATAGTGGAATTTCTTAAAAGACTTGTATTTAGGAATGGAGGGAGTATATGCTTTGCTTGTTAGATTATGTTTGCCTATGTAACAAAAAGAAAATTTCATTTATCGGAAGTCTGTATGCATTGTACTTATGATTTGAGTGTTTTACAGTACAAGTGGGAGTGGGATGTTCTATATGCAATTTAACTTGTCTCTCTAGTCCATTAGCTTTCCCACTTTCCCTCCTGTAAGCCGCTGCACACCTGAGCGGTCTAATGTTTGTTAGCTCTTCCCAAGCATGTCTAGCTAAGACCAACATTTTCTTTGCACATAGTCACTGAAGCAGTTTGCCACAATTAGCAGCCGGACTTGTACAGTAATAATTGAGATACAAATATGAACATGAGATGACTTTTCTTCCAGGCTCCAGCTTTAGGTACCATTGGTGATACGTGGACCAACGTTAAATGATGAGGGTGAAAAAGTCATTAATTAATTATCATAAGTTTGCAGAACTTGTCATCCAAATCAACAAAAAATATTGTTGCCAGGCGATTCAGGATCTGTTAAAGGTATTACTAATAATTTGCAAAAAATCGAACCCAAGAAATGCAAAAGAAGGATTTCTGCATTTTGGACTTCTACCTTTGGCTCAGAGCACAAATAAAGGCATCGATTGTTGGTTAAGGCTGTCTGTAATGAAAGTATCGTAGCTAGTATCATGTATGCCAACTAGACAATTTTGATGAGATGACATAGAATTAAATGAAGATAAAGAGGGATGGATATCATATCATGATACCATATCATAATAAATCATAATAAATGTTATCTCATGCATGACGATAAATAATGTCATCTAAGATACTAGTATACGATACTATGTATTATGGAGGTACTAGTATACGATACTATGCATTATGAAGTACTAACTTATCATACTACCCACTACGAGCGGCCGACTTATGGGTTGCAACAGTATAGGGTCATTAATGCCAGAGACGAAATTAACCAGGTTAACATTTTTCGCATTTCAATGGTATCATCTGATTCTTTCATGACATCTCCACTAGCATCATAAATGCTTGCTTCTCTGGAGGAAAATTGAAGTGAATAAGGTCTTGCAATACACGGGCTTTTATGGTAAACTCAATCTCCAGTTGGCATTGCATCTAAGCTCCCTTTTATTGCTCCTGCAGCTTGATAAACCATTTAGATATATTAAAACTGAGCACCCTTTCAGCCCTCTCAGGCCATTAGCATTTCTAGCCGTTCGATTTCATGTGCTAAACGTTCCTGGCCGTTAGATCTTCTGTCAACATGATTTTTTTCGCGAGGTGGGCTGGCTGTCCTAAAGGCAGCTATTCCCGTAGCTTTTTTGGCCCACTGTGGTTAACTGGGCTGATATTTGGTTTTCTGGCCCATATCTTCGCCTCGACTCCTGATGCCAATCTATCTGCCTCGACTCCTCCTCGCCCCACCTCAAAAAGAAAAGAAAAAAAATTCCTCCTCTCCCCGACCTCTTCTCTTCTGTCCGCCCGCAGGACTTGCGCCCGCACGCGCTTGACCGCCGGCGGGTGAAGGAGTCGGGGCCGGATCCGGCGGCTTGTCGCCGCGCTTATGGATCCAAACCGCATCCATCGCAACTGGGTGGTGCCTGCGGCCCCATCTCGATTCCCGCCGCTGTCACCGACCTAGGCCTCCGGTCTCGACCTCAATTCCTTCCTGTTCCTCCCTATCAAGCAGGTCATCGCCTCCTGTGGCATCGCCTATCATATCTAGCCATATCGTCCGCCGGCGGTGCCACCAGATTCAGCGTCCACATGTGCGGTGCGATTGCCGTCCTAGATGGCTTCCGCACATCCATGCCTTGCCTACAGGTACAACCAGCCTTTCCCCATTCGCAATATGCCTAGGCTAGAGATGGAGGCCCCATGTGAGAATCACCCAAGACATTGCTATGGTTATGGTAGATACACTGGATTTAATATGTGAGTTCCATAATATACATATTTTTTCTACTTGTCCTAGGTATTCCAAATAAATTCAGAATTCTCTTATTTATTATATGTGTGGTTTAATTGCTTTTCGTAGTGCACATTGTTGGTGATGCGTTTTTAATTGAATTCTTCTCTTTTAGACTTTTACTGGATTGAGCAGAACAAAAAAGAATAGACGTTTTTGTTTAGTTTATTTATAACAGAAAAAGGAACTTGGAAGGCGATTCAGTTTTGTCATAGGAATTGATGCTAAGTATCTTGTGCATTTAACTCTGAGGGGAAACTGCACCCATACAAATTCAAGAATCAATTATCTAACCAGGTTTACTAAACATCTATGCATTTCTCTTATTTATTTTGCATATTCATTACTATTTTGTGATTTGGTTGTGATAACCAACGGGAGGAAGAAGATCGCCTCCAGCATGCTGAGACCTCAAGGCAACTCAAGAGCAGATCGCCAATGGAAGCTACACCATCCTGCTCCAGCCGGATCTGGACGCCGGCGCGCCATGATTCACCAAGGGCACCGTCGTGAGGTTCGCCGTCTATTTGCCGACCGTCTTGTGTCCGTTTGCCGGTTGCCCATGGGGACGGCAGTGTCGGCTCATTTTGGTGGTGCTTATTGTTGGCAGGTTCGTGCAGCACACTGGAGGTTCGGGAGCGCGTGATGAGCATCATGTCCAAGATACTGCAGCTCGAGGACACCATAGCCGTCCAGAGCAATGATATCTTGGATTGAAATCTGTAAGTGGAGGATACATTGTAACCTGTCAAATAATGTGTACATGTTGAGGGAGTAACAATAGCAGAATGTTGACATGTCTGTGTTTGGGATTGTAGGCAGAAGGCCACGATAGGAAACCGGTTAACTCCGTGGAAGGTACAATACTGCCGATTTCATTTCTGAATGTTGCGTTGCAGTCACAATATCTTAGAAAAAAAATCTTCGGCAATGCTTATCTGTAGCTGAAAATCCTCTTCTGGTTATGCAGTACATCCTCTCCTCCTCTGATGTTGATGTGAAATCTCCTTCTGCAAGGTAACTAGACAATCCATTCCTACAAATTTGCAAGCTTTGTTTCTCACAAGTCTTCCACTCAACCCCAGACAATATTTCATTGAATCTGTGAATTTTCTCCTGAACTGACAGATGCAGTTGCAGGTCAAAACATTGTGATATGAGGTAATGGAAATATTTATGGAGGAAATTTACTTTTAAACATCGTATAGGTTATCTTTATCTAAATCATGTGGTCCTTTTTCAGTTATGAGTTGCAGTAGTACTACATGAAGATTATAAATTAGGTACGATTGTTTTTGCTTTCTAATTCATGAGTACAAGCGTACAAACTCAGTATCTATTTTCACCATGTCATGGCACGGCAACCGTGGGGCGAATATGATTGAACCTTATAAGCTGGCCTCAAGAACATAAACACTGGTTCCATTTTATTTTCCTGGACCTCATAAATACTCATTTTGCTTATAACAGTTCCGAGGTATGACAAAAAGATTAAGCAGAAAGCAATGCTTGCTACAGATTTCTGTAACTGTCTTTCTTTAGAACGTCTAGCCCTTTGTATATATTTCCTAGAGATAAAAAAAACCTAATCGCTCTAGCTGGGCTTAAATTTAGGACATTCTTTTTGGTTGTTTTTTTTTGCGAAAAATTGTTTTTGGTTGTTGAATAAGGTTTCACAACGGTGGTAGAGATAGTTCGAACTTGCAATAGCTCTGTGTCAGATGAAAAACAACAACACAAGAAGCGAGCATGTCAATCATGGGTATTGTTATTGTTCAACTTTTCCAATAGTGTTGCAGAAAACATGTTGTTGCCGATTGAACGAATGTTATGTTTTCAAAGAGAATTCAAGTTCGTCTTTTATGTATTTATATGTGCTGATGCAATAAAATTTGATTGAATCTTCTTTGAAATTTATTTCAGTACTAATGCATAACTAAGTAATGATATCTAGCTTGAGCAGCTCAACTATGACGCACTGGATACACGCTAGGTATACTGACATCTTACGCATATCTTCGCTTTTATTTCAGTTATCACTTTTGGTGTAGAACTCTTTGTCTTCCATTTTATACATGATGTTATTTTGCTATATCAGTTATGTTGTCCTGACCGGATAGTTATCTTTTCTGTAAGCGACACAGGTGGTTGCTGATTGGTTGACATTTTAATTTAGACCTTACTTAATTCGTACAAGTGTAGTGACACCATTTTCCATGTTGGTTTGTTTTGGTAAGCATTTTCATGTATAAAATGGAATTGCCGGTCTGCCACTTTATTACATATAGCTTTCAGCCTGATTGATCTTTAACAAAACACCAAACAAAAAGGAAAAGTATGATTACCGCATATCCCTGCTACTGCTTGTATGGTAGTATTTAGTATATATCATTATTTGATATTGCAACTAATTTAATTCTTGTTAGGATGTTTGTCCTATGAATGTGATGCCCTCCACAAGAAACAGCCAGCTGCATTAGGCAGACATAAATCTTCTTTGTTTCGGAACATGGTGGCCTTTTGGTAGAGGCATGTGAAGATTCCATTTAGGCATGATGTATACAATCTACTCCATCCGTTCCTAAATATAAGTTTTTAAAGAAATTTTAATATAAACTACATACGAATGTATATAGACATAGTTTAGAGCGTAGATTCACACATTTTGCTCCATATGTAGTCCATATTGGAATCTCTAAAAAGGACTAATATTTATAAACAGAGGGAGTATTTCTTATTGCCTATTATCTGTACTGATTAGTTGTATTTACTATCTATATTGTTCTGTATGTTGCTATACCAAGCCAATTTGTATATGTGACCTTGCCTTTATGAAGTATATATATATGAGATTTTCTTGGATTACCGACTAATGTATGTTTATGTGTAAATTCAGTATATTTCGTGTGGTCATTTATTTATCAAAATACCTATCATTTCATTGTAGAAATAGATAGGCGCAGCAACTAATGTATGGTTATGTTTAGGTAAATTCAATATATTTCATGTGGTCATTTATTTATCAACTACCTATCATTTCATTGTAGAAATAGACGGGCGCAGCAACGCGCGCCATCAATGATCTAGTTTTATTGATAAACCACGGGCTTGTACGCGCATTTTCCTACCGTAGGCAGCAATCACCCCCACACGCTCATGCTGCCCTAAGGGGGCGGCTCTGGCGAACCCTAGCCGCCGCCGCCCTCGACCCACCCCGACCACCCTTGTTCCGGTTCATCGGAACAGGCAGCGATGGCGTCACGACGGCATGCCCTTCATGAAGGCGCTGCCTTAGGTATTTACGGAGTCCTAGAAGTTGGAGCTTGGGGCGACTCGGTTTTGGTTGGGGTTGCCGCTCAGGTCATGGCCCTCCGGGGTGCAATGTATGCTATCACCAATGCTTCTGGCGCGACTTCTTCCTCTGGATCGACTAAGTCCTGCCACCCACTTGCCGACTTCTCTAGGCACTATAGGTAGGGCGGTACATTGACCCCGTCAGTCTTATGGTCGTCGTCGTGTCTTGGACTCTTGGTTGTGTAGTACATCGGTAATGATGCGGCTTGGTTGCTCTGTGCCCCGTCTCCTCGTATTCTTGGCTAGAGATCGAGCAAGGCGAGTTCTCTTGTTGTTCGATTGTAGTAGGTGTGGTTCTAATCCTAGGGATTGGCATGGAGTTGTTTGTGTTTTGAATCAGAATGATCGAATCTCTTGATGATGGTTTACAGGATGCTTATATATCTCCTGGAGAGACACGACGATCCAGAGGAGGCGTCGGTTCCAGAGAGATGCGTCGGTTGCCGGGACACAGGCGTCCGCGGATGCAACCGCTTGGCCGTTGGGCAAGGGAAGATTTCCCTTTTACAGAATTAATCTCAACACTCCCCCTAATCTACGCTTGATCATGTAGATCATCTTCAAGATTGTCCGGAAAGCTCTATCATCTCAAAATATTCTCCTTCAAAAGTTCTTCATAAAATCTTTGATGAGATGCTGAAACATATACTCACAAAGAAAAATAGCATAATGTGATATCATTAAAATAAGGATATCTCAAGAAGAGACTCCCCCTGACACCTACAAGTCCCTAAGTCTTCGCATACCAATTCCATGAACACATTTCTGGAATGTAGAATGTGGTAGAGACTTGGTAAATAAATCAGCAAGGTTGTCGCATGATTTGACTTGCAGAATGCTTATTTCCCCGCTTTTCTAAAGATTATGGGGGAAAACCATTTAGGAGAAATATGCTTGGTGATATTACTCTTGATATATCCTGTTTGCATCTGCGCTACACAGGCCGCATTATCTTCATAGATAATGGTAGGTGATTTTATCGAACCCATTCCACATGACTGTTGTATGTGGTTTATCATTCTGCGAAGCCATACACATTCGCATGTTGCTTCAAATAATGAAATTATTTCAGAATGATTGGTAGATGTTGCCACCAGAGTCTGTTTCGAAGACTTCCATGATATAGCAGTGCCACCATGTAGGAACACGAAGCCGGTCTGCGATCTGGCATTATGGGGATCAGACAAATAGCCGGCATCTGCATATCCAATCACATTAGAGTCCTGATTTTTCTGGAACTGGAAAAATAGGCCAAGATCCTTTGTGCCTTGGAGATATCGAAAGATATTCTTCACTCCAGACCAATGACATTTAGTGGGAGTTGCGCTATGTCTAGCAAGTAGATTCACTGCAAATGCAATATCAGGTCTTGTGCAATTTGCAAGATACATAAGCGCTCCAACAGCACTAAGGTATGGAACTTTAGGTCCCAACACCTCTTCTCCATCATCCCTTGGTCTGAACGGATCTTTCTCTACGTCTAGAGATCGAACCACCATAGGAGTTTTAGATGGATAGGATTTCTCCATATTGAATTTCTCCAATATTTTCTGGATATAGGCAGATTGGTGTACCATGATTCCTGAGGGAAGATGCTCAAGTTGAATACCTAAGCAAAATTTGGTTTTACCCAAATCCTTCATCTCAAATTCCATCTTTAGGTGATTGCGTGCTTCATCAATGTCTGGTGTGCTGCCGATGATGTTGAGATCATCAACATACACAGAAATGATGCAAAATCCTGTAGAGGACTTCTTGATGAAAACACATGGGCAATCAGCACTATTGGAGTATCCTTTCTGAAGAAGGAACTCACTGAGTCGGTTGTACCACATCCGTCCTGACTGCCTTAAGCCATATAATGACTTATTCAGCTTTACACAATACATGTTGTGTTTTGCATTTTTATTTGGGATAGAGATTCCATCAGGAACCTTCATATATATGTCCGAATCTAGTGACCCGTAAAGGTATGCGGTCACGACGTCCATCAACTGCATAGATAGACGATTTTGCACTGCCAAGGATATAAGATATCGAAAAGTGGTTGCACTCATTACTGGAGAATATGTTTCAGTGAAATCAATGCCGGGTTTCTGCGTGAAACCTTGTGCTACGAGCGTTGCTTTATATCTCACCACCTCATTGTTCTCATTCCGTTTCCGGAGAAAAACCCATTTGAATCCCACAGGGAAAACACTGGGAGGTGTAGGTATTGCTTCAGTGAATACCTTTCTTTTGTTAAGCGAGCCAATTTCTACTTGGATTGCATCCTTCCATTTAGGCCAGTCGGAGCGCTTTTGGCACTCAACGATAGACCTTGGATCATGATCAGTGAGAAGGGTATCTGCAATCTTTTCAGCAAAATATATGTCGACAGTCGTAGTCTTACGGTCAAATAATTCTCCAGAATCAACATAGTTGATGGATATTTCCTGCACCCCTAGTGACTCTTCGTGATTTCCCAATACGATCGAGTCTGGGTGTTCCGATGTCCCAGTCAGTTTGTGGATACTGGAACTGGGTTGTGGAGGTTGCCCTTCCACTGGGTGTATACTACCCATCAGGTGTTTGTCAATGTTGAGTTGACCTGCATTTACTGACTCCGAGGTTTTTTTCCTCGATTTCCTTTGTTGCTTGCTAGAAGCATGCTCCGGGTCAGAGGCCGTACTACTCCCCCTCTTTTTAGGAATAGGGAGTTGAGTGGTTTTTATTGGTACCTCCACTCTTTCTGGCGCGTTTCTGGCCGGGTTTAAGGATTTTGTAACACCTTTCAAATCAGTAAATGAATCTGGCAGATTATTTGCAAGATGTTGCAAATTAATGATCTTCCGAACTTGAAGTTCGGTCTCTTGGGTACGTGGATCAGAGAATGAAATGGCATGAGCATTCCAATCAATTTTCGGGCATTCTTTCTGGTACTTGAAATCTCCCCCTAATGCCGGAAAATGTTCCTCATTAAATATGCAATCAGCGTGACGGGCTGTGAACAGATCCCCAGTCTGGGGGTTCCAGGTACTTGATAATCGACGACGATTTGTACCCTACATAGATCCCCAACTTCCTGTGTGGGCCCATAGATGTCCGCTGTGGTGGTGAGATCGGGATGTATGCAGCACATCCGAACTTACGCAGATGGGAAATGCTTGGAGGATTTCCACGTACCAATTCCAAAGAGGAAGAACTGTGATATGCAGTTGGCCTCAATTGTATCAAGTCAGCAGCGTGTAAAACAGCGTGACCCCAACAAGAGGTTGGCAAGTTGCAATTCATCAACAAAGGTCTTGCAATGAGTTTGATCCTCTTAATCAATGCTTCAGCCAAACCATTTTGTGTATGGACATATGGAACAGAGTGCTGAACTTCAATCCCCAAAGCCATGCAATAATCATTGAAAGCACGTGAGGAGAATTCTGCAGCATTGTCCATCCAAATTGATTCAATTCGACTTTCAGGATAATGGGCTTGCAACTTAATGACTTGCCTCATTATCTTGGCAAATGCATGGTTTCGTGTGGATAGAAGACACACATGTGACCATTGTGTAGATGCGTCAATCAGAACCATGAAATACCGGAAAGGTCCAGATAATGGTTGGATGGGACCACAAATATCTCCTTGAATACGTTCAAGGAACTGAAGTGGTTCAGCTTGTATTTTGAGGTCAAGGGCCTCAAAATTAGCTTTCCCGTGGCACAAGATGTGCACACAAAATCAGAAGATTGAGGAAATTTTGACTCAAGCAAATTATGACCAATGGAATTGCTAGTAATTTTTCTCATCATCCCTATTCCAGGATGGCCTAGGCGATCATGCCAGGTTTGGAATGCGTTAACATTCTGAAAAATTACTTTGTATGCAACATGTTCCACGGGTTTGATGTATGTATAGTACAAACCAGACGATAGAGAAGGAATTTTCTCATGTACCTTTTTGCTATATCCGTCATCTTTAGTAAAGAGTAGATACTCCTCTTTGTTGTCTTCATGGGTTTCAATATGAAAACCATTTTTACGGATATCTCGATAACTGATCAGGGTACGTGCAGAATCGGGATACAGTAAAGCATCCTCAATTGTCACATATGTACCACTTGGGAGGGTGAATATGGCACGTCCAGTACCAACAATCACAGTATCGCGTCCATCGATAGTTAGAATATCTCCATTTGTCTTTTTCAGAGTTTGGAAATATTTCATCTCCCTCGGTATGGAGTTTGTGGCACCACTGTCCACAAGGCATAATTCCTCTTCCATTGGATTGTCCCCGTAGAAAACTATATAAAACAAAGAATTTTCAATAAGAAAACCTCATAGTAATATATAGAATACAATCTTTATTATATCAAATGTGCTGATACAATACAATATAAAGACAACAACAAACTTATGTTCTTATTACAATCATCACAAATGGACATAATTAAGTAGATCACTAGGAGATTGAGGGACTAGTCGAAGTCGCCAAACACGTTGTTTGCGGTGTACTCAATCAACGTGTTCTCCATTTCAGCAGTAGCCTCAGGCAGATAAGGAATCACGGCGTTGCTCGGTCCAGGAGGAACATCGTGCGAACCACCAGCTCCTTTTGCGCTATCCGGATGAAGGTTGAAGTTGGCTTCAAACCTTTTCCCTTGAGGTGTTTTGCGTCCCTGAGATTGCTGGTACATCATAACCAGATGCTTGGGATTTGTGCACTTTTCAGTAGAATGCGTGGAGCATCCACACTTGTTGCAAAGCTTAGATTTATCAAATCTGAGCTTTGAAGTGCCTTTTCCCTTGCCTGGGTATCTAGATCTCCTGTTCCCATTGCGCTTTCGCTTATGCTCAAATTGGATTGTTTACCCCGAGGGGTACCATTAAACTTCTGTCTATTTGCAACATTCAGATGGACTTCAGGTAAAGGTTGTGCCCCAACTGGGCGCTGAGAGCCATTCTTAGCGAGTAGCTCATCATGCTTTTCAGCCTGAAGTAACATGTGAATAAGCTCGGAATAGACAGTGTAGTTACGAGCACGGTATTGCTATTGGAGGATCCTATCTGAAGGGAGCATGGTAGACAATGTTTTCTCTATCTTCTTCCCCTCAGTAGGTTCCTTCTCACAAAAACGCAGTTTGGAACATATCTTATGAACAACATGATTGTACTCACCGATGGACTTGAAATCCTGAAGACGGAGATGAGTCCAATCATGGAGTGCTTCTGGCAGGACTACTGCCTTCTGCTGTTCATACCTCGTTTTGAGGGCCAGAAACAGAGTACTAGGAGATTCCTCCTGTAAATACTCAGACTTGAGATCTGGATGAATATGGTGCCTTATGATGAATAAAGCAGCATAGTTCTGCTGTTCTGTCAGCGGCGTGGCCCCATCCGGGAGAGGAGTCTCCGGGGGTTGTATTGCACGCGCTATCCCATGGGACGCAAGACTGATCTTGATGTCCATAGCCCATGTAGGGTAATTGTGGCCATTGAGGGCAAGCTCCTCAAACTCTTTGGCAGTCATCTTCGCCTACATGGGAGAACCAGAGATAATTAATTTATGGGTGGTAAATTAAAAACCATCATGGTTGTGTAATAAGAATGCAAAAATTTGATACTCAAGTGTAAACTCGAAAAATTCTTAACCTCAATTGTGTGAACATAACATTTTGAAGATCACTTAGATCTCACAGTAATAGGCTACATCACCATTACCTTGTGTATGCTACAATTCAAATATAAGGAATACACGTTGGAGGTAATCATTTGTCGAGAATGACAAAGCGTAGACCTCATAGTAAGAGAGGACAGTCTGCAAATAAGCAGTAGATCACAACTCATTACCTTGTGATTCCAAATAAAATGAGGGAGAAACATTAAATTTTTTGCAAGTTTGATATGCGAGAGAAGATCTCAATCGCAAAGACATGTTCGATAAAAATGAGATGTGGTAAACACATGGAACATGTCATTCTTCCCAGATGAAATCCGGTACTTTATTTATATTATCAAACCATTACATAATATAAACACACCTACTAATAATTACACAAGTCCTAACATAGAATAAATCTAGAACAGGACTAAAATGTAAGTAATAGTCAACCTAAGTACTAAACAGTGCTAAACATAGACTAAAATTGCACAAATACAATAATTAGTACTAATGTTAAGAAAGCAGAGAGAAAAACAAAATCCACACTTCTGGCCGGCCCACCCGCCACAGCACTGCACATGGGGGAAAACGCGGGCGCCTGGGCCTGGGCCTGCCCGGCCTTTGGCCGGCCCACACGTCGCCGCACCGCACAAGACAGGGGGGAGCGGGCGGATCGGATAAGGGTCGGAGTATCCGAACCCCGCACCACCACCTCTGCTCGATCCCCACTGTCACACGGCGGCGCCGGCGGAAGGAGTGGCCGCCGCAGGCCCTCGCGATTCCGGTGATCACCGGCGTAGCACCGACGACCCCTCCTCGTCCGAAGAAGAGTCGACGATGACGTGATCCGGGCGAGCGGTCCCTGGTGCGGCGTTGGCGAGTCCGAGGCTCGCCGGGGCCCACGAACCGGGGCGGCGGCTGGGGCGACGATCGATGGCGGCGACGGCGCGCCCGAAGAGACGCCCGAAGCGCCGTGCGGCTCGGCTGCTCGAGCCCGCAGCCGTCTCCTGCCCATGCGTGGCGATGGCGTCAGTGCCCTCCATGCCGGCTCCAAGGCGGAGTACTCCAGAGGCACCGGTCGGCGCGGAGACGAAGGCGAGCGCCTCCTCCTCGTTCACGACGGCGCGCATCGGTACATGGGCGTAGCCAGGCGGGCGGAGGCTCGGGCCAGCGCCCACGGCATCAGGCGTCGGCGTTGACGGCGGGATCCATGCGGCCGGCGGAGGAGGTGGTGGAGGCGGAGACCCAGTGGGCAGGGCAGGCGCGTTAGCGGCCCCGTGCATCATGGGGGCGCTCGGGCCGGCCACCAGCCAAGGGTCGTACCCCATGGACGCTTGGCCACGGGCGCGGGGAGCACCGTAGTGGGCGCGTCCGGGAGCACGGGGACCGTGTCCAGGGGCTTGGTGAGCACCGCGACGGGCGCATCCAGCGACGCGGTGGCTGCCAGGGGCGGCACGTCCAGTGGTGCTCCGGCCGAACCGTCGGATGGCTTGCATCCGGTGACGGAAACGGCGGTGGCCACCAACTCCATGGCGGCGAAGGGCAATGAGGCGGTAGCGGCGACCGTCCTCGCGGATTAGACGGGGGAAGAAGGAGACGAGGCCTGTCATCTCACCGGCAGCGAGTGCTTCCTCTCTTCTCCTTTCTCTGTTGCCTTTTTGCTCTTGCTGGTTGTTCTACGGGCTGATAACGTGTTTTGAATCAGAATGATTGAATCTCTTGACGATGGTTTACAGGATGCTTATATATCTCCTGGAGAGACATGACGATCCAGAGGAGGCGTCAGTTCCATAGAGATGCGTCGGTTGCCGGGACACAGGCGTCCGTGGATGCAACCGCTTGGCCGTTGGGCAAGGGAAGATTTCCCTTTTACAGAATTAATCTCAACAGTTTGCCTTTTGGCGTGGTCCTGGCAGGTTGGCCTTCTTCTATATAACAATGAGACACCTTTCCATGGTGTATTTGAGAAAAAAGAAAAGATGAACGTGGGGCCTATGCGTATGAGCAAGGTGCATCTCCCTTTCCACTATTCAACCTCATGCACTTGATGATACCGCCGAAATTTTTATTAATAGTAATTAATAATCCGTTAATTCTGAAACTGGTTAAGGGTGGGTGAAAATTTTAAAGATTGGAAGGAAATAATGAACAATGGCGTTCAGGGCTGGATGCTATTGATCGGAAGTAATTTGAAAGCATCTACCATCACTAGTAGAAAAAGGGTCAAATGTGAAGCACATTAGTGCCGGTTTGAATTTGAGCTGGCACTAATATGACCATTAGTGCCGGTTCCAACGACTAGGCGGGCGGACATCATTAGTACCGGTTCATGGGCAACCTTTAGTACCGGTTCATGCCACGAACCGGTACTAATGAGGCCAGTGTGGCTGTGGTCAGGCTGGGGCCCGCACGAAGAGCTTTAGTACCGGTTCATGTTTGAACCGGTACTAGAGTTTCTTAGTAAGCTGATTTTTAGTCCCACCTCGCCAAGAGAGAGGCAGTATGAGATGTTTATAAGTCATGAGTGCAGATACAATGACGAAGAGGCGCAATGCTCACCTGCACATTGCTTAGCTTCAAGCCTTTCGAAATAGCATAGATTACACTGAGCTATGTGTAGTGCAGTCTACACTATTCTGAAAGGCTTGAAGCAAATTAACCAGCATTGCACCTCTTTTTTATTTTTAATAACTTATTTGAACTCCGGACTTCTTGTGTTCAGTATGCAACATTCAAAATGACGTCATCAATTTCCAACATGTTCTGACATCATTTGTTGTTTTTCAGTCATTTACCGAATTGTTTAAAGAGCTAAATGACCGTGAAATTGAAAATCACTACAAAATGAACTGTGAAAATGTTGAAATTTGGCATGGTATCATCATTTCACCCGCATAGCATGTGCGAAATAGTAGAGAGGGTCACGGCAAAAACTGGACGCACTTCGTGTACAAACTGAACAATGTCTTTCGGAGTATCAGGGTTTCGGACGAGAACTCATCTGTTACACGGGCACTTCAATGTTTTTTAAACTTATTTGAACTCCGGACTTCTTTTGCGTTCAGTATGCAGCATTCAAAGTGACGTCATCAATTTCCAACATGTTCTGACATCATTTGCTGTTTTTTAGTCATTTACCTAATTGTTTAGAGAGCTAAATGACCGTGAAATTGAAAATCACTACAAAATGAAATGTGAAAATGTTGAAACTTGGCATGGTATCATCATTTCACCCGCATAGCATGTGTGAAAGAGTAGAGAAGGTCACGGCAAAAACTGGATGCACTTCGTGTACAAACTGGACAATGTCTTTCGGAGTATCAGGGTTTCGGACGAGAACTCATCTGTTACACGAGCACTTCAATGTTTTTAAACTTATTTGAACTCCGGACTTCTTTTGCGTTCAGTATGCAGCATTCAAAGCGACGTCATCAATTTCCAACATGTTCTGACATCATTTGCTGTTTTTCAGTCATTTATCTAATTGTTTAGAGAGCTAAATGACCGTGAAATTGAAAATCATTACAAAATAAACTGTGAAAATGTTGAAACTTGGCATGGTATCATCATTTCACCCGCATAGCATGTGCGAAAGAGTAGAGAGGGTCACGGCAAAAACTGGACGCACTTCGTGTACAAACTGGACAATGTCTTTCGGAGTATCAGGGTTTCGGACGAGAACTCATCTGTTACACGGGCACTTCAATGTTTTTGAAACTTATTTGAACTCCGGACTTCTTTTGCTTCAGTATGCAGCATTCAAAGCGATGTCATCAATTTCCAACATGTTCTGACATCATTTGCTGTTTTTAGTCATTTACCTAATTGTTTAGAGAGCTAAATGACCGTGAAATTGAAAATCACTACAAAATGAACTGTGAAAATGTTGAAACTTGGCATGGTATCATCATTTCACCCGCATAGCATGTGCGAAAGAGTAGAGAGGGTCACGGCAAAAACTGGACGCACTTTGTGTACAAACTGGACAATCTCTTTCGGAGTATCAGGGTTTCGGACGAGAACTTATCTGTTACACGAGCCCTTCAATGTTTTTTAAACTTATTTGAACTGCGGACTTCTTTTGTGTTCAGTATGCAGCATTCAAAGCGACATCATCATTTTCCAACATGTTCTGACATCATTG
>NC_041380.1:374797302-374798104 GCF_002162155.2 Triticum dicoccoides | reverse complement strand
GGACGCACTTCCTGTACAAACTGGACAATCTCTTTCGGAGTATCAGGGTTTCGGACGAGACTCATCTGTTACACAGGCACTTCAATGTTTTTTAAACTTATTTGAACTCCGGACTTCTTTTGTGTTCAGTATGCAGCATTCAAACCGACGTCATCAATTTCCAACATGTTCTGACATCATTTGTTGTTTTTCAGTCATTTACCTATTTGTCTAGAGAGCTAAATGACCGTGAAATTGAAAATCACTACAAAACGAACTCTGAAAATGTTGAAACTTGGCATGGTATCATCATTTCACCCGCATAGCATGTGCGAAAGAGTAGAGAGGGTCACGGCAAAAACTGGACGCACTTCGTGTACAAACTAGACAATGTCTTTCGGAGTATCAGGGTTTCGGACGAGAACTCATCTGTTACATGGGCACTTCAATGTTTTTTAAACTTATTTGAACTCCAGACTTCTTTTGTGTTCAGTATGCAGCATTCAAACCGACATCATCAATTTCCAACATGTTCTGACATCATTTGTTGTTTTTCAGTCATTTACCTAATTGTTTAGAGAGCTAAATGACCGTGAAATTGAAAATCACTACAAAATGAACTGTGAAAATGTTGAAACTTGGCATGGTATCATCATGTCACCCGCATAGCATGTGCGAAAGAGTAGAGAGGGTCAGGGCAAAACCTGGACGCACTTCGTGTACAAATTGGACAATCTCTTTCGGAGTATCAGGGTTTCGGACGAGAACTCATCTGTTACACGGGCACTTCAATGTTTTTTAAACTTATTTGAACTCCAGACTT
>NC_041380.1:374795952-374797292 GCF_002162155.2 Triticum dicoccoides | reverse complement strand
CTGGACAATCTCTTTCGGAGTATCAGGGTTTCGGACGAGAACTTATCTGTTACACGAGCCCTTCAATGTTTTTTAAACTTATTTGAACTGCGGACTTCTTTTGTGTTCAGTATGCAGCATTCAAAGCGACATCATCATTTTCCAACATGTTCTGACATCATTGGCTGTTTTCAGTCATTTACCTAATTGTTTAGAGAGCTAAATGACCGTGAAATTGAAAATCACTACAAAATGAACTGTGAAAATGTTGAAACTTGGCACGGTATCATCATTTCACCCGCATAGCATGTGCGAAAGAGTAGAGAGGGTCACGGCAAAAACTGGACGCACTTCGTGTACAAACTAGACAATGTCTTTCGGAGTATCAGGGTTTCGGACGAGAACTCATCTGTTACACGGGCACTTCAATGTTTTTAAACTTATTTGAACTGCGAACTTCTTTTGTGTTCAGTATGCAACATTCAAAGCAACGTCATCAATTTTCAACATGTTCTGACATCATTTGTTGTTTTTCAGTCATTACTTTTTGTGCATTTAGTATGCACCATTCAAAGCCACGCCATCAACTTTCAACCATCAACTTGGCATGGTATATAAAAATAAATGAAATGAAGAAAATAAATAAAGCAGAAAGGAAAAAAAGCATAAAAGAAAAAATAGCAGAAAAGAAAAAAACTATAGCAGAAAAGAAAAAAATTATATAAAAAAACTACTCAAAAATAAATAGAAGAAAATAAATATAGCTGAAAAGAAAAAAAACTACTCAGAAATAAATAGAAGAAAAAATAAAGCAGAAAAGAAAAAAACTATATAAAAAAATTTGGGCGCTGCCCTGTGGGCCTGCTAGACCACGGGCGTGCAACTTCAGGCCCACAAGGCCCAGCAGACTCACAGTGCAGCGCGCCGTATTTAGGCCCAGAAGACTGCTTTATAGAGGAGTTCGAAAGGGCAGCCGCGGCTGGGTTTATAAACCAGTGCGGCTGCCCTTCGCCCGGTGAGGTGGGACTAAACTTTGTGCACTGCGGGTGGCAGCACACCACCTTTAGTACCGGTTGGTGGCTCCAACTGGTACTAAAGGGTAGTCTTTAGTACCGGTTGGTGGCTCCAACCGGTACTAAAGGGTGCTCTTCCCGCCTCTTGGCCTGGCCAAAGTTGGCCTTTAGTACCGGTTGGTGGCTCCAACCGGTACTAAAGGCCTCTCCTATATATACAACACTTATAAAAAATTTAAGTTAGATCATGTTCGTCTTTGTCGCCGCCCCCGCCCCCGCCCCGTATCGCGCCCCGTCCCCGTCGCCGTCGTCGAGCCCCGGCCGTCCCCGGCGTCGCGCGCCCCGGCC
>NC_041380.1:374790468-374794825 GCF_002162155.2 Triticum dicoccoides | reverse complement strand
TACTTGATTTTTTAGTAAGAAATTAATAGAACTAGTTTATTTTTAGTAAATGCTTAGTTGAATTAATAGAACTAGTTTATTTAGTTGAATTAATAGAACTAGTAAGTGTTTAATGTTTCACCTATATATGAACATATGTTAGATATTAATATCAAATGTTAGATGAATTAGATATAAATTATATGTTAGATATATATTTAATTTAATTATATGAGATTTGATTATCTAATTAACATTTTATTATATAGAACTAGCTACCTTATTTTTAGTAAGAAAATTAATAGAACTAGTTTAGTTGAATTAATTAGTTGAACTAGTTAGTTGAATCAGTTGAGCTACTTTATTTAGGTATATTTTTCGTAAGTGCTTTGTTGAATTAATTAGTTGAACTAGTTGAATTAACATAATTAGTTGAATTAATAGAACTAATAAGTGTTTAATGTTTCACCTATGAACATAGGAATGTCGTCTGACGACGAACACGATTTCATTATGTGCGAATACTGCGAAGACCAGCACGGCCTGTGCGGTAGAATTTTTTTAGTTGATGATAGACGCTTCAGCATCAAGCTGGATGAGAACTTCAAAGTGGATACAGTAAGTCACAACGGCAAGTCTTTTTTCATAATTAAGCATGACTTATGCTTCATTTGCTTCAACTTTTAATTTTAATTTTTCACTATTCTACTAGCGTATCCTCTGCCATGCAAGAATTTTTGTCTTGGATAAGATAGGTTTCAGTCCTAACGAAACTATGGAGGTAAAAATAGTTTATTTGAAGACCGAGCATGATTATACCTTCAACGTCAAATTATACAATGCAGACACATACACCTATTTTGAACGCAAAACTTGGCAAGCACTATGCAAGGCTTATGCATTTGAGCCTGATATGGTTATCACCTTTGATATTCGTCCGGAAGATAATATTGAAGGTAATAGAGACATCTGGATCGATGTGCAGACGCCTCCAGTTCTACCATTATGTGAGTTTCTCAACCATATTTATGTCTTCGATATGAGATTATTTGAACCAGTTGAATTAATAGATCTCAATTTATATTGACAGCTTATTTCCAATCAAGCAAACATGTCCGGTGCTTGGTAGACAGGACCGTCCACTGTCCCGGGGCTGAACTAAACTGCGAGGAGACAAGTCATTATGTTTCATGGCTTGAGGATCTTGATGCTGTCAAGACAAAAAAATTTCCTGCACTTAGAAATGTTAGTACTCAAAACGTGCGACCAATAGTGTTCGTACTGAACTACGGTCACATATATTTAGGAAAGATGATAAGATTTCTACTATTTCTCCTCAGTGCATTTTTTGCATACATTATTTTTTAAGCTAAACTTCATTGCTAAGTATATTACTATACGATGTTCTTCAACAGGGACTCCCGATGAATGTTGTGCCTGATTGGATCGAGACTAAAGGTACCATGAATATTGTTAGCTTACGGCTAAGATATCCTACAATGCACTTTAGTGCATTCAGGATTTCTAATAACGAGGAATGCTTAATAGTAAAAGACTGAAGCAAAATTGTGAACGATCACAGAGAAGTACTAGGGGGCAGTAATCAGAAGCGCAACCCACGATTAGGAGACAGGTTCATCTGCATGCTCCAATATGATGAATCAGGAAAGCTATACATGTTCTATGCTATTTTACCCGAGAGAGAGCAGCAGGAGTGATTAATTAGCTAGTTCATGCTCTTAGTACTTGTCCTCTCATGTCCGTGTTCTTCGTCCTGAATTTAATCTCAAAGAGTGATTTGCTTTTTGGTGTTATGAACGCTTATAATATCATTACCATGTTGAACTCGATGATATCTTTACTTCTGGTACAAGTGAATATTTCTTCTTTAAGTTAGTGTTGGTGGTGATTAGATAGCGATAATGACTATATGATGATTAAATAGTGATAATGAGACGACTATTATATGATGATTTTTAGCTAGCTATGAAAACTGTTGTTGGTGATGATATATATGATGCAAGAGTTTTTATATTAATATGATGATGATGATGATGAGTTATTATATCATTTATGAAAGAAGCCGCAGATTAGTTTCAACTGGATGGATTCTAGCTAAGTGATCAAGTATATGCCATATCCATATTACCTCGATCACTTAATTAGGTGATCAAGTATATATAATATGAATATGACATATACTTGATGACTTAGCTAGGATCCACATGCATCTAGTCAAACTAATCTGCGGTACATTCACCTAATGATTTAACAACTCATTATAATGTAAAACAATCACTAAATTAAATTGAAAACACAAAATTAAAGTAAAAATAAAAAATAAAACCAAAACACACCCAAATATTTAGTACTGGTTGGTGTTACCAACCGGTACTAATGTCCTACGCGCCCAGGGAGCTGGCTCGTGCCACGTGGTTGTCCTTTAGTACCGGTTCGTGCTGAACCGATACTAAGGGGGGGGGGGGGTTAGTGCCCACACTTTAGTGTCGGTTACCGAACCGGCACTAAAGGGCCTTACGAACCGGTGCTATTGCCCAGTTCTGCACTAGTGCATTTAATTGGGGACTAGCAGAATGTGTATGTTTTATGAGGACAAATTACACTGTCTTACTACATCCTACGACAATCCACGTTGCTACCAATGGTTGAGACGATGTACGGACAAGCAATGAAAAGACATGGATGACCACCTAGGCCAAATTGTTGATTCTGCGGCAGCGACGTCCTCTAGCCACTCCTTTGGCCGTTAGGAGGTTGGGGCAGCCATGAGGATGTAGGTGATGGGGATGAGCCGGACGTCGGGGCGGTCCGTGGGAAGGTGGGCGGCAAGGATGAGCTGGAGGCCAGGCCGGCGGGGGAGACGGGGGGATATGAAGGTTGGAGACCGGGATGCGCCTGAGCCATTGTTGTGATCTTGCCAAAGCAAATCTGCCTGTGCTTGCCTAGCCTAGTAATAAACCCGACCAACATAAGATGGGAGGGGAGAGAAAACTAGCTAGGAGAGTTTTTCCTTTTTTTTGGGACAAGAAAGAAGAGGGTGGCACGTGGGTCCTCTTTGTCAGTGAGTAAATGCTGCAGCCCCACATGGCGGCCACACGCCTAAACCCACACCACCACAGGCGTAGAACAACATAGGAGCGCTCCGGCTTGCCTCAAGGCATGGAGGAGCACACACCGCACCGAAGCGGGGCTGGTAAAACCCTCGACCAAAGCAAGCGCTCCCGCATCCTCCCTCGCCCCCGCCCTCTAAACCAGCCGCGGCCACCGCCTTGTCTCCGCTTCCTCGCGCCCCGTCTTCTACATCCACGCCGTGTTCGCTCCTCGCCGCCCTCCTCCGCCGTCTCCCGTCCAGGCCAACCGCGCGGCCGCCGCCTCGATCGCCGTACGTCTTCCCCGCCCCCTCGCGCCATTCGTCCGCCATCTCCGGCACGCCGCTTCCTCCCCTCTTCGTTCGTCTTCCACATCCACCCCGCACGGCGGCGGGCCTCCGCGCCAGCCAGCGGAGCCTCCCGGCGCCGTACGTTCTTCGTCGACATCCACCGACCGACCACATCAGCCCCGTCTTCAACGATGCGCTTCGTCCTCTCCGCTGTCCGCATCAGGCACTAGGTAATGTTTCATGCGCATCCATCGCCTCGTACCCAACCTGTACATTCGAAATGTTGACGGCCATTAGCACCGCTTGGAGCGGTTGCGCGCGGCGGGCACGATGATTGGGGGTTGGGGTTTCGTCGCCGACCGGGCCTAGAAGCATATCGCCTTCCTGCGTCGGCGATGAATGGGTTGCCAAGCCGCAGCCCCGCTTGGTGGAGGTAGAAGGCGAGCCGAGGGGGCCGCATCTGCATGCTCTGGACATTGCAACGCTGGCGGCGCCGCGCCACAATCGCCTAGCCTTGCGCCGTCTTGGCAATGCGACTTTGATGGCGTGATAGCAATACAGTTGCACCTAGGCCCTCACTATCTAGCCATCCATTCTGCGCTTCGTGATTCGTGCAAACACATTTCTTTTTTTGGTTCTCTCGCATAAAACATGTTTTGAAGTTCAAACCTTTGCAGCGAGGCAAAGCTTTCTATCTAGAATCTAGGATAAATCTTTCAGATTTTTTGGTCAAAAATAAATATACAAAAAATGTTTTTTAGATTTAAAAATCATTTTTTGTATATTTATTTTTGACAAAAATATCTGAAAGATTTATCCTAGATTCTAGATAGAAGGCTTTGCCACACTGCAAAGGTTTGAACTTCAAAACATGTTTTATGCGAGAGAAACAAAAAAGAGAAAATTTCAGATAGAAAGTTAGTTGTGTTGCACAGATCTTAAAGCAATATTGAACAGCTAGGATAGCAGGGCCCGGGT
>NC_041380.1:374788279-374790195 GCF_002162155.2 Triticum dicoccoides | reverse complement strand
TCTCTTCAGCTTGATCATCGAGGCAATGGGTGGTAAATTGGTCAGTGGCTTATAGTGCACCAAAATTACAAGCAAGGGATGTTGAGTTCAGAACTTAGGTAGCATGTACAGAATCTAGAATGTAGTACAATTTAGCTAGCAACGACATTTTTCCAGCCCAAGTGTGCAAGCTTCAAGAGAATTTAGAATGTACAGAGGTGTCGAATTTTGGTTCAATAATGTGAAGGGTATATCCATCAGGAATTTATATTGCACAAGAGAATTTACAGTTTGGATCTGATTTCAGAAATTTGCAATGTACTTTACTTCGGAACTCTCAACCCCTGTTATATTTGTAATGCCACAGATTTCTTTTGAATCCGATTTCCAAATGGTCCATATATATGTCTGTTCAGATGTCTATCTTTTTTTCATAATTTTGCTCGACAGGCAACATTTAGTTCAATCTGAAAGGCATCGTGAAAATGCATGGGATTTTCGCATTATTGTGTAGTATAAGATTGAAATTCAGCATGACTGGTTTTTCTCGAATACGCAAAGCTTGCGTATCTTTCTATTGATAGAAGGAGTAGAATGAGTACATCGAGGGATACAACACATGACACGAACGCAGGCAGGCGTGAACATGGTGCCCGGAGCAGAGAGAAGGGATGCTCGGCCCGAATGGAGGAAACAACACAGCTAAACCTACCAAACCCAAAACCAAGAGTGGCCAAGACGAACCAAGCATAACTCCAACATCACCCGAGCCAATACAACGGATACCGCGAGCGAGCAAGATAGCGCCTTCAAGAAGGAAAATGATGCCGAGACGTCGTCGCCATCCGGTCCGGAGGAACCAAACCTAGGGTTTCCCCTAAGCTCGAAGATGGGCGCAGCTGAAGGCCTTGACAACGCCTCCAAGAAGGAAACGACACCCACAGGTGCCGCCGTTGCCAGCACCGGCAAGCCGAGCAGGGATTTCTCCCTAGCCTGAAGCTGAGCAATCCCATAGCCGCCGAATTGGGGGTCGAAGATGAGGAAGCCAATGTTGGTCGGAACCACCGTGTCGGAAGCGGGTTGGCAGGGCTGCACCTGCAGTCGGAGGGTGGCACCGCCTCCGAACCCAGGAGCTTTGTATCTGGCAAAAGGAGGAGGCTTTGAGGCATATAGGGAAGGGCAGGCAACGAGGCAAACCACACGCGAGGTCAGGACGACAACGTCAGCAACACCGACAAGCAAGGACTGGAGGGACGCAGATCCAAAACTGTCGTGGCCTTGCCGTCGAAACATGGGCGAACCAGGTGAGCCGGAAGGGACGCAGCCACCCAGTTGCCAAGGCCGGAGCCACCCGGCAGAAGCACCGACGGCGGGGGACACCGGAGAGATGCGGGCCCGAGACCGCCGGGGCCGGAACAGCTCCAGCAAGGACCTGCCGCGAGGGGCCCCGTGTCTGCCAAATCCCTAGAAGCATCACCGTCTACATCCAGAAGCCGTCACCGAGGCCTGGGGGGAGGAGGTGCCACCGGAGACGAGGGGGGCCGCCTGCATAAGGAAGGCCGCAGGCCGTGAACTCCTCGGCATCCAGCCGCTGGTCCGGCACCCCAGCCATGGCCGGCAGCAGCACCAATAGCGGCTGGGCCGCGCCGCCGCAGGTGGTGAGGAAGACCGCAGGGGAAGGCGCCCAAGGCAACGCCGAAATCACCGCCGGACAGGCAAGCGAAGGCAGCAGCTGGAGAAGACGCCGGCGAAGCGCCGGGGAAGAGACCCGGGGTCGCATGGGAGGGGGAGGGGCGGAGGTGGCGTCCTCAACGGCCGGGGGAGTCACGGCGAGCCCGAGACGGAGGGGAGGGACCGAATCCGGTCGCTCAACATGGCCTGGGCGCACCGCAGCCGCGCCGGACCGACCAGGGGTCGTCGGCGGGGAGGGGGGACGA
>NC_041380.1:374744354-374787808 GCF_002162155.2 Triticum dicoccoides | reverse complement strand
AAGGAGGCTGCCTTGCTCTGCTCCCCCAATCCCCACCCAAAACCCTCGCTTCCGCCATCCATGGCGTCGCTGATGGACGACGTCACCGCCGAGATCTTCCTCCGCCTCCCGTTGGACGAGCCCGAGCACCTCTTCCGCGCCGCCCTCGTCTGTAAGCCCTCGATTGGCGTCGCTGATGGATGACTGGTTTTACAAATATGCATTGATTATATCTAGTAAATTTTTTATTCAGATTTGCATCATTTTTCTTGAGTTTGTTCATGTGTGCATGATAAATGAGAGCCCCCGGAAAAAAAAAAGACAAATGAGAGAGCGTGAGGGGATACAGTGGAGTTGACATAAGCAGGTAGTGGTGTGTTTTGCAAAAGGAAGAGACCGCATGCATGCATGCATGTATGATGATACATTGATGTATTATTATAATTTTTGCATAATTAGAAGAGCAGTTCTTAATGCAAACTGAGGAAAATGAAGGGATGTGATTAAAACGTAACTGCTCTTTTCACTTGTAGAAACATAGTAGTACCTCGCTCCTATTTCCCACATCTTTGTTCCTGAGAAGCACGCTTGTCCTTTTTCTTCCCACATCTCTATATATAGTGTGTGTTTGTAGCTCACCCTTTACAGACATAACTAAGTTATCAGCACAGGCATGTTAATCTTCGTGTATACAACTATATATACCTATGCAGGACAATGGACATCAACAACCATGAATTCTCGTGGAAATACACCCGATTTCATGGTCAGTGGATCCTCCCACCTGTGCGACACCAAGGGAGGAGACCAAGCTGCGTCTTCCATGCCCTTGCCTCAGGCGTCGAGATGGAGATCCGGCGGATGTGGGCTCTGAAAGTACCTCCTAGAAGCATCCATATCAGAATTTTCTTAAACCAGTTTATCCGTCAATATGAGTTTCAAGCAGGTAGCTACTACTCCCTCTGGTCCTTTTTACTCTGCATATTAGAATTCTCTAAAGTCAAACTTCATAAAGTTTGACCGTATTTATATAAAAAAATATCAACATCTGTCATGCTAAAGTTATACAATATGAAACTTTTAAGTCATGACACATCTATTGATATTGATTTTAGATTGTGAATGTTGGTATTTTTTTCTATAAAGTTGATCAAACTTTACGAGACTTGACTTCAGTCAAATCTTATATGCAAATTAAAAAAGACCGGAGGGAGTATTTCATTCAGGGAAATAGAGTGCATTGCCTAACACATGACATAAAGTACTGACATGTGTGTCAGTAGTATATATTTTATGGGAGCTGTTTGCATACATGCAGGCGCTCCACTTGGCCGAGACAATGGCGTCCGAAGGTTACCTGTGGGCCTTCGACTGTTGGCTCGACAAGGCATATATGCAGAGTGTGGTGACTGGCCGGACGCGAGGCGCGTCCACATCTCCGGTGCACGTACGCGGTACCGTATGCATTTTGATGAAGTCGTGAGACTTCTCCGACAAGGAAGACCTGTGATGGGCGGCTTCCGTTTTTGTGGTCGCTTCGGGTCGTTGGGGCCGAACGACATCTACCGCTTTCAGCGCAGGAGGGGCGGCGTATATCCTCCACTGAGGCATATGGTAGTGTTCGTTGGATACGGGCGGCGAGGAGGGAGGCCGTATCTTATATTCCAGAACAGCTCAGGAAGAAGGTTTGGCGAAGACGGGTATGGCAGAATCTGGTTTCAAGAGGTGAGGGATTTCACCACCTTCACCGTCCGGAAAGGGACCTGCCCGACGCCGTCACAGCCAGGCCGTCGAGGTCCAGGCGCCTCCTCCTCGTCGCACCCAGGCCGTGGCGATCCAGGCGCATCCTCCTCGTTGCACCCCAGACGTTTCGGCAGCTCCTCGTCGTTGCGCCAGGTCCGCTCCTCCTACTCGTCGCGTCGCTCACGGGCCGTTTTGATCCGGGCGCCTCCTCCTCCTCACATCCGCCTACAGCGGTGAGATGCGTATCCGGGCGGGTCCTCCTCACCAAGCCGGCGCACCTCCGATTTCGGCGGTACGTCCACCTACACCGCCGTGGCGTCCTTTGACTCTACGAGCACAGGCTCCATGGACGAGGAGATGGAGGATGACACCGAGTTCTGTTAGAATAAATCCGAGGCGCTTCGTGAGGATCAAGAAATCATAAGAGCACGACACCGAGATTTGTTAATAAGGTTCATCAATATGCCTACGTCCCTGAAACATGACTACGGACGCTTCTCCCCATGACACCGTCACAATACCGCACCCCGGCCGCCCGGACGCCGACATACGCCGCCGGCTCCCCCGCGTGTCTGTGCTATTATATTGGCATAGGTTACATCGTGTGTCTACCCCCACTATATATGAGAGGCTTAGGATACAAGTGTCCTATTAGGACACAACTTCTACCTTGTCTACACACAGTCCAAAATCAAGTCCAACTGTAACCTACCTTGTACAATAATATTCAACACAATTCTAACGAACTCCACTTTGACGAATATTCTCCACCACCTTGAATTCGTTAATGCGTCAAACTTCCATGTACATTGGACTTGAGCTTACGCCATGAGCTCTGCTGCTACTCCCGGACTCCCTGTGACTTCACCTGCAATTGTAGTCCCTTCTCGTCTTCTTCACAATCAACACTCGAGCAAAATTAAGTTTCTCATTACTCTACTTTGCGCTCCCAACTTCCGAGGTATCCGTTCAACGCCATCACACACCGACCATTGTCTGCGTGAAAATGAACAACCCACATATTGAACGCCGCATATAAGAGTTACCTGAACTCAACGTCAGCACTCTTTCTTGACTGTTTGTCTGAAACTTGAAGGAATTTCACCGTCGCCATGTGTCACCCCGAGTCAAATTCACAGTTGTCTCACCCTTCTTCCCGGATAGTCTCTGACATGTCGCACAACTATAGCACTCCGCCTCCTTCTGTACTTGTCATCCGCACTGAACACCACAGAATATACGGTCATGTACTCACTCGGCTTTTGACAATTTCAGACTTTCCGCCACTTTCTCAGATTCTCCACGGTCAACTCCTGTCCATCAACTAGCACCGACAGACCTAGTCACCAACTTGAATCTGGTACTCGTCAACACTGCTTCAGCACCCTTGCACACTTTGTCTGACCACCAGTGCCTTGGTCTGTCGCTGTGTCCCATGCTTACCGCACGCCTCGCCGCTATCACTGCATCAAGCCTCTGCTGTCCTGGTCGAGTCCCCCGGGTAGCTAGCCCACACCGCCTCAACCCCCACTGCAGAGAACCACTGATCATCACCGACCGATGCCGGGTATCACGTCTCCATCAGACTACTGGTACCCAGTCTGAAACCACATGTCTCTCGCTATCCCGCTGAAATAGGCTTCGACTCTCCGTTAACTCAAAGTCATAGCCCCTCCATCAGCTCAGAGTGAAGTCATCCATCAGACTCCTACTCCACCTTCAACTTGACTCCATGATGGTTGTACATGCCACCCTCCCGCGCCCTGTCGACTCCAAGCTCTCATGTGCACCGTCTTGAATCAACCCTGCACAATAGTCTGTCGAAGCCGCATAAGCCCTCAGGCCTGCACCACGTGTTTCCACGCCCCAGAAACCAGCCACCATCAGCATCACGCTCCTATGTCGTCGTCGCTAAAATCGCCGCCGTCTTCTGCTTTGACCAACATCCATGTCGATCCATCAGACTGTCTAGTCCGACCCAGCCAAAATTATCCAACTGCAACCATGCTCCATCCTGCGTCGTGTCCATCCTCTACACATCTCCGTGCATTGCCTTGACGCCCTGTGTTTGCATGATCCTGCCATGACACACTCCAGACTCTTCCAAGCCTTACACGTCAGTCTTTGTCGTACGCAAACCAAACCCATCAACAAACTTGACCCAAAGAAACAACGTGTGCAGAACTTGAACTTTGATGGATCCCTCCTGTACACAATTTTTCGTTGCAACTGGTAGCTTCTTCACGTACCTACAAGGCTCCTCTTTTCCTTTTAACAAATCTCATGCTTCGCAGCTTCTTCACGTGCTCATGGTCACACTCAGCCAACAACAACGTTCTATGGCCTTGCAACACAGCCTAGTCATCCAGCCCCACACACCACTGCATGCGTGACCCGCCCACCAGCTTGCGCATTGGACTGCAACCCCTCTGGGCCACGCTGCTGCTAGCTGCCCACCTGGGCCTTGCCCCCACACTACACCGCGTGAGCCTCCTCCAGCGCTGGCTGGTTCTAGGCTACTACCAGGTGACATGTTGCCTGCCCGCCGCGAACGTTGCTGCCTCACGATTTCACGTGTGGGCCGCCTCTGCTGTCCATCGATCTTGTCGACGCCAAAGATTCTGCCGCACGTTGTCGTCGAGAGCCACACGTATCCTGCTGCTGCACAATTCTGTCGAGAGCCACCTGTAACCTGCTGTCGCCGAGATTGCCAGATCGAACATCCAAACCAAGCCGATCGAGTTCCACGCCGACAGCTTCTACGCGGACGGTTCCTCCATCTGACTGTTATTGAACGGAGCATCTCGCTGTATCATCGATTTCTGAACCGTTCCACACGATCATCGATCCGACAAAAATCCTCGCTCCGCTCCTTCCTCTAGATCAACACCACGGCCTCACATCAAACCTTGCTCATGATACCACTTGTTAGAATAAATCTGAGGCGTTCCGTCGATCTACCGAGGACCAAGAAATCACAAGAGCACGACACCGAGATTTGTTAACGAGGTTCACCAATATGGCTACATCCCCGGGGCATGACTACGGGCGCTCCTCCCCATGACACCGTCACAATACCGCACCCCGGCCGCCCGGGCGCCGGCACACGCCGCCAGCTCCCCCGCGTGCCTATGCTATTATGTTGGCATATGTTACATCGTGTGTCTACCCCTGCTATATATGAGGGGCTTAGGATACAAGTGTCCTATTAGGACACAACTCCTACCCTGTCTACACACAGTCCAAAACCAAGTCTAACTGTAACCTACCTTGTACAATAATATTCGACACAACTCTAACAAGTTCATCTTCAGCTTACCTCCAAGTTTCCTTGCCGCAACCCACAAGTGAGGAGAGTGGCGAGCTTCAACGAGGGCAGCTTTCATGCTGAAGAGTGGCAGCTGAGTGACAAGACCAGAATCATTGCCGGTTATAGCAATTTGGCAAAGTGAAAGATGTTTTGCACGGTTCTAATGTGTTTGAGTTTTGCTTAGGACATGCGGTGCTCCAAGCTGGACTCACATTTCCTGATTTCTTCCATGTCTCCACAAGCATTCAGTGTACACTAAGATGGCCCAAAGTCACCGGCGGAGATACGGCAACGAAATGGGCCATGGCCCGCCTAGCCCATGATATTTTCTGTAGTGTATACTTAGTTTTGGGCCATGAAACACATTCCAATAGTTTATTTTCTACAGTCAGACCGCCTAGCTTTCTGGGCCAAGCTCCGCCAAAGTGTACTACTATACCAGTACTAGCAAGCAGAATCAAAGCTATATGGTAGGCTCTTTAGGCTATGAGAAAAGTTTTGCAGTTAGAAGTTCTGGTAGAAGCGGAGGATTAGGCATATTTTGGAATGAGGAAATAGAACTCCAAGTTGTTGGTTATTCTGAGTATCATATTGATGTGGTAGTGGATGAGCTAGCGGACATCCAAACCAGAATCACTTTTGTTTACAGAGAAGTGCAAGTGAGTGAACGCTATAAAACGTGGGAATATGCTCCGCGAGATAGTAGGATCTAACAACGAGCCTTGGGTTGATGGGGGATTTCAACGAAGTCCTGCTGTCGAGTGAACACAATGGAGTGGGGAATAGGAGCCAAGCTCAGATGGATGCTTTTCGTGAAGCGCTTGATACTTGTGGTTTGACTGATATCGGCTACAAGGGAAGGGACTGGACGTTCGAGAAAAAGGTTGCTGGAGGAATGTATACAAGGGTGAGGCTGGATAGGTGTGTTGCTAACACGGCTGATGCATGGCTTTCCCAGACTCAATCACAGAGCACAAAGAAGCAGCCTCCTCCGATCACGTACACATATACCTCAACGTGAAATATATGCATGCATGCAAGCAGGGTCCACGCAACTTTAAATATGAGCTCTGCTGGGAGAGGGATCCCACCCTGTCGTACATGGTCCAGGCTGCATGGGCACGGGACCCGAGTGATTCTGCCGCAGAGATTTGCGACAAGCTGCATGCGCTGGTGGGTGACCTATCACAGTGGGATCGGCAACACTTTGGAAACGTTCGTAGTCAGATCAGACAGTTGCAGAACCAGCTACATGACATGTGCGGAGTTCGAGGTAGATCGGGTCCATCAACCGCAGAAATTAAAGTTACTGACCTATTGGTTGAGCTCTATCACCGCAAGGAAATCCTATGGAGGCAGAGGGAAAGGATTGAATGGCTCAAGAACGACGACAAAAATACTTATTTCTTTCATCTAAGGGCAAGTCGCCGGCGCCGGAAAAATCAAATAAAAGCTCTCCAACGGCAAGATGGTCAGCTAACAGAGAACAAGGAAGAGATGGAGGCCATGCCCATGAGTTTCTATAAGCAATTGTACACATCAGAAGGGGTTCAAGATATGGAACAAGTCCTAGAGACAATCCCAAGGAAGGTAACTGATGATATGAATTCAACCCTAAACGCTCCTTATAGTGGACAGGAGGTCAAAACTGCTCTCTTCCAAATGTTCCCCACAAACGCTCCTGGGCCAGATGGGTATCCTGCACACTTTTTCAACACCATTGAGAGATATGTGGAGAAGAGATCACAAGGATGGTCCTACGGATTATTGACGGAACGGAGTCAGCAGAATGCATCAATGAAACAATTCTGGTCCTAATACCGAAGGTCAAGAATCCCACACTCTTATCTCAGTTCCGCCCAATAAGTCTGTGCAATGTTTTTTACAAGATTGCGGCAAAGGTAATATCTAATCGCCTAAAGCTAGTTTTGCCTGATATAATATCTGAGGAGCAGTCTGCCTTTGTGCCTGGAAGGATGATAACTGATAATATCATTATTGCATGTGAGTATTTGCATTTTATGAAGAGAAACAAAGCAAAGAAACACCAGGCGTGCGCAGCAGAGGGCCTATAGTGGCTAAAATCGAGAAGACAGTCATCCAACTTGGAGGGGTTACAGGTGGCACCTAGTGTTAACCATCTCTTATTCGCTGATGACAGCCTGCTATTTTTCAAGGCAAATAGTGTGGGAGCTAATGAGGTCAACCAAGTCTTGGACACATACTGTAGAGCAACAGGTCAGAGAATCAACCATGCTAAATCATCCATATATTTCAGCAGAGGTGTTCCAGAAAGCACCCACAATGAAATTAAGGTTACCCTCAATGTTTCGAATGAAACTTTGAATGAGAAGTATCTTGGTATGCCCTCTGACATTGGTAACAGTAAACATGGTGCTTTCAAATACTTGAAAGACCGATTGTGGAGCAAAGTACAAGGCTGTATCGAGAGCTCAATGTTGTCAGCGGGGAAGGAAGTATTTGTCAAATCAGTAGCCTAAGCAGTGCATGTTTACTCCATGTCTTGTTTTAAATTATCAAGAGGCTTATGTGAGCACTTGAATAAGCTTATAAGAAAACTTTGGCGGGGTTGCAAGGATGGGAAGACGAAACCACATTGGGTTTCATGGAAGGAGATGACCCAGCCTAAAGGAATGGGAGGACTGGGTTCTAGGGATTTTGAGCTTTTTAACACGGCAATACTAGCTAATTAGGCGTGGCGCCTCCTTCAACATCCAGAGAGCCTGTGTGCCCGTATGCTCAAAAGCATATACTATTCGGGGCAAAAAATTTTGAAGTCAGCTACTGGGAATCACCCAAGCCAGATATGGAGAGCTATTATGGAGGGAAAGTATGTTTTAAAGCAAGGGTTAATTCGACGAATCGGTAATGGGCAGACCACACAAATATGGGAGGACAACTGGATCCCGTGAAGTGAGATGATGAGACCTTATGGAAATCTGAATCTGAATCCACCGAAGGTTGCCTCTAAGCTCATTGTTAACACTTCAGCTTCCTGGGACAAATAGAGGGTGAATGCTGCGTTCATGCTAATGGACGCGAAGGTAATACTCGGTATCCCATTGTGCACCAAAAACATAGATGTCTTCTGGAGCTGGAGCCATGAAAGGACGGGCATTGTCTCTGTCAGAAGCGCCTACCGGATGCTTGTTAGCACTAGGGCGCGAAGAGAAGCATGGCTGGAAACTAGGTCGGGATCTTCAAGCACAGAATAGGAGGCAGGAGCGTGGAAAACACAGTGGAAAGTGCAGGTTCCTACAAAAATCCGTATGTTTCTGTGGAGATTATCCAAACACTCAATACCAAGAAATGATGTTCGAGCACGACACATGACAGATTCTAGTTCTTGTAGTATATGTGGGCAGCCGGATTCATGGAGACACTCCCTCTTACAGTGTACAATGTCACGTTGTACATGGGCATTGGTTGATGATGAGCTTTTGCAACAGCTAGCAGACATTACAAAACCAAATGCAAAGAAATGGCTCTTTACCCTTATGGAGCTGCTACCCCACGATTTGTCAAACTATCGGTAACTTTATGGGCTGTATGGGCAGCACGCTGCTACTTCTTGAGCTTGCGTTGGGTTTTCCCTTGAAGAGGAAAGGGTGATGCAGCAAAGTAGAGATAAGTATTTCCCTCATTTTGAGAACCAAGGTATCAATCCAGCAGGAGACAACACACAAGTCACCAAATACCAGCACAAACAAACAACTTGCACCCAACGCGATAAAGGGATTGTCAATCCCTTCAGAGTTACTTGCAAAAGTGAGATCTGATAGAGATAGATAAATGGTAAAGTAAATATTTTTGGTATTTTTGGTTTATAGATTGAAAAGTAAAAGATTGAAAAATAGTAAATCGTAAACTAAAATTATAGATCGGAAACTTATATGATGGAAAATAGACCCTGGGGCCATGGGTTTCACTAGGCTTCTCTCAAGATAGCAAATAATACGGTGGGCGAATAAATTACTACCGAGCAATTGATAGAAAAGCGCAAAGTTATGAAAATATCTAAGGCAATGATCATGAATATAGGCATCACATCCATGTTAAGTAGACCGAAATGATTCTGCATCTACTACTATTACTCCACACATGGACCGCTATCCAGCATGCATCTAGAGTATTAAGTTCATAAAGAACGGAGTAATGCATTAAGTAAGATGACATGATGTAGAGGAATTAACTCAAGCAATATGATGAAAACCCCATCTTTTTATCCTCGATGTCAACAATACAATACGTGTCTTGCTGCCCCTACTGTCACTGGGAAAGGACACCGCAAGATTGAACCCAAAGCTAAGCACTTCTCCCATTGCAAGAAAAACCAATCTAGTTGCCCAAACCAAACCGATAGTTCAAAGAGAATTACAAAGATATCAAATCATGCATAAAATAATTCAGAGAAGATTCAAATAATATTCATAGATAAGCTGATCATAAATCCACAATTCATCGGATCTCGGCAAACACACCGCAAAAGAGTATTACATCGAATAGATCTCCAAGAACATCGAGGCGAACATGGTATTGAGAATCAAAGAGAGAGAAAAAGCCATCTAGCTACTAGCTATGGACCCGTAGGTCTGAAATAAACTACTCACGCTTGATCGAAAGGGAAATAGAGTTGATTTAGAAGCCCTCCGTGATCGAATCACCCTCCGGCGGGACGCCGGAAAAGGCCCCTAGATGGGATCTCACGGGTACAGAAGGTTGCGGCGGTGGAAAAGTGTTTTTGTGGATGCCCCTGTTGGTTTGGGGATATATGGGTGTATATAGGCAAAAGAATTAGGTCAGGAGGTGCACGAGGGGCCCACAAGGGTGGGGGGCACGCCCTTCGTCCTTGTGGCCGCCTCGTGGCTCCTCCGACTTCATCTCCAAGTCTCCTGGTTGTCTTCTGGTCCAAGAAAAATCATCGCGAAGGTTTTATTCCGTTTGGACTCCGTTTGGTATTCCTTTTCTGCAAAACTCAAAAACAAGGAAAAACAGGAACTTACACTGGGCTCTAGGTTAATAGGTTAGTCCCAAAAATAATATAAAATAGCGTATTAATACATATAAAACATCCAAAACAGATAATATAATAGCATGGAACAATAAAAAATTATAGATACATTGGAGACGTATCACACGCCGGAAAGCCATCCACGAAGGCATCTTCCAGAGTCCTCAGAGCACCTATGGTTTTATCTGCAGGTTCATTGAAGAGCTTGAGCTGATAAAAGAACCAGCACAACAAAGCTCAATATGAGTGATAGCTGCAGGGCATGCCAGCGTCCAGCGTCCAAAACCCCCTCCGTTGGGCTTCACAAAAATCCACGTCGATGCTGCTTGTCGTCGCGGAACAGGGGGGACAGCAGCGGCAGTGTGTAGAGATGCCAATGGAAACTTCTTGGGAAGCTCAGTTCTTTGCATAGCATGGGTGGATGATCCGGTTATCATGGAGACAATTGCATGCAGGGAGGCTCTTGCCCTTGCTCAAGATCTAAACCTCCATGATGTGGTAGTGGCGTCAGATGCAAAGAATGTCGTTTGTGAAATCAACAATTCATGTCAAGGACCGAATGACGCAATAGCCTATTACCTCGGTTTAGTAGTACTTTTACTTTTGAGTGTCGTGCCGCTAATGTTGAGGCACATAGTTTAGCCAAGCATGCCTTTTCTTTGGGTCTGGGACACCATGTGTGGTTTGGCCAATCCCACGATCAATGATGTATCCCATAGATTGTGGCTTTTCTGAATAAAGCTTGGTATTACTGCTCAAAAAAAGCAAGCAATGTGATTACTCAAAAAAATGAAAAAAAGCAAGCAATGCGCATGATTTCAAAACCTGCTAGAACTACGCACTGCAAAAGTATACCAATACACATGTATACGTAGCAAATGTGTTTAATTCTGGTTGTGGTACAACCCCCTCTCCCCTACAAACAGTATGATCATTTGATCATAAAGTATACCCACCTTCATATGTGTCACATACGAAATCTTAACATCTTGGTTTTCTTCCACCCACTTTAACCAACTAGGACAACTCACTTCTTGTGCCTGCTTAGACCATCCACATGCATGGTTACCGAATCCGGCCCCTCATGCGCTCGTGAACGCACTTCCACGGGCACTGACCGGGCACTTCTCAAATAACTCTCTCTGCATCTGAACACCTTATATATGAAATCCTAAAACCATACAAACCATGCAAAGAAAACATCTACGTAGTACGTAGATTAACAATCCTCGACATGCTACTCGTTGTTGTCGGACATGTCTACTATCTCCGGGCTCCAAGTACATGGGGGCAAACGCAACTCCGGCTCCTCCTCTTCCTCTGATGTCTACTACACAACCTTCTTCTTGTAGGCGTTGTTGGGCCTCCAAGTGCAGAGGTTTGTAGGACAGCAACAAATTTCCCTCAAGTGGATGACCTAAGATTTATCAATCCGTGGGAGGCGTAGGATGAAGATGGTCTCTCTCAAGCAACCCTGCAACCAAATAACAAAGAATCTCTTGTGTCCCCAACACACCCAATATAATGGTAAATTGTATAGGTGCACTAGTTCGGCGAAGAGATGGTGATACAAGTGCAATATGGATGGTAGATATAGGTTTTTGTAGTCGGAAAATATAAAAACAGCAAGGTAACTAATGATAAAAGTGAGCACAAACGGTATTGTAATATGTTGAAACAAGGCCTAGGGTTCATACTTTCACTAGTGCAAGTTCTCTCAACAATAATAACATAATTGGATCATATAACTATCCCTCAACATGCAACAAAGAGTCACTCCAAAGTCACTAATAGCGGAGAACAAACGAAGAGATTATGGTACGAAACCACCTCAAAGTTATCCTTTCTGATCGATCTATTCAAGAGTCTGTAGTAAAATAACATGAAGCTATTCTTTCCGTTAAATCTATCATAGAGTTCGTACTAGAATAACACCTTAAGACACAAATCAACCAAAACCCTAATGTCACCTAGATACTCCAATGTCACCTCAAGTATCCGTGGGTATGATTATACGATATGCATCACACAATCTCAGATTCATCTATTCAATCAACACAAAGAACTTCAAAGAGTGCCCCAAAGTTTCTAACGGAGAGTCAAGACGAAAACATGTGCCAACCCCTATGCATAAGTTCATGTGGTCACGGAACTCGCAAGTTGATCACCAAAACATACATCAAGTGGATCACATGATATCCCATTGTCACCACAGATAAGCACGTGCAAGACATATATCAAGTGTTCTCAAATCCTTAAAGACTCAATCCGATAAGATAACTTCAAAGGTACAACTCAATTCATCACAAGAGAGTAGAGGGGGAGAAACATCATAAGATCCAAATATAATAGCAAAGCTCGCGATACATCAAGATGTATCACCTCAAGAACACGAGAGAGAGATCAAACACATAGCTACTAGTACATACCCTCAGCCCCGAGGGAGAACTACTCCCTCCTCATCATGGACAGCACCTGGATGATGAAGATGGCCACCGTAGAGGGATTCCCCCCTCCGGCAGGGTGCCGAAACGGGTCTAGATTGGTTTTCGGTGGCTACGGAGGCTTCTGGCGGCGGAACTCCCGATCTGTTCTATTCCTTGATGTTTTTAGGGTATATGGATATATATATAGGCGAAAGAAGTTGGTCCGGGGAGCCACGAGGGGCCCACGAGGGTGGGGGGCACGCCCAGGGGGTAGGCGTGCCTCCCTGCCTCGTGGCCACCTTGAAGCTTCCTTGACTTCAACTCCAAGTCTCCTGGATCACGTTCGTTCCAAAAATCACGCTCCCGAAGGTTTCATTCCATTTGGACTCTGTTTGATATTCCTTTTCTGTGAAACACTGAAACAAGGGAAAAACAGAAACTGGCACTGGGCTCTAGGTTAATAGGTTAGTCCCAAAAATAATATAAAAGTGTTTAATAAAGCCCATAAACATCCAAAACAGATAATATAATAGCATGGAACAATCAAAAATTATAGATACGTTGGAGACGTATCAAGCATCCCCGAGCTTAATTCCTGCTCGTCCTCGAGTAGGTAAATGATAAAAACAGAATTTTTGATGTGGAATGCTACCTAACATAATCATCAATGTAATCTTCTTTATTGTGGCATAATGTTCAGATCCATAAGTGTCGGAGTAAATAGCCATGGGTAGCCTAGCCGGCTTCCCGTGGCCCTTCTGAAAAAATTACGAGCCCGTTCGGCTCTCAAGAATCCAAGACATGGGGCCGCCTTCCCCTCGCTGGCTGTCACCCAGGCCGGCTTTCGGAAGGCGGCCCGACTTTAGCCCTCATGAAGAAAGCCATGGGATGCCGACTCCAAGAAGCCGACAGCGAGGAGGCCGACTCCAAGAAGCCGGCCGCGAGGATGCCGACTCCGAGAAGCCGGCCCCCATAAAGCGGTCGAGACCGTACCCTCAAAGTTTGCACCCACCTAACGGAGATGTGACGGGGCGTGGCTACAGTGGAGCCTGCCACCCCCGAATCCCGGAGCGCGCCTGGCACAGTGTGCCGTACGGGTGGCCATGACCCGTCCGGCGCGGCACTGTTGCCACACTGACCCTGATGTCATCCACGACGGATTACCAGTACGGCCACGGGCGATGGGCCCCCTCAGGCAGAGAGACACCTGAAGGCGGCCTGGCCTCCCCCAGTCGGCCCGAGACGAAGCCGATTCTCTCCAGCCGGCTTGCCACCCCCTCGAAGGAGATGCCCCATTAAGGAGACAAGACGCGGTGAGGCTACAGTGGCCACCCGCCGGACGGCAGCACTGTAGCCATGCTTACCTCGGCGAAGCCCTCGTCACCAAGATTGAGCAACAGCAACCAGGCGGCGGGCCCCAGCAGCCGGCGCAGAAGCCGGAGAGCGAAGACACAGACGGCTGGGCCCCACGCCCAACCGGATTACCATTGTACCCCCGGGGGGTAGGCCTATATAAACCCCCCGGGACACCCATGCAAAGGGTTGGACCCTCAGCTAGTTTTAGACACCACACCAGGAGAAGAAGCAAGCTAGCCGTGCCCTTCTTCCTCCTCCCACCAAACAGCTCAAGGAGCATTGTGTAGCTACTTGTCCATCTAGTGATCATGCGGAGACCCCGCAGAGCAGCAGTAGGGGTGTTATCTCCACGGAGAGCCCCGAAGCTGGGTAAGATTCGCCGGTGTGCATGTCTTCGCCTCATCCCGTTTCCAGGCACCGGCGACGTCTTACTGGCTCCCACAATGATAAGCCACCCGTTGGCATATGTCGCACCTACCACCCGACATTTGGCGCCCACCATGGGGCCAGGTGCACCGTCGTCCAGAGACCTGTTCTGGACGGGAACCCTCTTCCTCCCCCGCGAGCGTAGCCAGCCCGGCACGCCCGATGGCGCTTGCCACGACGCGCTGCAAGGCGTCACCAACGCCTGCGTAGCGAGCAGCCTCGCTGATCTCCTAGACAAGACCCTCATCTCCGATGAGCTCGCTTCCGATGCGGGCACCGACCACCTTGCCCACCTCCTCGGCCAGCTTCATGTCTCCAGCGAGCCCGCTGTGGATCTGGAGTCGGTTGGCTCCACCGATCCGATGCCTGTCGGCTCCGACACGGCCTTGTTCGACACCTTCCCCACCAACGTCGCGATCTACGACAACCCGCTTCCCCGAGCCGGTGGCTACGACGATGTCACCACCGAGGTGATGGTCATCGGCCACGATGGCACTGCTAACGAGAGCGCCCACGACGCCCCGCACGCGGCGGCCCATGACTTGTCCACCCCCCTCCCGGCTGATGCCGATGACGAAGCACTGGAAGAGCGCCGCCTCGCCCTCCTCGCAGAGGGCCGAAGGCTGGCTTCTGTGAGACGCCTCACCGAGGCCTACCAGCGCGAAGCTGACCGCGCCGCCTTCGGCACGCCGGCCCCGGGCAGGCCGAGCCGGGCCGGCATTGTCAAGCAATGCGGCGCCGTCATCGCCGACACGTTAGGAGTCGACCGCCCAGTCTACGCCACTCCACTCGAGAATCTGTGCGCTGCCCAGGCGGCCGTAGACGAGCTAAACGGACTGGGGGCCGAAGAACTCCCCCACATGACCCGACGCATCCAGCAGCTGATCGATGCAGCCGCGCAGCGGCACGATTCCGACGCCCGCGCGGAAAGCCCTCCCCCGCGCCGAGATCACGGCGCGACGTCCCGGACGCCGACTGCGGGCAGAGACCACGTGCGGCGCGAGAAAGAGCCGGCTGCCAGCCGAAGCCAAACCCGGATCTCCATCGAGCGAGACGCGGATGGCCATCCCCGAGCCATGGAATGGCGGGGCAACCCGCCTCCGCCTCGACCCTGTGGAGAGAGATATCCCACCCCGCCGCCAGTGGCGCACCCGACTCTCAGCCGCCGACTAGGTCGCCGCGAAGGAGTCGGCAAGAACAACGCCCGCCATCGGATCGACCGCCTGGCGCGATCCCTGGCGTTGGAAGAAGAAGACGATGTCGGCCCACCCTATTTCGACCCTCGCATCCGTGACGAGCCTTTCCCCAAAGTGTTCTCGCTCCCAAGAGACACGCCCAAGTACAACGGCTCCGTGAAGCCGGAAGATTGGTTGATCGACTACTCCACGACTGTCAGCATAGCCACGGCAACCGGCGTGTTGCCGTGAAGTACGTGCCCCTCATGCTGCAAGGCACGGCGCGAACCTGGCTCAACAGCCTCAAGCCTCTCAGCATCAACAGATGGCTAGATTTCACTGAAGCTTTCATCCGCAACTTCACCAGCACCTACAAGCGGGCTCCCAAGCCCCCACAACTCTCCTTGTGCATACAAGGCCCCGCTGAGTCCACTCGCGACTACCTCACGCGTTGGGCCGAGCTCCGCAACTCTTGCGAAGGGGTGCACGAGGTGCAGGCCATAGAATACTTCACAGCCGGGTGTCGAGAAGGCACCCTCCTCAAGCACAAGCTCCTCTGCGATGAGCCGACTACCCTCGACGAGCTTCTGGACATAGCGGACAAGTACGCCACCGCCGACTCCTCAATGAAGACCGAGCTCCGGGTAGACGCGTCCGGAAAAGTACTCAATCCGACGCCCAAGACACCGGCTGGTGATTCCGGCCGACGCCCCCACTCGAACGACCACAAGCGCAAGGGCCCCGCGCCGCCTCCCGCCAGTCGGCAGGTGGCCACAGTCGAAGACGCGCCGCCTGAAGGGTGACCCGCACCCAAGAAGCCCAAGGGCGGCCGTCCGGCTTGGCAGCCGGCCTTCTCCTACGAGCAAACTCTCGACGCCCCGTGCAAGTTCCACAGCGGCGTGAAGCCGTCTAACCACACAACCCAAAAGTGCCATTGGCTCACCCGAATCTCCAAAGGCGAGGGGCTCGCGCCGCCTCCGCCTGCCGGCCCGCCGCCTCCGGCCCCGCCGCCTCCGGCCGCTCGGCCCGCAGTCGGAGCCGTGCACGACGAATTCCCCGACGAGCAAGCAACCTACATCGTCTTTACAAGCCAGCCCGAAGACCGACGCAGCAAACGCTGAGAGCACCAGGAAGTCAGCGTGGTTGCTGCCAACCCCGTCGGACACATGCATTAGTCAGAAAAACCCATCAGCTGGAGCCGGGCCGACCATCCAGAGGTGATGCCGTCTCCCGGCTCTTATGCGTTGGTCCTGGAAGCCACCCTTGCAACGGACAGACGCGCCGCCCTCTTCTCCCGCGTGCTGATAGATGGCGGGAGCAGCATCAACATCCTGTACCGTGACACCCTGGAGAAGCTAAATGTCAAGACGAAGCAGCTCATGCCTACTCGGACAGTGTTCCATGGCATCGTACCCGGCCTGTCCTGCGCCCCCATTGGCAAGATCAAGATTGATGTACTTTTTGGGGAGAAGGAGCATTTCCGCCGGGAAGCGATCTGGTTCGAAGTGGTGGACCTGGAGAGCCCTTACCATGCATTGCTTGGCCGGCCTGCCTTGGCCAAATTCATGGCAGTTCCCCACTATGCATACCTCAAGATGAAGATACCAAGCACCAAAGGCGTCATCACCGTAGCCGGCGATTACAAGAAGTCCTCTGAGTGCGTTGTAGCCAGCAGCCGGCTGGCCGAGTCCCTTGTGATTGCCGAAGAAAAGAAGATGTTGGACCGGGTCGTGGCCATAGCCGGCAAGCAGTCGGCCGTGTCCCCCGATCCCAAGGAGCATGATGCTCAAGGATCTTTCCAGCCGGCCAAGGAGACGAAGAAGATACCTCTTGACCCCGAGCACCCAGAGAGGTTTGCCGTCATCGGGGAAAGCCTGAAAAACAAATAGGAAGGCGAGCTCGCCGATTTCCTCCGTGAGAATCGGGACGTCTTTGCATGGTCCCCCAAGGACATGCCGGGAGTTCCGAGGAAATTCGCCGAGCACAAACTGCACGTTCAAGAAGACGCAAAGCCAGTCAAACAACCCCTTCGCCGACTGTCGGAGGAGAAACGCAGGATTGTGGGAGAGGAGATAGCCCGGCTCCTGGCAGCCGGCTTCATTATGGAAGTTTTCTTTCCAGAGTGGCTCGCCAACCCGGTCCTTGTGCTAAAGAAGAACAACAAGTGGCGCATGTGTATAGACTACACAAGCCTCAACAAGGCTTGCCCCAAAGATCCCTTTGCCATGCCAAGGATTGACCAAGTGATAGACTCCACGACCGGATGCGAGCTGTTGAGTTTCTTGGATGCTTACTCAGGATATCACCAGATAAAGCTAGATCCGGACGACCGCCTGAAGACCGCCTTCATCACGCCATTTGGAGCCTTCTGCTACCTGACTATGACATTCGGCTTAAGAAATGCCGGTGCCACTTTTCAGCGTTGCATGCAGAAGTGCCTCCTCAAGCAACTCGGCAGAAACGCTCACGTCTACGTAGACGACATTGTGGTGAAGACGGAGAAGCGCGGCACCTTGCTGGAAGACCTCAAAGAAACATTTGAGAACCTACGCCGGTTCCAAATCAAGCTCAACCCCGAGAAATGCGTGTTCGGAGTGCCAGCCGGCCAGCTCCTAGGCTTCCTGGTCTCCGAACGCGGCATCGAATGCAACCCGGTGAAGATCAAGGCCATCGAGAGAATGGCGATCCCCACCAAGCTTCGAGACATCCAAAAGTTCACCGGATGCTTGGCCTCCTTGAACCGCTTCATCAGCCGGCTCGGAGAGAAAGCTCTCCCCCTCTACCGCCTCATGAAGAAGAGCACTCACTTCGATTGGAATGACCAGGCCGATCAAACTTTTCACGAGCTGAAGAAGATGCTGGCCACGCCGCCCGTCCTAGCGGCACCGACTGAGAAAGAGCCCATGCTCCTTTACATTGCCGCAACCAGCCGGGTGGTCAGCACCGTCATCGTAGTCCAACGCCCAGAAGAAGGCCGAGCCCAGCCGGTCCAGAGGCTGGTGTATTATTTGAGCGAGGTGCTGTCCGCTTCAAAGCAGAACTACCCGCACTACCAGAAGATGTGTTACAGCGTGTACTTCACCGCCAAGAAGCTGAAGCCCTACTTTCAAGAGCATCTCGTCACGGTCGTATGCACCGCCCCGCTGGCCGAGATCATAGGCATCCGGGACGCATCCGGCCAGGTGGCGAAATGGGCCATCGAGCTGGCCCCTTACGCAATCTTCTACCAGCCCCGCACCGCCATCAAGTCCCAAGCACTATCCGACTTCCTCGTCGACTGGGCCAAGACCCAGTACCTGCCGCCAGCTCCCGACTTCACCCATTGGCGCATGCACTTTGACGGGTCCAAGATGCACACCGGCTTGGGAGCCGGCGTCATCTTTACCTCTCCCAAAGGCGACAAGCTCAGATACACACTGCAGATTCACTTTGCCGCCTCCAACAACGTGGCCGAGTACGAGGCGCTCATACACGGGCTCCGGCTTGCCAAAGAACTCGGCATTCGCCGGATCCTATGTTATGGCGACTCGGACTTGGTGGTCCAACAATCATCCGGCGACTGGGACGCCAAGGACGCAAATATGGCGAGCTACCGCTTCCTGGTTCAACAACTCAGCGGATACTTTGAAGGATGCGAGTTCCTCCATGTACCGCGAGCCGACAACGAGCCAGCCGATGCCCTGGCTCGAATAGACTCCACTCGACAAGCAATACCAACCGGCGTCGCTCTACAACGCCTCCTCAAGCTGTCCATCAAGCCGTCTCCAGAGTCCGATTCCATCTTCGTGTCGCCTGACCCCGACGCGGCCGGGTCCGGCTCGAAGAACCAAGCAGGCGACCCCGGGGCTTCAGTAGTCGGCCCGGGGACTTCGGCAACCGGCGCGGGGACTGCCACACCCGGCTCGGGGACTGCCGTAGCCGGCCCGGGGACTGCACCAGCACAACAGCCGGCGGCCGACTCCAGCATTTCACCACCCAACCCGCCCGCCCTGGTGGCAGTAGCCACATTGGCAGTAGGAGAAGTTGCGGCTCCGTCATGGGCTCAGTCCATCCTCAACTTCCTAGTAAACCAAGATCTGCCGGCTGACGAAGCAGAGGCAAGACAAGTCCAACGTCGAGCCGGAGCATACGCAATCGTCAACAGAGAGCTCGTCAAGCACAGTGTCACCGGAGTCCTCCAACGGTGCGTCGAGCAAGAGAAGGGCATTGCAATCCTCAGAGACATTCACCAGGGAGAATGCGGCCACCATGCAGCTTCAAGATCACTCGTCGCCAAAGCTTTCCGCCATGGTTTCTTCTGGCCGACCGCTTTGGATGACGCCAAAGAATTAGTCAAATATTGCAAAGGGTGCCAACTCTTCAGCTCCAAGCAACACATGCCGACTTCGGCACTCAAGACCATTCCCCTCACCTGGCCCTTCGCCGTTTGGGGACTGGACATGGTGGGCTCATTCAAGACAGCACGCGGCGGCATGACGCATTTGCTCGTCGCCGTGGACAAATTCACCAAGTGGATTGAGGCAAAGCCGATCAAGAAGCTGAATGGGCCGACTGCTGTGACATTCATCGCAGACATAACAACTCGGTACGGCGTGCCACACAGCATCATCACTGACAATGGCACAAATTTTTCCAAAGGAGCCTTGGCACGTTTCTGCGCAGCCCAAGGTATCCGGCTGGACTTAGCGTCCGTCGCCCACCCGCAGTCAAATGGCCAGGTCGAGCGAGCCAACGGCCTCATCCTCTCCGGCATCAAGCCTCGACTGGTCGTACCTCTGGAGCGTTCAGCCGGCTGTTGGCTCGATGAGCTGCCGGCTGTCCTCTGGAGTCTGTGCACTACACCAAACAAGTCAACCGGCTTCACCCCTTTCTTCCTTGTGTATGGTGCCAAGGCGGTCATCCCAACTGACATCGAGTTCGACTCGCCTCGAGTAACCATGTACACGGAAGCGGAGGCCAAGGAAGCACGAGAAGACGGCGTCGACCTGCTAGAAGAAGGCCGGCTGTTAGCCCTCAGCCGGTCTGCCATCTACCAGCAGGGCCTACGCCGCTACCACAGCCGGAAGGTCAAGCCAAGATCCTTCCAAGAGGGCGATCTTGTGCTCCGGCTGATCCAGTGAACAGCCGGCCAGCACAAGCTCTCGGCCCCTTGGGAGGGCCCCTTTGTCATCAGCAGAGCCTTAGGCAACGACTCCTACTACCTGATCGACGTACAGAAGCCGAAGGCACGAAAGAGAGACAACTCCGGCAAGGAGTCGGAACGACCATGGAACGCCAACCTCCTTCGAAGATTTTACAGTTGAAATGCAGTATGTATCACGCTAACTTTCGTATTAAGTACGAGACAATAGGCCCCCCGAGGAGGGCTCGAGGACTGCCATCTCTTATCTATGAATGAAAATTATCATGCTTATGACCTTGTCATTTCATTTACTTGTTCCGTCCGGCACCGGGTTCGACTAGTCGGCCCGGGGACTAGTCGACTGGAGTTATATTAGAAGTCCTACCCGCGGTTAGACAAGTAGTGTGCCGACACCCAGGCTTAGCTCTTGCCAAAGTCGCAGTTTGAAGAACCGGCTGTCCGGCTGGCAAGAGTCCAAAGCAGGAAAGGATGCCCACACGAAAAATGGCCAGGGACCAACGGACTAATATAACGAAAGCCGGTTTGCCGCCTACCACCGACCGACTACCAGAGTAGCCGGCCGGCCTGTTTCCATTCACTTCACTTCAATCCAAGAAAGCTCGAGTACTGGCCTCCCCAAAGAGGGAAGGCGGCAAAGGAAAAAGCCCAAGGATAAAAAGCATACGCGAATGGAAACCAAACATGCACATAATAATATTTACATAAAAGACCTCCAAGAGGTCAGCATTCAACATAGTTTGGATACACCCCCAGTGGGTGGAACTGCGAAAACCAAATAAAAATTGTTCAAAAGACAACAAGCAGGAAAAATAAGGACGGTAGGTCAAGCTGGCAGAGCAACCGACGAGCCGGGCTGGTTGGCGGAGACGGTTGTGCCGGCTGAAGGAGCGGCCGGCTGGTGAAGCTCGGCTTGATCACCGCCTCCCGCAGAGGGCGCGCTTCCACGCGCCTTGTTGCTGGAGGCACGGTCGGCTTGAGGTCGGCCGGTTGTTCCACCAGCCGGCTCGACGTCTTCACCGTCCTCCTCTTCGTCATCCTCGCCCTCGTCGCTGGAGGCGGTCTCCTCCGCCGAGTCCTCGCCTACCGCCGGGTTCAGCCCAAACCACTCCTCCGGCTGGGCAACACCATCATCGTCGATTTCGGGTGCGAAAACACTGATGTCGGTGCACTCGGCGATCGTCGAAGCACGCTAGGCGATAGCCGGCCTCACCTCCTCCAGCTCCGCGTCGGCTCAGCCCTGGGTACCAAGCCCGAACGAACTCCAACGCCCGCCCGGCTCCGAGGCGGGCCGCCGACGCCTTCCAAGCCTCAAAGCGACCGACTGCGACCTCCAGCCAGTCGGCAGTCCGGCTTGGGGTGCGGGGGATCGTCTCGCCGGGCCAGAGGGCAGCCAACACCTGCGCCCCGGCACGTTGGAGCCGGCGAAGCATCCGATGAGCCGGCTGCAGCCACGCCTGGACAGCTAAGAGCTGCTCCTCAAGCGTCCGGTTCGCGTCCGGCGCGATGTTAGCCCCCGCCTGACGGCGCGCCTCACGATGGGCCTCGATGCTTTGGGCGGCGAAGGCGGAGTAGCTAGGAAAGTAGTCTGCACAAGAAAATAGGCAGCAACACAAGTTAGGCCAAAAACCAGGCGCCAAGGGGCAGGAGAGGAGCGAGGAAGGCAGCTTACCGTCGATCAAGTCTTCGATGCGGCCGAAGCCTTCGTCCAGTGCTCGCCGAGTCTCAGCCCAGCTCGCCGCCTCGGTCTCAAACTCTGCCTTCAGGGCGGCCTCGCTATCCTGCGCTTTCTGCAGGGCCGCCTTGTGGCTCTTCTCTTGGTCAGCCAGCTTCTTGGCCAGGCGGTCACGCTCCTGGACCAAGGCTGTGTACTCAGCATCCTTGGTATGAAGGGCGGCCCGCGCTTCGCCGAACTCCTTCCTCAAGTCGGCGTTGGCCCCTGAAGACAAAGAAGAAGAAAAACCAATAAGGAAAAGGTCATCAAGGAAGATCCGACCCGACTGCTCAGCAGTCGGCCCGAATCTCGGGGACTACACCCAGTGGGTGCGCTGATGCGCCCCCACAGGAAGACAGACAAAGATCAAACACTTACTTCGGCTGTCGGCCAGGTCATCGGTCCTCCGACTCAACTCCCGAGTCTGGGAGTTGAAGGCGGCAACACGGGAGTTGTGATATTCCTAGAAGTTCATACAGGAAGCAAAAATAAGACAGTCGTCAAGAAAGTTCCGACCCGACTGCGCAGCAGTCGGCCCGAATCTCGGGGACTACACCCAGTGGGTGCGCTGACGCGCCCCCACGGAAGAAATCAAGAGATCAAAGTGGCCAAGAATGAAGGGCTTACTCGGATGGCGGCTCGCGTCGACAGGAACTCCTGGGTGAACTGCTGCAGCAGGGCGGCTTGAGCTTGAAGCCGGCTCCGGACCCCTTGAGCCGCCACATTCAGCTCGTCAGTCCCCCCGCTGGGAGTCCACTCGGACGTGGCGGTGCTGGCCGCCTCCAGATCCTCCGCCGACTGGCCTGCGCCCGCGACTCGGCGCGACTCCGGCGGAGCGGCGCCTCCCCCTGCGCGCCGACGCGTCACCGGCTCCACCTCGAGGCCGGCTCCGCCCTCCGGCTCACCCCCGGCAGGCTCCTCTGGCGCCGCCGACGATTGGCTGCCTTGGCCCGCCCCGGTTGGCGCTGCCGGCGGTGCTCTCCCCGCGAAGAACATGGGGTCCTCCCTCCTCTCCGTCAGCGGTGGGTCTTGGACGATCTCCTCCGCCAAGGGCAATGGGGTGTCAGGGGCCACGGCTCAGAGGGGAATGGCGAGCAGCGGAGGCTAGTCGCGCGAGCCCTCCGCCTCCGTCCCCGCGGTCGCCGCCTCCGCCTGGGCCTCGGCCGCCGCGTCGGCCTGCTCCCTCACCGCCTGGGCGGCCGCTTTTTCCGCCGCCTCACGCTCCTCGCGCGCCTCGCGGGCGTTCCACTCCGTGGCCTCCCTGAGGTCGGCGCGGGGGTCCACGCGGCGGGAGCTCGAAGACCCTCCAGCCGGTCCCACTATGGAGCCGCCCAGACCCTGCTCAAGGGAAAGCGGCGCCCTGTCCAGCAAGCGGGAAAGGGTTAAGAAGAATTTTCGAATAAGAGAGAACGATGCAAAGCATGCGACAAAGCAATCAACGACTTACGCTGAGATCGCCTGAGGCTGCTTCACCGCCTTGCGGAAGTGGGCCGCTTTCGCAGCCGCCTCATCTTGCTTGGTCGCCGCGGTGGAGGCTTTGGACTTCTTCGGCCGACTGCCAAAGAGGCCTGAAGCGGCCCGGCGCTTCTGTGCGCCGCCGCCTGCAGCCGGCACGAGCCCGCGCCCTGATAGTCGGCCGCCGGTTGGCGACGCGGGGCGACTTCGGCTTCAGCATCATCCGGCCAGTCCTCGAAGCTGGCGGTAAGCCTTGAGCCCCCGGGCTCGGCGTCGTCCCCCACGACGGCGTCTTCTATGGCGGCCGCCCCCAAATCCAGGTCGTCGACGTCGTCCGCCGTGCGGTCGGGGGCGTACTGGCGTTCTATCCCCGCTGCCCCGATCGTCGGCGGGAGAAGGGGGTTCTGCTAAGAAGAACCGGCCGATCAAAAGCCGGCCATCATAAAGTCGGCTACCAACGAAAAGAAGAAAGAGAGGAAGGCTTACCACGGGCGGAGGGTTGGCACGAGAATACGGCGCCTTGCCGTATCGCCAGGCTTCGGCGAGCTTGCAGTTGGAGATGTAATTTACCATGTACGATACCTCCACATGAGGCATCTCCCTGGTGCTCAGCCGGCTTGGGTCGAAACGGCCGCTCATCTGACACATCATGTGGGGCCGGCTTTGGAGAGGAGATACCCGGTGCTCCACGAAGGCGGCCACCAAGTCGGCCCCGCTCAGGCCTTCCGACTAGATCATCACCCAAAGACGGGAGACGGCAGCGTTCCCGGCCTGAGACAGCGACCGGGGCCGGAAACTCCATGAGGGCTGCCTCCCAGCCGGCGGGCCGGCTACGTAAGCCGGCAGGTTGATGTAGTCTCCTTGCTCGGTGATGTTCTTCACATAGAAGTATGACTTCTGCCAGATCTTCACTGACTGGATCAGGGGGATGGGCGGGAATGGGTTGTTCTTGCCCGCCCTCCTCATGGCGATGAAGGCCCCGTAGGGGGCGGGCACGCCTGCGACGACGGTGCCGAGTTTGCTCTGGAAGAACTCCCCCCAGAGCTCCAGCGTGGGGAGCAGCCCCAAGAAACCTTCGCAGAGGGAGACGAAGGCCGACGGAAGCATCACCGCATTGGGCGTGAGGTGATGCGGCTGAAGGTTGTAGAACTCTAGGAAGGAGCGCAAAAATCCGCTCGCCGGAAGGCCGAAGCCGCGCAGGAAGTGCGAGCGGAAGACGACCCATTCGCCCTCCTCTGGTGCCGGCAAGATCTTTATCTCTGGCGCCAGGCGGACCCGCACGAGGTTGGCGTCGGGCAGGCGCTGAGTCTGGCGGAGGAACTCAACATGGTCCTCGTGGACGTTGGAGCCGTCCCACGAGCTCGACGGCGCCATGGGAGCAAGACGATGTGGCGGCGCGGCGGCGCTGAGACGGGAGGCTGCGGCGGCGACGAGAGGAAGAAAGTAGGACGAGAAGGGGCGGAGCGAGGGAGAGTGTGCGAACCTCTGTCGCTCCCCCTCCTCCCCTAACTTATAGGCTCGCGTGGCGGAGCCGAGGAGGCGCGGCGTGGGGAAACGTGGGGGTCGATCATGCCCACTCCCCCACGTCCCGCGTTTATTACGCCCTAATGGCGAAATAAAACCACCGCGGGAAGGCGAGCGGTCCATGTGGGCCACGGAAGATCCGCGCTCGAACTGAGGCCTGCGAGTGGCGGGCCCGGGCCTGCGGCGACGTCCCGTCGCGCGCGTGCGTTGGCAGGATTTCCTCGCCACGTGGCCCGCATTCCCGCCTACGAGAACCAGAGCTCACGGAAGTCGGCACGCACAAGCAAAGCCGGCCCCGCAGGATAGGAAGCTGACCAAGCTTCTCGTCCCCTTATCAGCCTCGAAGCTCGCTCAGCTTCGGGGACTACTGTCAGAGTAAATAGCCATGGGTAGCCTAGCTGGCTTCCCATGGCCCTTCTGAAAAAATTACGAGCCCATTCGGCTCTCAAGAATCCAAGACATGGGGCCGCCTTCCCCTCGCTGGCTGTCACCCAGGCTGGCTTTCGGAAGGCGGCCCGACTTTAGCCCTCATGAAGAAAGCCATGGGATGCCGACTCCAAGAAGCCGGCAGCGAGGAGGCCGACTCCAAGAAGCCGGCCGCGAAGATGCCGACTCCGAGAAGCCGGCCCCCATAAAGCGGTCGAGACCGTACCCTCAAAGTTTGCACCCACCTAACGGAGATGTGACGAGGCGTGGCTACAGTGGAGCCTGCCACCCCCGAATCCCGGAGCGCGCCTGACACAGTGTGCCGTACGGGTGGCCATGACCCGTCCGGCGCGGCACTGTTGCCACACTGACCCTGATGTCATCCACGATGGATTACCAGTACGGCCACGGGCGATGGGCCCCCTCAGGCAGAGAGACACCTGAAGGCGGCCTGGCCTCCCCCAGTCGGCCCGAGACGGAGCCGGCTCTCTCCAGCCGGCTTGCCACCCCCTCGAAGGAGACGCCCCATTAAGGAGACAAGACGCGGTGAGGCTATAGTGGCCACCCGCCGGACGGCATCACTGTAGCCATGCTTACCTCGGCGAAGCCCTCGTCACCAAGATTGAGCAACAGCAACCAGCCGGCGGGCCCCAGCAGCCGGCGCAGAAGCCGGAGAGCAAAGACACAGACGGCTGGGCCCCACACCCAGCCGGATTACCATTGTACCCCCGGGGGGTAGGCCTATATAAACCCCTCGGGACACCCATGCAAAGGGTTGAACCCTCAGCTAGTTTTAGACACCACACCAGGAGAAGAAGCAAGCTAGCCGTGCCCTTCTTCCTCCTCCCACCAAACAGCTCAAGGAGCATTGTGTAGCTACTTGTCCATCTAGTGATCATGCGGAGACCCCGCAGAGCAGCAGTAGGGGTGTTATCTCCACGGAGAGCCCCGAAGCTGGGTAAGATTCGCCGGCGTGCATGTCTTCGCCTCATCCCGTTTCCAGGCACCGGCGACGTCTTACTGGCTCCCACAATGATAAGCCACCCGTTGGCATATGTCGCACCTACCACCCGACAATAAGATTCAAGACAAAAGTTTAATATTGACATACAAATAATAATACTTCAAACATACTAACTAAGCAATCATGTCTTCTCAAAATAACATGGCCAAAGAAAGTTCATCCCTACAAAATCATATAGTTTGGTCATGCTCCATTTTTGTCACACAAGAATGCTCTCATCATGCACAACCCCGATGACAAGTCAAGCAATTGTTTCATACTTTAGTAATCTCAAACTTTTTTCAACTTTCGCGCAATACATGAGCGTGAGCCATGGATATAGCACTATGCGTGGAATAGAATATAATGAGGGGGTTATGTGGAGAAGACAAAAAGGAGAAAGTCTCACATCGACGTGACTAATCAATGGGCTAGTGAGATGCCCATTAATTGATGTCAATGCAAGGAGTAGGGATTGCCATGCAACGGATGCACTAGAGCTATAAATGTATGAAAGCTCAACAAAAGAAACTAAGTGGGTGTGCATCCAACTTGCTTGCTCACGAAGACCTAGGGCACTTGAGGAGGCCCATTGTTGGAATATACAAGCCAAGTTCTATAATGAATAATTCCCACTAGTATATGAAAGTGACAAAACAAGAGACTCTCTATCATAAAGATCATGGTGCTACTTTGAAGCACAAGTGTGGAAAAAGGATAGTAGCATTGCCCCTTTTTATTTTATTTTTTATTTTTCTCCTTTTTTCTTTTTTTGGGCCTTCCTTTTTTTATTTGGCCTTTCTCTTTTATTTTTATTTTTTTGGGACAATGCTCTATTAATGATGATCATCACACTTCTATTTATTTACAACTCAATGATTACAACTCGATACTAGAACAAGATATGACTCTATATGAATGCCTCCGGCGGTGTACTGGGATGGGCAATGAATCAAGAGTGACATGTATGATAAATTGATAACCCACAAGTATAGGGGATCGCAACAGCTTTCGAGGGTAGAGTATTCAACCCAAATTTATTGATTCGACACAAGGGGAGCCAAAGAATATTCTCAAGTATTAGCAGCTGAGTTGTCAATTCAACCACATCTGGAAACTTAGTATCTGCAGCAAAGTGTTTAGTAGCAAAGTAATATGATAGTGGTGGTAGCGGCAACAAAAGTAAAGACAGCAAAAGTAATGTTTTTGGTATTTTGTAGTGATTGTAACAGTAGCAGCGGGAAAGTAAATAATCGTAAACCAGTATATGGAAAACTCGTAGGCACCGGATCAGTGATGGATAATTATGCCGGATGCGGTTCATCATGTAACATTCATAACATAGGGTGACACAGAACTAGCTCCAATTCATCAATGTAATGTAGGCATGTATTCCGTATATAGTCATACGTGCTTATGGAAAAGAACTTACATGACATCTTTTGTCCTACCCTCCCGTGGCAGCGGGGTCCTATTGGAAACTAAGGGATATTAAGGCCTCCTTTTAATAGAGAACCGGAACAAAGCATTAGCACATAGTGAATACATGAACTCCTCAAACTATGGTCATCACCGGGAGTGGTCCCGATTATTGTCACTTTGGGGTTGCCGGATCATAACACATAGTAGGTGACTATAGACTTGCAAGATAGGATCAAGAACTCACATATATTCATGAAAACATAATAGGTTCAGATCTGAAATCATGGCACTCGGGCCCTAGTGACAAGCATTAAGCATAGCAAAGTCATAGCAACATCAATCTCAGAACATAATGGATACTAGGGATCAAACCCTAACAAAACTAACTCGATTACATGATAAATCTCATCCAACCCATCACCGTCCAGCAAGCCTACGATGGAATTACTCACGCACGGCGGTGATCATCATGAAATTGGTGATGGAGGATGGTTGATGATGACGACGGCGACGAATCCCCCTCTCTGGAGCCCCGAACAGACTCCAGATCAGCCCTCCCGAGAGGTTTTAGGGCTTGGCGGCGGCTCCGTATCGTAAAACACGATGATTTCTTCTCTCTGATTTTTTCCCTCCGAAAGCAAATATATAGAGTTGGAGGTGGCATCGGAGGGCATCCAGGGGGCCCACGAGGTAGGGGGGCGCGCCCTAGGGGGGCGCCCCCCACCCTCGTGAGAAGGGTGTGGGCCCCCTGGTCTTCATCTTTGGCGAGGATTTTTTATTATTTTTTCTAAGATGTTCCGTGGAGTTTTAGGTCATTCTGAGAATATTTGTTTTCTGCACATAAAACAACACCGTGTCAATTCTGCTGAAAACATCGTCAGTCCGGGTTAGTTCCATTCAAATCATACAAGTTAGAGTCCAAAACAAGGGCAAAAGTGTTTGGAAAAGTAGATACGATGGAGACGTATCAACTTCCCCAAGCTTAAACCCTTGCTTGTCCTCAAGCAATTCAGTTGACAAACTGAAAGAAAGAAAGAAAAACTTTTACAAACTCTGTTTACTCTTGTTGTTGTAACTATGTAAGGCCAGCATTCAAGTTCTCAGCATAGATCATAACTAACCACATTTGCAATAATTCTCAGGTCTCACAATTACTCATATCAATAGCATAATCAACTAGCAAGTCATAATAATAAATCTCGGATGACAATGCATTCTCAAAACAATCATAATATGATATAACAAGATGGTATCTTGCTAGCCCTTTCTGAGACCGCAAAACATAAATGCAGAGCACCTTTAAAGATCAAGGACTGACTAGACATTGTAATTCATGGTAAAAGAGATCCAATCATAGTCATACCCAATATAAATTAATAGTGATGAATGCAAATGACGGTTGTGCTCTCCAGCTAGTGCTTTTTAATAAGAGGGTGATGACTCAACATAAAAGTAAATGGATATGCCCTTCGTAGAGGGAAGCAGGGATTTGTAGAGGTGCCAGAGCTCGGTTTTGAAATAGAGATAAATTGTATTTTGAGCGATATACTTTCATTGTCAACGTAACAACTAAGAGATGGCGATATCTTCCATGCTAAACACATTATAGGCGGTTCCCAAATAGAATGGTAAAGTTTATACTCCCCCTCCACCAACAAGCATCAATCCATGGCTTGCTCGAAACAACGAGTGCCTCCAACATACATCAGGTCCCAGGGGGAGTTTTGTTTGCAATTAATTTTGATTTAGTTTGCATAAAGCATGGGACTGGGCATCCCGGTGACCAGCCATTTTTTCGTGAGTGAGGAGCGGAGTCCACTCCTCTTGAGAATAACCCGCCTAACACGGAAGATAAGGACAACCTTGGTTGATACATGAGCTATTCGAGCATACAAAACAAAATGTTTATTTGAAGGTTTAGAGTTTGACACATACAAATTTACTTGGAACGGCAGGTAGATACCGCATATAGGAAGGTATAGTGGACTCATCTGGAATAACTTTGGGGTTTAAGGGATTGGATGCACAAGCAGTATTCCCGCTTAGTACAGGTGAAGGTTAGCAAAAGACTGGGAAGCGACCAACTAGAGAGCGACAACAGCCATGTACATGCATTAAAATTAATAAATATTGGATGCAAGCATGAGTAGGATATAATCTACCATGAACATAAATATCGTGAAGGCTATGTTGATTTTGTTTCAACTACATGCGTGAACATGTGCCAAGTCAAGTCACTTAAATCACTCAAAGGAGGATACCACCCCATCATACCACATCATAATCATCTCAATAGCATGTTGGCACACAAGGTAAATCATTATAACTCATAGCTAATCAAGCATGGCACAAGAGACTATGATCTCTAATTGTCATTGCAAACATGTTTATTCATAATAAGCTGAATCAAGAACGAGGGACTCATATTTACAAAAACAAAAGAGGTCGAGTTCATACCAGCTTTTTTCATCTCAGTCAGTCCATCATATATCATCATAATTGCCTTTCACTTGCACGACCGAATGGTGTGAATAATAATAAGAGTGTATGTGCATTGGACTAAGCTGGAATCTGCGAGCATTCAATAAACAGGAGAAGACAAGGCAATATGGGCTCTGGGTTAAATCAACAATAATGCATATAAGAGCCACTTCAACAATTTAATGATGGTCTTCTCCTACTGACCCCCAAAGAAAAGAAATAAAACTATTTACACGGGAAAGCTCCCAACAAGCAAAAGAAGAACGGGAAATATTTTGGGTTTTCTTTTTAATTATTACTACTATAGCAGGAAAATAAACTACTACTATTTTTTTGTTTTTTCTTAAGGTTTAACAAACACACAAGAAGAAAACAGGAAAAAGAAAATAAACTAGCATGGATATTACAGTGAAAAAGTATGAGCACTGACATCTAGAAATGAGTGTGTGTGAACATAAATGCAATGTCGGTGAGAAATACGTACTCCCCCAAGCTTAGGCTTTTGGCCTAAGTTGGTCTATGGCCACAACTGCCTGGCAGATATCCATAATAATAGATGTTGGGGTCGTACTGTGATGAGGAAAAATAGTTGGGATCATACTGTGATGAAGAAGAGGACTCTGACTGCCACTGGCTGACAGTCATCTCTGGATCCCAAGAATAAACAGATTGTCGTGGAGGCTCATCTTGTGGCTCCTGTTCCGGGGCTGGTGCAGGATTCTTCTAAGCTTGGACGGCAGCCCACGTAACGAGGTAGGGTCCTACAAAATTAAACAAAGAAGGAGCAGGCAGGATAATAGTCTCATGATGATGTTTGTTAAAGAAAAATTGATACTTAAGCTCTCCTGCCCTATTCTTAACAATAAAATCATGTGCCACCATACTTTTATGATCTAGATAAACACGGGGCAGCACCTTTTCTTCCTTCTCAGCATGCCTAATAGGTATGTTAAAATGTGCAGCTAGGCGTGTGGCATAGACGCCTCCAAAGATGGGGCCTTTGGTACGGTTCATACTTAACTGTCTAGCAATAATACCGCCCATACTAAAAGTGTTATCACTGTATAAACCATGGTGCAGAATAATTATATCAGGGATACTAAGGTTTCCACAGTTTCCACGTCCAATTAAACAATGACTAGCAAATAATGCAAAGTAACGTAAAACAGGAAAAATGTATGCTAGTGATTCGTGCATCGGAATCCTTCCTAGTTTCTCCTACAGTGATAGTATCAATAAACCCAGCCACATCATCATAATGTGGTTCTTCTGTCTTGCCCTCAAAAGGGACTAAACAAATCCGACAGAAATCATAAAGTGACATCTCCTTATGCTCATCATATAAATGAAACTCCACCGTAGGTGGTGAGTTCCTAGAATGAAAATGAAAGTTTTGCACAAAAGTATTTGTGAGTAAGAGATAATGATCGCACTGGTCGTGGAGGAAAGCGGTGAGGCCTGCATTGTGAGCCAATTCATGAAAATCTTCATAGATACCGGCTGCTCTCAAGAAATCATCAAAAGGCCATTCACACGCCCGAATCTCCGCGGTGCGCGGCAAATTATACTTAGGCTTCGGTGCCTTTTCCTTCGAGCTTTGGCTCGATGAGCCCCTAAAAAAATCTCCTCATTATTTTTCTGAAATAATCTGAAATTTTTAGTAACTTCAAACAAAAGTGAGCCAACTTCAATAAAACTGATAGCAACTACTCCTACAAGTGCCTAGAGCCTATATCAAGCATTAGAACTACTTGGAACCATATAAATTTGACATGCAAGCTCAAGAACATGGTCACCTATGCAGCAAAAATTTGCAAAGAATAAAGCACTAGAACAAAAACTAATTGGACCAATGGAGGAGTCACATACCAAGGAACAATCTCCCCAAGCAGTTTTGCGAGAGGTGCTTTGAGCAAGGAGATCGAAAATCACAGCAAAAGTGGCTGGAACTCGTGCTTGAGTTCGTTTTTCGGGTTTGTGTAAGACAGAGGAAGAAGATGGGTGCTGCGATAAGTGGAGGAGGGCCACCATGGGCCCACGAGGCAGGGGGGCGCGCCCTAGGGGGGGCGCCCACCACCCTCGTGGCCAGGTGACAGCTCCTCCCGCGGTAATTTTTGCATAGTAAATCCTCAAATATTCCCGAAAAAATCATATTAAATTGGCATGGCATTCTGAGGACTTTTATTTTCAGGATATTTTTATATTGCACGGATAAGCCAGGAAATAGACAGAAAAATACTATTTTTAATGTATTTAATCTAAATAATAGAAAGTAAAAGAGAAGGTACAGAAGGTGGTGCTTCTAGTTTCGTCCATCTCATGCTCATCAAAAAGAATCCACTAACAAGGTTGATCAGGTCTTGTTAACAAACTCATTCCGATAATCATGAAACCGGAGAAATTTCGAATAACACTAAGTTACCTCAACGGGGATATGCACATCCCCAGTAATAAGAATATCATATTTCTTCTTGACAGTAGGAAGAGGAAATTCAAAACCTCCAAATATAATTGATGGAATTTTTCCAATAGAGTTGATAGTATGAACTTGAGGTTGTTTCCTCGGAAAGTGTACCGTATGCTCATTACCATTAACATGAAAAGTGACATTGCCTTTGTTGCAATCAATAACAGCCCCTGCAGTATTAAGAAAAGGTCTTCCAAGAATAATAGACGTATTATCATCCTCGGGAATATCAAGAATAACAAAGTCCGTTAAAATAGTAACGTTTGCAACCACAACAGGCACATCCTCACAAATACCGACAGGTATAGCAGTTGATTTATTAGCCATTTGCAAAGATATTTCAGTAGGTGTCAGCTTATTCAAGTCAAGTCTACGATATAAAGAGAGAGGCATAACACTAACACCGGCTCCAAGATCACATAAAGCAGTTTTAATATAATTTCTTTTAATGGAGCAAGGTATAGTAGGTACTCCGGGGTCTCCAAGTTTCTTTGGTATTCCACCCTTAAAAGTATAATTAGCAAGCATGGTGGAAATCTCAGCTTCCGATATCTTTCTTTTATTAGTAATGATACCCTTCATATATTTAGCATAAGGATTTGTTTTGAGCACATCAGTTAATCTCATATGCAAAAAGATAGGCCTAATCATTTTAGCAAATCGCTCAAAATCCTCGTCATCCTTTTTCTTGGACGGTTTCGGAGGAAAGGGCATGGGTTTCTGAACCCAAGGTTCCCTTTCTTTACCATATTTCCTAGCAACAAAGTCTCTTTTATCATAATGTTGATTCTTTGATTGTGGGTTATCAAGATCAACAACAGGTTCAATTTCTACATCATTATCATTACTAGGTTGAGCATTATTATGAACATCATCATTAATATTTTCATTAGGTTCATGTTCATTACCAGATTGTGTTTCAGCATCAGACATAGAAATATCATTTGGATTATCAGGTGGTTCAACAATAGGTTCACTAGAAGTTTGCACAGTTCTATCATTTTTCTTCTTCTTCTTTTTAGAAGAACTAGGAACATCAATATTATTTCTTTGAGAATCTTGCTCGATTCTCTTAGGGTGGCCTTCAAGATACAAAGGTTCCTGAGTCATTCTATCAGTTCTAGTAGCCACTCTAATAGCATAATCATTTTTCTTATTATTCATTTCATTAAGCACTTCTTTTTGAGCCTTAAGTACTTGTTCTACTTGAGTGGTAACCATAGAAGCATGTTTGCTAACAAGTTTAAGTTCACCTTTGATATTAGCCATATAATCACCCAAGCGTCTAATCATATAAGCATTTTCTTTTAATTGTCTACCAAAATAAGCATTGAAGTCGTCTTGCTTAAACATAAAGTTATCAAACTCATCCAAGCACTGACTAGCAATTTTAGTAGGAGGGACTTCAGCTTTATCATATCTATAGAGATAATTTACCTTACTACCTGTGTCGGGATATCGAGATCAGGAGGTTCTTCAGTAAATAAAGAATTAAGATCATATGTTTCTTCAACAGGCGGTGAATTAAGACCATGTATTTCTTCAATAGGAGGTAAATTCTTAACGTCTTCAGCTTTAATACCTTTTTCTTTCATAGATTTCTTTGCCTCTTGCATATCTTCGGGACTGAGAAATAGAACACCTCTCTTCTTCGGAGTTGGTTTGTGAATAGGTTCAGTAATTGGAGCAGGAGTTGGCTCAGGAGCTGGCTCAGGAGGTGCCCAATTATTTTCATTTGTCAACATATTATTCAATAGAATTTCAGCTTCATCCGGTGTTCTTTCCCTGAAAAGAGAACCAGCACAACTATCCAGGTAATCTCTGGAAGCATCGGTTAGTCCATTATAAAAGATATCAAGTAATTCAGGGTTCTTAAGAGGATGATCAGGCAAAGTATTAAGTAACTTGAGAAGCCTCCCCCAAGCTTGTGGGAGACTCTCTTCTTTAATTTGCATGAAGTTGTATATTTCCCTCAAAGCAGCTTGTTTCTTATGAGCAGGGAAATATTTAGCAGATAAGTAATAAATCATATCCTGGGGACTATGCACACAACCAGGATCAAGAGAATTAAACCATATCTTAGCATCACCCTTTAATGAGAACGGAAATATTTTGAGTATATAAAAGTAACGCGATCTCTCATCATTAGTAAACAGGGCAGCTATATCATTTAACTTAGTAAGATGTGACACAACAGTTTCAGATTCATAGCCATAAAATGGATCAGATTCAACCAAAGTAATTATATCAGGATCAACAGAGAATTCATAATCCTTATCAGGAACACAAATAGGTGAAGTAGCAAAAGCAGGGTCGGGTTTCATTTTATCTCTAAGTGATTCTTTGTTCCATTTAATTAATAACCCCTTAAGCTCATATCTATCTCTGCAAGCTAAAATAGCGGCAGAAGATTCCATATCAAAAAGATAACCCTCAGGAATAACAGGCATATTTTCATCATCACTATCATCATCGTATTAAGATTCAATAATTTCTTTTTCTCTAGCCCTAGCAATTTGTTCATCAAGAAATTCACCATGGGGCACAGTAGTATCAGGCATAGAAGCAATTTCATCATAAGTATCATGCATAGCAGAAGTGGCATCATCAATAACATGCGACATATCAGAACGAATAGCAGAAGCAGGTGTAGGTGTCGCAAACTTACTCCTAATAGAAGGTGAATCAAGTGCAGAGCTAGATGGCAGTTCCTTACCTCCCCTCGTAGTTGAGGGATAGATCTTGGTTTTTGGATCTCTCAAGTTCTTCATAGTGTCCAGCAGATATAAATCCCAAGTGACTCAAAGAATAGAGCTATGCTCCCCAGCAACGGCGCCAGCAAATTAGTCTTGATAACCCACAAGTATAGGGGATCGCAACAGCTTTCGAGGGTAGAGTATTCAACCCAAATTTATTGATTCGACACAAGGGGAGCTAAAGAATATTCTCAAGTATTAGCAGCTGAGTTGTCAATTCAACCAAACCTGGAAACTTAGTATCTGCAGCAAAGTGTTTAGTAGCAAAGTAATATGATAGTGGTGGTAGCGGCAACAAAAGTAAAGACAGCAAAAGTAATGTTTTTGGTATTTTGTAGTGATTGTAACAGTAGCAGCGGGAAAGTAAATAAGCGTAAACCAGTATATGGAAAACTCGTAGGCACCGAATCAGTGATGGATAATTATGCCGGATGCGGTTCATCATGTAACAGTCATAACATAGGGTGACACAGAACTAGCTCCAATTCATCAATGTAATGTAGGCATGTATTCCGTATATAGTCATACGTGCTTATGGAAAAGAACTTGCATGACATCTTTTGTCCTACCCTCCCGTGGCAGCGGGGTCCTATTGGAAACTAAGGGATATTAAGGCCTCCTTTTTAATAGAGAACCGGAACAAAGCATTAGCACATAGTGAATACATGAACTCCTCAAACTATGGTCATCACCGGGAGTGGTCCCGATTATTGTCACTTCGGGGTTGCCGGATCATAACACATAGTAGGTGACTATAGACTTGCAAGATAGGATCAAGAACTCGCATATATTCATGAAAACATAATAGGTTCAGATCTAAAATCATGTCACTCGGGCCCTAGTGACAAGCATTAAGCATAGCAAAGTCATAGCAACATCAATCTCAGAACATAATGGATACTAGGGATCAAACCCTAACAAAACTAACTCGATTACATGATAAATCTCATCCAACCCATCACCGTCCAGCAAGCCTACGATGGAATTACTCACGCACGGCGGTGAGCATCCTGAAATTGGTGATGGAGGATGGTTGATGATGATGACGACGACGAATCCCCCTCTCCGGAGCCCTGAACGGACTCCAGATCAGCCCTCCCGAGAGGTTTTAGGGCTTGGCGGCGGCTCCGTATCATAAAACGCGATGATTTCTTCTCTCTGATTTTTTTATCTCCAAAAGCAAATATATAGAGTTGGAGTTGGCGTCGGAGGGCATCCAGGGGGCCCACGAGGTAGGGGGGCGCGCCCTAGGGGGGGGCGCCCTTGTGAGAAGGATGTGGGCCCCCTGGTCTTCATGTTTGGTGAGGATTTATTATTATTTTTTCTAAGATGTTCCGTGGAGTTTCAGGTCATTCCGAGAATATTTGTTTTCTGCACATAAAACAACACCATGGCAATTCTGCTGAAAACAACATCAGTCCGGGTTAGTTCCATTCAAATCATACAAGTTAGAGTCCAAAACAAGGGCAAAAGTGTTTGGAAAAGTAGATACGACGGAGACGTATCATAAATTATGCATGGTGGCTTTGCCACAAATATGTGTCAACTATATGATCATGCAAGGCAATATGACAATGATGAAGTGTGTCATAAGAAACGGAACGGTGGAAAGTTGCATGGCAATATATCTCGGAATGGCTATGGAAATGCCATAATAGGTAGGTATGGTGGCTGTTTTGAAGAAGATATAAGGAGGTTTATGTGTGATAGAGCGTATCATATCACGGGGTTTGGATGCACAGGCGAAGTTTGCACCAACTCTCAAGGTGAGAAAGGGCAATGCACGGTACCGAAGAGGCTAGCAATGATGGAAGGGTGAGAGTGCATATAATCCATGGACTCAACATTAGTAATAAAGAACTCACATACTTATTGCAAAAATCTACAAGTCATCAAAAACCAAGTATTACGCGCATGCTCCTAGGTGGATATATTGGTAGGAAAAGACCATCGCTCGTCCCCGACCGCCACTCATAAGGAAGACAATCAAATAACACCTCATGTTTCAAATTTGTTACATAATGTTTACCATACGTGCATGATACGGGACTTGCAAACTTCAACACAAGTATTGTTCAAATTCACAACTACTCAACTAGCACAACTTTGATATCACTATCTCCATATCTCAAAACAATCATCAAGTATCAAACTTCTCTTAGTATTCAATGCACTTATATGAAAGTTTTTATTAGGCATAAAAGCAAATTGCCATGTTGTACTAAAGGACTCTCAAAATAATATAAGTGAAGCATGAGAGATCAATTATTTCTATAAAGTAAAACCACCACCGTGCTCTAAAAATATATAAGTGAAGCACTAGAGCAAATGACAAACTACTCCAAAAGATATAAGTGAAGATCAATGAGTAGTCGAATAATTATGCAACTATGTGAAGACTCTCTAACATTTAAGAATTTCAGATCTTGGTATTTTATTCAAACATAAAGCAAAACAAAGTAAAATGACATTCTAAGAATGGCAAACATCATGTGAAGAAGCAAAAACTTAGGATCAACCGAAACTAACCAATAGTTGTTGAAGAAGAAAGGTGGGATGCCAACTGGGGCATCCCCAAGCTTAGACGCTTGAGACTTCTTGAAATATTATCTTGGTATGCCTTGGGCATCCCCAAGCTTGAGATTTTGTGTCTTTTTAATTCCTCTCATATCATGGTCTCCCTAAATCTCAAAAGCTTCATCCACACAAAACTCAACAAGGACTCGTGAGATAAGTTAGTATAAACCAATGCAAAAACCTTACCATACTCTACTGTAGCAAATCATTAAAATTATTATTCAACATTGAATACTAAATGCCTCTGCATATTTAATAGTCCTATCCTAAAATAGAATCATTAAAGAAGCAAACATATGCAAACAATGCAAACATAACAGCAATCTGCCTAAACAGGACAGTCTGTAAAGAGTGCAGCAAGATGCATACTTCCCTACCTCCAAAAATTATGAAAGAAAATTCCCACTGTATTAAATTTATCTTAGCTTATTAGGCAAAAGGTTTCAACATTTTATCACATTCTGACTTTTCTAGGGATTTTTTGCAACAGCGGTAAACTTTCTGTTTTCAAACAACAACATGTGGACTTGTAAAATAGGCATAGTAAAGGCTATCAATGCCACTTTTATTGAAATAAAAGATGCAAAACATTTTTCTAAATAACAGCAAGAAAATCCTAACAAAATAAATTGACGCTCCAAGCAAAACACATATCATGTGGTGAATAAAAATATAGCTCCAAGTAAAGTTACCGATGAACGAAGACAAAAGAGCGGATGCCTTCCAGGGCATCCCCAAGCTTAGGATCTTGGTTGTACTTGAATATTGCCTTGGGGCGCGTTGGGCATCCCCAATCTTAGGCTCTTTCCACTCCTTATTCCATAGTCCATCTAATCTTTACCCAAAACTTGAAAACTTCACAACACAAAACTTAACATAAAACTCGTAAGCTCCGTTAGTATAAGAAAATAAACCACCACTTAGGTACTGTTGTGAACTCATTCTAAATTCATATTGGTGTAATATCTACTGTATTCCAACTTCTCCATGGTTCATACGCTCCGATATTACTCATAGATTCATCAAAATAAGCAAACAACACAAAGAAAATAAATCTGTCAAAAACAGAACAGTCAGTAGTAATCTGTATCAAACGTATACTTCTGGAACTCATAAAATTCTCAAATAAATTGGTGGACCTTAGGAATTTGTATATTAATCATCTGCAAAAAAGAATCAACTTAATTGCACTCTCCAGTAAAAAATGGCAGCTAATCTCGTGAGCGCAAAAGTTTCTGTTTTTTACAGCAAGATCGCAAAGACTTTCCCCAAGTCTTCCCAAAGGTTCTACTTGGCACAAACACTAACTAAAAGCATAAAATCACATCTAAACAGAGGCTATATGAATTATTAAAGCAAGTAACAAAAATAAAATTGGGTTGCCTCCCAACAAGCGCTATCGTTTAACACCCCTAGCTAGGCATGATGATTTCAATGATGCTCACATAAAAGATAATAATTGAAACATAAAGAGAGCATCATGAAGAATATGACTAGAACATTTAAGCCTAACCCACTTCCTATGCATATGCATTTTGTGAGCAAACAACTTATGGGAACAATAATCAACTAGCATAGGAAGGCAAAACAAGCATAACTTTAAAACTTTAAGCACATAGGGAGGAATCTTGATATTATTGCAATTCCTACAAGCATATGTTCTTCCCTCATAATAATTTTCAGTAGCATCATGAATGAATTCAAAAATATAACCATCACATAAAGCATTCTTTTCATGATCTACAAGCATAGAAAATTTACTGCTCTCCACATAAGCAAAATTCTTCTCATTCGGAATAGTAGTGGGAGCAAACTCAACAAAATAATTATCATGTGAGGCATAATCCAATTGAAAACTAAAATCATGATGACAAGTTTCATGGTTATTATTATTTTTAGTAGCATACAAGTCATCACAATAATCATCATAGATAGCAACTTTGTTCTCATAATCAATTGGAACCTCTTCCGAAATAGTGGAATCATTACTAAATAAAGTCATGACCTCTCCAAATCAACTTTCATAATTATCACAATAAGATTCAACACCCTCCAAAATAGTGGGATCATTACTTCCTAAAGTTGACACTCTTCCAAACCCACTTTCATCAATATAATCATCAGAAATAGGAGGCATGCTATCATCAAAATAAATTTGCTCATCAAAACTTGGGGGACAAAAAATATCATCTTCATTAAACATAGCATCCCCAAGCTTGTGGCTTTGCATATCATTATCATCATAGATATCCAAGGAATTTATACTAACAACATTGCAATCATGATCATCATCCAAATATTTAGTGCCAAACATTTTAATACATTCTTATTCTAACACTTTGGCACAATTATCGGAATCCTTATTTTCACGAAAGACATTAAAAAAATGAATCATATGAGGTATCCTTAATTCCATTTTTGTAGTTTTCTTTTATAGACTAAACTAGTGATAAAACAAGAAACTAAAAGAATTGATTGCAAGATCTAAAGATATACCTTCCAGCGCTAACCTCCCTGGCAACGGCGTCAGAAAAGAGCTTGATGTCTACTACACAACCTTCTTCTTGTAGACATCATTGGGCCTCCAAGTGCAGAGGTTTGTAGGACAGCAACAAATTTCCCTCAAGTGGATGACCTAAGGTTTATCAATCCGTGGGAGGCATATGATCAAGATGGTCTCTCTCAAGCTACCCTGCAACCAAATAACAAAGAGTCTCTTGTGTCCCCAACACACCCAATACAATGGTAAATTGTATATGTGCACTAGTTCGGCGAAGAGATGGTGATACAAGTGCAATATGGATGGTAGATATAGGTTTTTGTAATCTTAAAATATAAAAACATCAAGGTAACTAATGATAAAAGTTAGCACAAATGGTATTGCAATATGTTGAAACAAGGCCTAGGGTTCATACTTTCACTAGTGCAAGTTCTCTCAACAATAATAACATAACTGGATCATATAACTATCCCTCAACATGCAACAAAGAGTCACTCCAAAGTCACTAATGGCGGAGAACAAACGAAGAGATTATGGTAGGGTACGAAACTACCTCAAAGTTATCCTTTCTGATCGATCTATTCAAGAGTCCGTAGTAAAATAACATGAAGCTATTCTTTCCATTCAATCTATCATAGAGTTCGTACTAGAATAACACCTTAAGACACAAATCAACCAAAACCCTAATGTCACCTAGATACTCCAATGTCACTTCAAGTATCTGTGGGTATGATTATATGATATGCATCACACAATCTCAGATTCATCTATTCAACCAACACAAAGAACTTCAAAGAGTGCCCCAAAGTTTCTACCAGAGAGTCAAGATGAAAACGTGTGCCAACCCCTATTCATAAGTTCACGTGGTCACAGAACTCGCAAGTTGATCACCAAAACATACATCAAGTGGATCACATGATATCCCATTGTCACCATAGATAAGCACATGCAAGACATACATCAAGTGTTCTCAAATCCTTAAAGACTCAATCCGATAAGATAACTTCAAAGGGAAAACTCAATTCATCACAAGAGATTAGAGGGGGAGAAACATCATAAGATACAAATATAATAGCAAAGCTCGCGATACATCAAGATCGTATCACCTCAAGAACACGAGAGAGAGAGAGAGAGAGAGAGAGAGAGAGAGAGAGAGAGAGAGAGAGATCAAACACATAGCTACTGGTACATACCCTCAGCCCCGAGGGAGAAGTACTCCCTCCTCGTCATGGAGAGCACCAGGATGATGAAGATGGCCACCAGAGAGGGATTCTCCCCTCCGGCAGGGTGCCAGAATGGGTCTAGATAGGTTTTCTATGGCTACGGAGGCTTCTAGCGGCAGAACTCCTGATCTATTCTATTCCTTGATGTTTTTAGGTTATATGGATATATATAGGCGAAAGAAGTCGGTCAGGGGAGCCACGAGGGGCCCACGAGGGTGGGGGCGCGCCCAGGGGGGCAGGCCCGCCTCCCTGCCTCGTGGCCACCTAGAAGCTTCCTTGACTTCAACTCCAAGTCTCCTGGATCACGTTCGTTCCAAAAATCACGCTCCCGAAGGTTTCATTCCGTTTGGACTCCGTTTGATATTCCTTTTCTGCGAAACACTGAAACAAGGGAAAAAACAGAAACTGGCACTGGGCTCTGGGTTAATAGGTTAGTCCCAAAAATAATATAAAAGTGTTTAATAGAGCCCATAAACATCCAAAACAGACAATATAATAGCATGGAACAATCAAAAATTATAGATACGTTGGAGACGTATTAGCCTCCACCTCCATCTCCATCTCTGCTTCCACCTCGCCGAAGAGCACGTTGGTCTCCGCCTATTCTTGCCAAAGGAAGCACCAGTTGGACTCCATGTATGCCTCATCCTGGATGGACTCCAGGATGGTTGTATGCTCCGCCATCTCCACCACTTGGGCGATGGCGAACTCCGCCATGGCCTCCTACATGGTGAAGCACGCAACCAGCACCAACTCCATAGGCTCTGGCTGATGCTCATCCTCCGCCTCCTCCTCCGGCTCTGGTGAGTCCAGAGGCAGGCCCGCTGCGATCTAGGCCGTGTGCCTCACTTGGATCTCCTCCTCGATCTGGGAATGATGCTTTGGTGTTAGCATAGTGTAAGTGGTCTTCTTTTTCTAGGCCATGTTAGGCGGCAAGGGAAGAAGAAGGTGGAGATGGATAGAAATGTGCTCAGGCTGGCGGTGCAGAGAGTGAGGAAGAGGTTGTCTAGGGTTGGGGATGCCAGCCGGCTTAAATAGCCCAACTTTGCCCTCTGGCGACTAGCCTGAGCGGTGCCATGCAGCGTTCACACCGCCACCGAAGGAGACGCCTGTCAGACTATTGGGTTTCCAGGCAATTCCATGTGGGACCCGACCGTTAGTCCGACATGGCGGACGCGCCCGGTCGTGCTTGGGCCTCCCAATATCCACCCCATATTTGGGCTGGATATGAGGGGTGCCAGTCAACCCGGGTGTTTGAGGCATGTTTGAGGCGCCCGCCTAAGTCGGCTTTTTTAATCGGTCACTAATCGGGGTGTCTG